>NC_141990.1:176614743-176935814 GCF_049901715.1 Pseudonaja textilis
TAATCAGCCCGGGGTCTTAGAGAGGTACAGTAAAGGTGATTCCTCTCTCCAGCTGCCTTCTCTTCTTCCCTCTCATTTCATCTCTTGCCTGTCTGTTCTGTCCCTTGCACCTTCATTCCTCTAGCATTTCACCCCATGATCCCTGTGCATTTAGATAAAGTATGTATTACCAAAGGGCACCCAATCTTCTACATTCTGGGCTAAGCAGTGCCCTCCCCCACCCACCCATTCATAAATGGGCACCTGAGGCAGCCATCTTGGTTTGCCTTCTGGTAAGACCCATCCCTACTAGTGTCCTTCGCTGACACTATTCCCATCCTACCAGAGGTTTTTAAGAACAGCACCACCAAGGCTGCAATAAACATACTTAAACAAACCAGTGTTTATGATTCCAGTCACTGTATGGCTCTATTTCTACAATATGATTAACTAAGACAATGGCAGGGGAAGATGAGGAGGAGGGATGGAAATGCCAAAGGGGATTTCAATTTAGCTGAAACAGATCTAGTCATATGCAAAGTCAATTGGCCTTTATGGATCACAATGGCCAGCCCAACCAATCCACAATGGGCTAATAATGTCATCACTCTCCTAGCACAAGAGCTCATGGGATGCCAAGTACTTCTTAGGGAAAGCTTCTCCAAAATGGTGGAGTTTGACCCAGTTAATTTGAGTCGGTACTGCCAGAACCATCAGTAAAAGTCCTGACTGGTTTAAGAGCAGGTAGAAGTGTATTGTGTAAATGGAGCCTATGTGCTTATCATCAGGAAAGCAAAAGTTGTTTCTTAAAGGACACGAGGAATTCAGCCATGGAATGTCCCTCAATATTTATGAAATATCACAGAATCTAATCAAGGCCAATAAAAATGCTAGCCAATTGCTACCAACCTCTTTTAGGAGCACAATAGATGCAATGGTGGGATTCAATTTTTTTTTACTACCAGTTCTGTGGGCATGGCTTGGTGACCTTGGAAGGGGAAGGATGCTGTAAAATCTCCAGTCAGAGGTGGTATTTGCCAGTTCTATGAACTACTCAAAATTTCCACTACTGGTTCTCCAAAACTGGTCAGAACCTGCTGAATATACCACCTCTGAATTGATGTCTTAATATCCCTGACAAAATCTTTATAAAATGGACTTTCCCTAGTTATTTTATTATCAGATCTCATTCACAGTGGATGTTTAACATACATGGGTGGAGACCAGTAGCATCCACAGATGTCTACAAGACTATGAATATAACATTGCAATCCAAGCAGTATCCAAGTAGTACATATGTTAATGCTACACGCATACAAAAGAAGCAGGATTTGGACCTCAATGTTGCACCCACCATCTTGCAGATATTACCACATACTCCCACAGATGCCTATAATACAGACTGAAATAAAAAACGCTAACAGGATGGGACATATTAGATCAAAGTGAGCCTTTAAGAAGTATTCCAGAACATTATAATGAAACTGAGATCCAGACAGGGTAAAATATTCTGTCACCATGAGTGCAACTGATCCCTGATGAATAAATGAGGATTAATGGAGTACAAAACTTCTACAGAAGGGAAAGTTGCATTCTGTTCTCAGCTAGCAACTATGTTTCACCGCTGAGCCCCAATCAGACAATATCAATTCTGCAAATGAATTTCAGCTCAATATCTTGTTTTTATTTGTGCTCGCTGCATAATAACACCAATAGTTTACTGTTTATATGCAATGAGTTGTTTTGTGGATAAGAAGGGATTCATCTGTTAGCAGTGTCTACATAAACAATACAGAAATTGCACAGCTTTCTTCAGTTACAATAATTTGGGTCCATAGCTTGTGTTCAATCAGCTCTCAAGATTAATATTCAGAAATATGCAGTTTGTTCCCAAGGCCATTCCTAAGCATTGCTCAACCTCCATCCAATGTTCAAATCATTGCAGACATGTCTTAATGTCCCTGAATATGGCCCCTACCTTCTCCTTATCTTAGATACTGCCAAGTGTACTTAAAGCCTTGGTTGTGCTGTGAAATGTGAGCTGGAAGGTGCAGCCTGCTAACAAAAGAGGCTTCCAAACATGGAAGTGTGACTTGAAAGGGGTGATCTGTCCACATCACCTGAAGTAAAGAGGAAAAAGGCTGCTGATTTAGCAATAGCCACACACTTACCTTTAAGGGTGTTTTAGATTCAATCCATCAAGCCTTGCTTTCTGTGATTAGCAAGTGTATGTCTAGCAGCAGACACAAATCCTTAAGTCATAGGATTCCATACAGACAGAGAGTAATCTTGTTGGAGTTGGACAGCTACAAAGTACTTCAAGCAACAAAAGAACAGAAAACCTCCAGCTTTCTATTTTGTTTTATGATATTCAGTGTAAGTCAAAGTGGCTTGGTAATTAGTAACATGTTTGCCCACAAGAAATCAGTTTGTTCCCATTTTAGTGCAGAACACTAATGGTACCAGACAATCAGTGACATGGGTTACAAACCACAGTGAGATCACATATGTACTGTATCATCCTTTGCCCTCCCCTTGCCATGTGGACAATACTGCTAAATAATCCGTGATGTACATTTGGATTTAAATATCTCAGCTCTCTCTGAGATACCTGCCATCTAGTGGGCAGATCCTGAGCACGTAGCATGCAATTATAAATCAAATCCTTAATTTCTCTGCAATTGAATTCTGCTGTTTTGGCAATCAAGATAAGATTCATGCTTCAATCATGAGTGTAAAGCAACAATTGATGGCTTAATTTAAACATCAGAAAACTGTACACAGGGTGGCCGAAACACCACATCCAGTTTGCTTTTAATCTATGTTTTTGTGAACAAAGGACAAACAAAGGAAGAATTTTTTAAAGAAAGAATTAGGATGGTAAAACATTGCCACTTGGACACAATGTTAATTTAAAATAAGACTGAACTTTATTTCATTTGGCATAACTTCCCCTATTTAGTATTAATATATACAACAAATTTGAGATCTGCAGGAACAGGAGAGATGCCTAATACTGAGTCAGACTATTGATCTATCTAATAAAGTATTGGCAGTAGTAACTAACAGTTTAAAACATGGGTTTTTTTTTGGTAGGTCTATTGATTAGAATACCATATATGTGCTGCAAAAAGCTAGACAAACATTAGTAGGAAGCAAAAAAGATACAGAAAGTCCTAACATTTTGCTGCAATCTGGTAGTCCAAATTTTTGCAGCTAAAATGCCTTTGTCCTTCTATGCACTTGAGACTTTTGATGTGCTAAGTATGAATTCTACCCCTGAGTTGTTGTTGCCCTTGTCTGTGATGGGAATTTGTCATTACGCATGTTTATTTCCCCTTATATTTATCCCAAGCTTCCAGAATACCTGATCTCCAAATTAACACAAACCATATCATTCAAAACAATTCTTCTCCCTCTTCTCCTCCCATCACCCCAATGCACAAATACACAAGATATTACATTTGCAGCCAGCATGCTTTGATGCTGCAGGGACCTGTCTTCTCTGTGGGAACATTAGCTGCCAATTGCTTTGCTTGTACTGATTTGATGCATCCACCATACAAAGTAGCACAGAATCTCTAATCTTTCATGGCGTACCTGCAGCCCTTCTTAGCTACTCTTGCTAAGATTGTTCCAAGTAAAAATTGGTCTCTGAATTTGAGATGAATGACAGTGGTTAAGAAGGGGCAACAGGGCATTGTTAAGCTTCTGGTTGAATTTTTGCATCTAACACAAAGATTTACTCAACACAATATGTACTCAATATTTTTGATTGTGTCCTCTGATTTGTTTCTTTTCATTCTGTTTATTTGACTATTTAAATTTTAACTGGAAGAATCTAAAAATATTTTATTTTTATAACCAGATTTTTCCCCACAGGAACCTTAAAATGTTTCCTTTGGTTGCTAGAAATATGCAGAACTCTTTGGACTTTATTATGATAATTGTGGATAATATAATATGCAGATATTCCCTAACTGAGGTGCCAAAATCACAGGGATCAACAAATGAAAGCAAAGAGTTTGAGTTTTGTGATTGATTTTTGGAGCTCAGGTATGATGTGTCTCATAAGGTTCATGGATGATTAAATTACATGGTGCTTCTGGTAGATACTGAACGCATAACGGCATGTAAGGAAATGCAAAGCTAGGGTGTATTTTCCTGCTCAATTTTCCAAGTACAGGTAGTCCTCGACTTAGCATCACAATTGAGCCCAAAATTTCATTTGCTAAGAAGACATGCGTTAAGTGAATTTGACCCCATCTTACAACTGTTCTTGTCACAGTTGTGAAGTGAATCAATGCAGCTGTTAAGTTAATAACATGGTTTTTAAATGAGTCTGACTTTTCACATTCCCACTCATGCTAGTAATACTATTACTAATTTTGCAGACGATACAACAGTGGTGGGACTCATCTCCAGGGGGGATGAGACTGACTACCGAGATGAGGTGGACCGGTTGCTTTCGTGGTGTGGTGACAATAACTTAGACCTCAACACCAATAAGACCAAGGAGCTTATAATGGATTATAGAAGGAACAGATCAGACATCCAGCCCTTGCTTATCAATGGAGACCGAGTGGAGCAAGTGGCCAGTTTTAAGTTTCTGGATAAAAGAGGACCTGACCTGGGGTGTTCACATTGCAGCCCTGGTCAAAAGGGCCCAGCAGAGATTATACTACCTGAGACTTCTCAGAAAACAACAACTGAATTAAAAACTGCTGGTGACCTTCTACCGCTGCACCACAGAGAGTATCTTAACTTACTTCACCTCTGTATGGTTTGCCAATTGCACAGTGGCAGATAGGAAAGCACTCCAGAGGGTTAAAGTCATTGCCCAGAAGATCATTGGTTGCCCTATCCTCTCTTTGGAAGAGCTTTATAGCTCCCGCTGCCTTAAGAAAGAAACATTCTCAAAGATCCATCTTATCCTGGGAACCTTTTTTTTTTTTTGAACTATTACCATCTGGCAGATGGTACAGAATAATAAAAACAAGCACAAATAGGCTGAAAAACAGCTATCCCAGGGCAGTAGTTGTTTTGAATTCTGGTGTATACTGTAGTGTTGGTGTGGTGTCGGATGTATGGAGTGTGAAAGATGTGTGTTTGTGTTTATTTTCATGGTCATGATGTGCACTGAAGATGGTGTTTAATTTCGTTGTACAGGATGCAATGACAATAATGTAAACTAAACTACACTTCTCCATTAACTTGGCTTATCAGAAGGTTGCAAAAGGTGATCACATAACCCTGGGACACTGCAACCATCATAAATATGAGTCAGTTGCTGAGCGTCAGAGTTTTGATCATGAGGATGCCGCAACGGTCATAAATATGAAAAATGGTCATAGAGCACTTTATTCAGTGCTATTTGAACAACCACTAAACGAACTGTAGTAAGTTGACAACTAGCTGTATCTGTGATCAACCAAGGTTCATATCTCTTCCTATTTCTGTATCTATGATTTTCCTCCTCCAATTCTCTCCATTTCACCCTTGGGCCTCACCATTGTCATCAGTGGTTGAACTTTCATTGCCACACAGCTTTCTAAATTCAATATTGCCCGTCATCTAACAAGCTTTGATTTCCTTCATGTGTCTTCATCTTCACCCTGTGTGAGGACATTTAAAGGTAGTTTACTGGTTTATGCACGGCTGGCATGCTATGTATCCAAGTTATTTTTCTCTTTCCTGTGATTTGGGAGAAAATAAGTAAAAGCCTTTACTCTGAGTTGAAATGCTGAGGTAATCATCCCCGTTTGGAAAAAGCAATTGCCTGCCTCTTTTTGAAATACTGCATAAAAAGCCACTGGGTGCGTGCCACATCCTGGGAAATTTCCATTTTGGCATTTGTCACTGAACCAGTGTATGAGAGTTCATATAGGCTTTCAGTAAGAGGTGCATTTGTGAGATGGGGTGGCAACAGGCTTGCATTTTTACTTCCAGCAAAGAAAAGCCTAAGGCTGGCCTTGAGAATCTGTAATTCAGAGCTGATGCAAACTGTTGTGGCATGAAGACAAGTGCTGAGGCAAATTGTGAATTGCTTGAGGAGAAAACTAGCATTTGGGGAAAAGGAAACAACATTTCTCTATCCCTCTGCATCTCTCTCTCTTTGTCACACATGCACACATAACACACACACACACACACACACACACACACACACAAATATGCAGGGGTGAGTGAAATAAAACATGCTATTTGAAAAAGCTTATCAGTAGAATTTGAACAGTTCCATCCCTGTTCAGTAGTCCAATACTACATCATCAACACCTCCCATTTAATTGGTGGTACATTAACTGTGCCTCATTTGGTAAATCAAATAGAAACTCTGAGCAGAGAGAAACAGCAGCAAGTTAGTAATGTAAAAAATGATCAGATTGTTATATACATAGCTACCAGATCTAGGTTTCAAATTCTGGAAAACAACTAGATAGGGATAGAGTGAGTTGTCAATATACCACTGCTGACATTCAGTAGTTGTGGATCCAGATCTCGTAGACCTATATGCAGAGGTGGGATTCTACCAGTTTGCACCTATTCGTTAGAACCAGTTGTTAACATCCTAAGCAGTTGGGAGAACCGGTTGTTAGAAGAAATTACTGGCCTAATCCTGTAAGGAAGGCAGGAAGGAAACATTCTGGTGTTGCTTACAGAAACTGCCTCTCCCTTAACCCTTATTACATTCTTGGCAGGACTAGACTTCCTGCCTCAGGAATGTCTCTAGAGTTCTTTTCCTCTCCTTTGCTGGTACTTTGCTTGTGTGGAGTGACCATTCAAAGTTACAATGGCACTGAAAAAAGTGACTTATGACCATTTTTCACACTTATGACAGTTGCAGCATCCCAACAGTCATGAGAGGCCAGGGGAGGAGATGCGTGCCTCGATGTGAGTGATATTGAGTTGGCCACACCCAGCCAATAACATGACCACCAAGCCATGTCCACCCAGTCACATGACCACCAAGCCACACCCACCACCGAAGCCATGCCCACAGAACCAATTGTTAAAAATTTGAATCCCACCCCTGCCTATGTAGGTATAATTCAGTTAACACCACAAAGGTAACTTAATTTATTTCAGGAGTTGTGAAAATGATCAATCTACTGTGAGCCATTCAGAAATCAGTGTGACTGGACCAGAGGTAGTATTCAGCAGGTTCTGATCAGTTCTGGAGAACTGATAGCAGAAATTTTGAGTAGTTCGGAGAACCAGCAAATATCACCTCTAACTGGCCCCTCCCCCATCTATTATCTGCATCCCAGGTCCCAGCTGATCAGCCAGGTCTTCTTTTGTTTCCCTGCACAGGAGAACAGAGCTGGAAAGCAGGTTAGTGGGGTGGGGAGGGAATGGGGATTTTGTAGTATTCTTCCCCTGCCATGCCCACCAAGCCATGCCCACAGAACTGGCAGTAAAAAAATTTGAATCCCACCACTGGACTGGACCCAGAGCAAAATGGAACTTGATCCTTTCATAGTCCAGAATGACAAGCACACAAACAGGTGTAGCTTTCTTTTTAAATGGGCAGAAAAACAAGGACATTGCCAAGAGACCTAGGAAGGAATTTTTCTGTAGCTATTCTCCTTTGAAAGGAGTTCAATTACAAAGAACCCCCATACATTTTATTGTTTTGGAGGAGAACATGATCACATTTGTAGGAGTGATAGCTTCTATATAGGGAACACTTATAAATGCTATGTAGAGCTGTTGGGTGGCTTTATGCAAAGGGAGAAGATTTTTATAAAATCAATGGTCCCATGTTTTTTCAGTGAAAAAATATATACAGCAGACTATTGCATAAGAGATTAACTCATTGGTATTTTTCCATAAAATCAATTCATCATTACAACATATCTCCGGTAACCACCATCATTGAACTATTAACAGGTGAAAAACTGACAGTAAGTCGAAGCAAATAATAAAACTAAAAAGTATCTCTCAAAATCTTTCTTATATGTACACCTCCCCCAAACTGTGAATGACAGATTGGTCACAATAATTTAAGGACAGACCTGTTGATTACTTAATGCAGTACCCTGCCTACCTCCCTCACTCATTATGGCCACTGATGATCCAAAGTGTAGCATGGTGCTGCAAGAAAAATAAATAGTATTCAGTTTTTAAGAAAATGTTTTAAACATCAGCAGAATTAAAAGGCTGAAAGGACCGTTAAAGATTTCTGAAATATTTCATGACAGCACTAATGGCATGATCTACTGCCCTGCCAAATCTACCTCATGCAGCCCTGCTGCTACATGGAATTTTTTTTCAATCAGCCTCCCTCCAACAAATCTCATTCACAGAAATAATTAAATGGCAAAATAAGATCAGGTAGACTGGCTGCCCAGGAAAATGGTGCAACGTATTTCAGATTAATTAACCATACCATAATGGGCTATTTTAATTTTCATCTCTTAATTTCCTCATGACTTTCAGTTACTTGATCATAACTGATTACAAAGGCAATTGGAAAAAAGAGAGAGTTGGGAGTTACATATAGTCCTCACAACCACAATTGGGACGGGAATTTCCATTGCTCAGCAAGGCAATTGTTAAGCGAGTCACATCCAAGTTTACAACCTTTTTTGCCAGGTTTAAGTAAATCATTGGAGTTGTTAAGGGAATCACATGACCATCAAGCAAATTTGACTTCCCCCCCACTGGCTTTGCTTCTCAGAAGCCATCTGGGAAGGTCACAAATGGTGATCTCCTGACCCTAAGATGGTATGCTGCAACCATCATAAATACATGTTGGTTGCCAAGCACCCAGATGTTGATCACATGACTGCTGTGACTGTCATAAGTGTGAGAACTGATTATAAACCACTTTTTTCATTGTAACTTCAAACGATCATTAAATTAACAGTTGTAAATCAAGGATTACCATTATACTACAGGTAGGGACCCTTTAACAGAAAGGACTTATTTGGGTTGTGACATAGCATACATAAGGCAACCAGGAACAAAGAGACAGAGCTGCCACTTATGACACATTTTCTTCAGACAGATATCTGAAGAAAATGCTTTTCTTGAAATATTCTAGTTGCCTTTTCTTTCTTTCACATATCCCATCCAACTGTGACGCTGCAAAGAAAAATAATTCAGGGAAGTCTACTTTTTTTTAAAAAAATTTATTGGTTTTTAAAACAAACAAACAAACAAAACATAAAAACATCAAGCCATCTTCCATATATATATACATACAGTGTGCTGGTTGGTTTACAAATTGTTTCGTGCTTCCATTTCATTGTCTTCAATTACAATTACATTGCATATACTCTCGTATTTTCAATCAAATATTAAATACATCAATATCATTATTAATCAATCATTTGACTATACTTTTATTCATTCATGTTTTACGAAATAATCATATTTTACTTAATTTGTTTTATGACGGTTCATATTATCATCCCAAATCTATCCTAAAATCATTTTGTAAATCTAATAAGAAAAGAATACATCTTTATATATTTATTATTTTCTAAGAATCTACATATTTCATTACTATATTTTATTGTCTAACCATTGATAGAATAGATCCCAAATTTTATAAAATCGTTTATCCTCTTGTTCTCTAATTTCAAATGTCAATCTCCTCATTTCAGCACATTCCAATATTTTCTTAAAGATTTCCTCCTGTGATGGTGTTTCCTGTCATAGAAACCTTCTGTTTTAGAATCTTTATCATACCTTGAATGTATTTGCGCACATGAAAACCAATTCATCTTTATACCTTGTTCCTCTAGTTTTTGCATAGATTTAAGTTCACCCTTTTCATTCAATATTTCACCATATCTAACTGTTTGTTTCTTTTTGGATATTATAGGATAAGAAAATGCTTCAATAGTCGATAGCCAGACTAGAATTTTCAAATAACATTGTCTTTTAATCTTCTTCCAGTTTAACCACAGAGACTCCCATATATAATGTTTTCTAAAATACCCCTGTGTTTTAGTTACTTTATACCATAAAAAAGCATGCCACCCCAACAACAAACCACGTCCTTCTAATGTTAACAATCTAGTATTTCTTAATGTTATCCATTCCTAAACCCACATCAAATTTGTAGTTTGGTAGTACAACTCCCAATGAGGCAAACCAAATCCTCCTCTTATTCTAGCATCTTGCAAAAGTTTTAACTTTATTCTCGCTTTCTTACCTTGCCATATATATTTCAACACAATTTTATTTAAATCTTCAAAGTAATCTTTTCCAAGCCTAATTGGAATTGTTTGGAACAAATATAAAATTCTGGGTAATATATTCATCTTGATTGTTGATATTCTCCCTATTAGTGACAGTTGTAAGTTTTCCCATTTCACCAAATCTAGCGCTATCTGCTGCTTAAGTTTGATATAATTAATCTCTTTTAGTGTACTGCATCTTGCTGTCAAATATATCCCCAAGTACTTGATCTTATTTGTGACCTGAATTTTCAATAGATCTGCCAGTTCTTTCTTTTGTCTTGATAGTATATTCTTTGTCAAGATCTTCGTCATCTTTATTTATTTTCAAGCCAGCCATCTTTCCATATGTCTCTATCTTTTCTATCAATTTTGATGCTGTTTCTGGTGGGTCTTCTAAAATAAAAACCAGATCATCTGCAAATGCTTGCAATTTAAATTCTTCCTTTTTAATTTTCATCGCTTTTATATTCTTTTCATCTCCAGTATTTCTATTTAGCACTTCCAAGGTTAACACAAACAACAGAGGTGATAGTGGGAACCTTTGTCTTGTTCCTTTTCTTATATTGATAGAGTCTGTCAGTTCTCCCTCTATTATTACCTCTGCTGTTTGCTTATGACATATAGCTTCTATTGCTTGAATAAATTTTCTAGCAAAGCCCATCTGTTCCAACAGTAATAACATGAATTGCCAATTCACATTATCAAATGCCTTCTGTGCATCTAGAAATATCAGAGCCATTTGTTTTTCAGGATGTGCCTTGTAGCATTCCAAGGTGTCCAAGATTACTCTCATATTGTCTTTAATTTGTCTCTTTGGCAGAAATCCATTTTGATCAGGATGAATAAAATTGTTTAAATATTTTTTAAGTCTTTCTGCCAATATTGAAGCAAAAATTTTATAATCTGCATTTAGTAAGGAAATAGGTCTATAGTTCTTGATTTGTAATGGATCAGCCTCCTCTTCTGGAATAAGTGTAATATAAGCTTCTGACCATGATTTAGCTATCCTCTTCTTTAACATAACTTCATTCATAACTTCTAGCAATGGAAGGTTCAACGATTCTTGTAATGTTTTATAAAATTCTGCCGGAAGTCCATCTGGGCCTGGTGCCTTTCCATTGTTTTGCTTCTTGAGTGCTTCAGTTAACTCCATCATCGTTATATTGCTTTCTAACATTGTTTCAATCTCTTTAGGTATCTGGGGTAGATTAGCATTCTGTAAATACTGTTTAACTCTTCCCTCATCAATATTCTCTTGCGTGTATAGTTTCCCATAGAAGTCTTGTATGATTTCTTTCTTCTCTTTACTACCATAGCAAACTTGGCCTTCGTTGTCTATTAATTGCAATATTTTCTTTGATTCTTTCTCCTTTCTCAATTTATATGCTAACCATCTACCTGGTTTATTTGCATCTTCAAAGTAGTTCTGTTTAGCACCTCTAATTTTCTGTGCTAATTCTTCTTTTTCTATTAGACCCATTTTATGTTTGGTTATATCCATTTTTAACTTAATGTCCTTTTTCAGTGGCATTTTCTATAGCTCTTTTTCAAGTCCTTTATATGCCTTAAAGGCTAATCTTTTCATGGTATTTCTTTTCCTTGTATGGTCTATTATCAAGCCTCTGGCATATGCCTTCATTGTATCCCATACGTTCTGGATTGATGTATCTTCTTTTTTGTTTTCTCTAAAGAAAAAAGGCAGTTCTTTCTCCATCCACTGTGTGAAGTCTTTTTCCTTTAAAATAGTATTATTTAACGTCCATCTAGATCTTCTTCTTTGTCCTTTCCATTTAATTGTCATTGGATTGTGATCTGCCCAAGTACTTGTTTCAATATTTATTTCTTGAATATTAGTTAACAATTCTGTTGACATCCATATCATATCTATTCTGGACCATGATAAATGTCTATTTGAGTAGAAGGTGTATTGTTTGGTTTTAGTGTTTCTTTCTCTCCATGTATCGTTTAAGTTTATTTCATCTACCATTTTAAAAAAAGATTTAGGGAGGGTCTTTCTGTTTTGCTTTATTGTTTTCTGTGCTGTATAGTCCAGTTTATTGTCTACGATTCCATTAAAATCTCCCATCATAACTATATTAGCATAATCCAATTCAATTATTTTCATATGTAATTTTTTATAAAATTCTTCTTGATTGTCATTTGGGGCATAGATTGCAATCAGGAGTGTTTTTGTATTATTGTCCATTATTTCCACCATTAGTATTCTTCCGTTGTCATCAGTATAAATCAATTTCACTGGGATAATATCTTTAATGTATAAAACCACTCCTCTTTTCTTGCATTGTGTCAAAGAAGTAAATATTTTCCCTAATTTTGGCTGTATCAACAATTGTTCATATTGCTTTTTAATATGTACTTCTTGTAGGCAGATTATATCAAATTTTAATTTCTCTAATTTATGGAAGGTTTTCCTTTTAACGGCTGAATTAAGTCCATTTATATTAATTGTAATCAATTTTTTTCTCTTCCATGGTTATATTTTGTAGTTAGATTTGACAGCTCTCGTGGATCTTGGTTCACGTTGTTCTTTGGCTTCCTCCTTTCTACCTACTGCACTTTCTTCTTTTTCAGTCGTCATTTGGCAGTCCTCTTGGAATTCAATTAGTGAAATTTCTTTTTCTGCCTCTTCCTCTTTCCCTCTAAAAAATTCTATGTAAAATGATTCAGCTTTCTCAATTGAGTCAATTCTATATCTCTGTTCTTGCCATGTGAACATTAAACCTTCTGGGATCAGCCATCTATAATTCACCTCTTTTTTAAAGTAGCATTTTGGTCAGGAATCGGTATTCTCTTCTCTTCTCTCTCACTCTTCTGGGTACTTGTTTCAAGATGACAATCTCCTTGTCTTTGTATTTCAATGTTTTCTCTCTTGCCACTTGCAATATTTGCATTTTAATGGCTTTCTTTGTAAATGTAATGTGAACTTCTCTTGGTAAGCTATTTCGCATTGCATATCTTGTGAAAACTCGATAAACCTCATCTATTCCATCCATCATCTTTTCTTTAGTTATTTCCAAAGCTTCAGCCAATATTTCTATCATTATCTCAGCTAGGTTTTGTCCCTTTTCTTTCTCTATGTTTTGGAATCTAAGATAAAATTCTGATCTGTCCATCTCCCATCTCAACATACCACTTTTATCTTGTTCAACCACAGTTAATCTGTTATCAATATCTCCAATCTTCTTGTCTCTTTGTTTATCTTCTTCTTCAATTTTTGGGAGTCTCTCATCGTATTTCATCATTTGTTGGATGTTCTCCACCTTTTCATCAGTTTTCCCTGTTCTTTGTTAGATGTTCTCTGTTCTCTTTTCAATATTCTCTGTTCTTGTTTGAATATTTTGAATTCCTTGCATAATCATCTGCAGGGTCACTTTTTCTTGTTCTTTTTCTTGCCGTAACATTGTCTGTACTGAAAGTTGTCCTCCAGATGGTGGAGAGGAAGAAGTAGAAGTTGAGAAACCAGGGGCTGTTAATTTCCTACTCATTTCAAGCAATTCCAAATCTTCAGGTTCTTCTAGACCTTAATCCAATTGCAAAATAACCAATTGCAATTCCAAATGAAAATAGTAGGAAAAAAGAAGCCAAATAGTAATAATAATTTAAAAAGAAAAAAAAAATTCTTCAGGTTCTTGTATACCTTAATCCAATCGATTGGTTAGATAGCAGTAAAAATTCAAAAATGAAGGAAAAGACCATAACCACACACAAAAAAGAAAAAGTTGTAAAATCCTAAAAAAGCCGGAAAAGTGAAAAATAAAAAGCTAAAAAAGAGAAAGGGAAAATTCTTCAGGTTCTTCAACACCTTAATCCAATTAACAGGTTTCAAATATAAAAGGATGCATAGAAAAAAAAAAGGGCAGAAAAATAAAAATAAAATAAAAATAAAAAAGCCAATATGGAAGGTAGATGGAAAGACAAAAATACCAGGGAGCGGGAGGGGAAAAAAAGACTACTCCCTTAAAAAGAAAAGGAAGAAAATTATTAATACTAAAGCTTTTCCTTTAAAATAAAGAGCAAGCGTAGAAATTTAACTTCCAAAGACAAGAAAAACAAAAACAAAGACAAGTTCCCAAGGGCCAGAAATCCAAATAGCTAAAAAGTAAACTGATGAGGAGGGGTAGCGCATCTTAGAAAAAAATAAAAAGAGCACACTGCACTTTGTTTAATTATCCAAGGCTCTTGTTATAACTCTCTTCTCCAGAGACTTATCACCTTTTCTTTTCCTATAAGTTTCAACACCAAACTCCAACTGTTGATAGAAACCCAGAAGAGCACCTGCAATAATACTCTCCCATGCTCTTCCCTCTATCTTATCAATTAGCAATGTCCTTGAAAAGAAGTCTCAGTTCTTTCTCAGCTTTGTCTGGTCAAAAGAGAAATAGAATATTTCCAAGCCTCTAGTTGGCAGTGTTACAAAGTTTCTTTTGCTTTCACTTTGCCCCTCCTTTTCCAAGCAAAATATAATAAGAATTAATTAAAAAAAGAAAAAGATATTTGAAAAAAAATAACTAAAAGGGAGTCTCTAGCCTAGAATATTATAAAATCAAAAAGGAGAAAAAGAATAGATAAAAGAAGAGAAAAAAACCAGTCCAGGTTCAAAATATAAGATTGTGTGTAGAAAATCCAGCAATGAAAAAAAAAAATTACTTTGACATTCCTGTTTAAAATCGCCGCTTAGTCACTTCTGTCAAAACTTTTACAGATTCTTTTTTTTCCTTAGGGTGTCCTTTCAAATCTTAGAATAAAGAAAAATTTCTCACCAAACTGGCACCCACTCTCTTTCCGTTCTCTTTCATTTCGGAGCTGTCCCAACTTCAGCAGCTTTAATGGCTGCCTCTTTGCTGCTGGCAAAAAGAGCTTCTCCTGGATCTACCAGGGACTTTGCGGTATACCTGGGATCGACAGGATGCGCTCTTTACTTTCACCGTCTCTTCGGGATGATTTAGATCCAATTGGACCGTCCAGGAGCAAAGATATCGGCAGCGATCTCAGACCTCCAAGATAGCATGCCGTATCGTCGCGACGCCAGCTCTGCCCTCCTGGGAAGTCTACTTTTAACACTCAGATAGCATGATCCAGTTATAAATACAAAATATTTGAAAAGTAAAAAGGTTTCAGCACAGGTTAATGACCATCACTGACTGATATGTGAAAAACTGGCACTCAAGCATGTAGACAGGACCATGACAAAAAGTGAGCAGGATCAAATTAAAAACAAACAAGCAGACAAAACCAATACAAGTTCACCCAGAAATCTGAACAAATCAAATTTTACCACTTAATTTTACCACTTAATTTTGACAGCAAAAGGCACCACTGTACTTTGGTAGATTTTTTTTTTTTTTAGAATTGTTCATTATCAGTGCACAGAAGAGGGGAGGCCAGCTTTGGGCCCATAGATAGACATGAGTTACTGTATCTACCATCACCCCAATTCTAGAATCCCAAGATCTTGTTTTCAAAATGTAATAGCAAAATAGTCACATAGTTTTCATAGAATTTATTTTTTTAATTAACCTTGAAACAGAGACAGAGAAGCCTCAGATACCGTTTTTCCCCTTCTGCTTTATTTCTTCTCCAAATTTCCCCCCAAAGGCTCTAAATCAAAGATCTCCAGAAGGCGAAAAAGGTGGATTGCAGTCTATGACCTCTGAAACATTGTCCAACCCCTGACCTAGAACCAGAGCAATATGACGCTCCTGTGGCCAATTTGAAATCAATGGCAAAAGGTTCAGTGAGTAGGACAATGATATAATATGGCACGGCCTTGTCCCCAAGTGGGTATTTCACTTTTCCTCTGCTTTTAGATGGAAGTTTTCTTTTTTTACGAAAGCATTATTGGAGAACCTACACAATAGTTTTCCTAGCTTGCCTACCCTTAAGAATTAAAGTTTTTAAGAATTAAATTAATTGAAGAATTAAAAAAATTAGGGTAGCTTTAACAGAACTCCACTTTACACAGTTTATCAGACTCTTAAAATCTTATCATTTTAAAATTTAAGTTTAAATCAAGACAGACAATAAAAATATACTGTGTTTCTCAGAAAATAAGGCTGGGACTTATTTTCTTTTGAGCCCCGAAAAAATGGCTAGGCCGTTTTCCTGCCAGCAGGAATCATGGAAGCTACAGAGACAGCTCCCCTGCCCAAGAAGCAGCTAAAACGCTTCCACAGTTTCTGCTGGCGCTGCCACTGTTGTTGGAGACAGCGCTGGTGAGAGAGGCACCAACGCTGGCAGGAACCGTGGAAGCTACAGAGATGGCTCCCCCACCCGAGAAGCGGCTGAAAGGCTGCCGGTGGAGGAATGCGAAGAGAAAGCAACAGCGGCGGAGGAAGCAGCAGTGGCAGGTGCTGAAGGTCTTGTGATTTAAAGTGCCCTGCCGAGGCCAACATCCACGCCGCCACCACCCGCCCGCTGACCCAGCCTGCAACCAACACCATACCTGGGTCTGCAGCAAAGGTGCTTGGTGGGGGTAGGGAGCCCTCCATGCTCTGCCATGATCAGCTGTTAGGAGCGGCTGGTGGCAAGGCGCGGCTGCCCGCAGGTTGCTCCTAACGGCAAGTTTCCCCCCGCCCTCCCCCCCCATTTTGCATGTTTTAAAATAGGCCCAAATTTGAGGGGAGAGGCTTAATTTCATTTTATGCCTAGAAAACATGTGGGTCTTCCTATGGCGGGGGGGGTGTATTGTTGAAGAAACATGGTAGTATACATTAAAAAAAAACCAATGACACTTAAAGCTAATAGATTTTATTTGCACTAGAACGAAGGAGAAATTTCCTAACAGTGAGAACAATTAACCTTACCTGCAGAAGTTGTGGATGCTCCATCACTGGAGGCTTTTAAGAAGAGACGGGACAGCCATTTGTCTGGAATGGTATATGGTCTCCTCCTTGACCAGGGGGTTGGACTAGAAGACCTCCAAGGTCCCTTCCAGCTCTGTTATTCTGTAACTTTATAGTCAATGCTAAATAAACAAAATGCTGGAAACTAAAAAGAAAGAAAGAAAAGAAAAAAGTGGCTCAGCTAATGACTCAAGCTGCAATCTAAGAAAATGCATCCAGTCATGTATAGATGATAAGAAGAAAATAACAGACTAAACATGACTGAACTTAGACATCAGTGCTAAGACTGCCCAGTAATTGATTTATATGTGGCTTAGGTGGCTTTGATGCCCCCATAAGCCCCCCCAGGAATGTACTCAACAAAGCGGTCACAGGCACTTGTAAGAACTGGAAATCTGCTCATTTATTTTCACACCACATCTTCTCCCATCAACGGCAAAGAACAACTCAGGTAGGGATTGTTCCTACCAGAACAGCATTATCCCAGGATAATCCTAAATACTATCTTTTAAGGAACAACCATTCAAGTAAAATCAGGCACTGCCCGGAGCATGCTATGTCCCATTGATAATGCTTCCATTTCCTTTACCTTAGGTTATGTCCTCTAATATCTTCCTGGCATTGCACAGCAGCACCTCACCATGACAGATGCCATGAAACTGAAGAGAAGTCACTACCTCTCTCCAGTGCTCACTAGATCACTTCTGGTATAAAGGGCAATAACAAAGAGGAAACATTAAGAAGCCTGCTGCTGAAAGTAGAGGCTGAGGCATGCTGAACTCACAGCAGCTTATCAAGAAACACATTATGTTTAAAGGCTATTGCTTAGTTTCATTTTTGTTTAGGTTAAATCTTCCCTTTCTTTTCATTTCTGCAAGAAGCCTGTCATTATAGCTGTTGATAGCAATGACAGCTTAAAAGAATGTCTTGAACCAAGACAGATTCTTTGCTTTGTTTGTTACAAAGCCCCAGGCCTCCAAATAAACACACAATTTGGAAGAATACAGATTATTTCACTACACGTTTTATATGTTTTGGGAGCTATTGTGTGATAGAATGCAGCTTATCATGCAGCAATGATGTTTATAGTTAAATATTTATTTGCAGCTAACTTCATCATTCCACAGAAGTGGTTCCCAAACTTACCCAGAATAATGATACAAGGCAGAATCCCTGCCTAAAGAGTTGCAGTGCAAAAGATGGGACCCACAAATAGCATTAGAACTTAGACTTATATACTGCTTCACAGTGCTTTCACAGCCCTCTCTAAGTGGTTTACAGAATCAGCATATTGCCCCCAACAATCTAGATCCTCATTTTACCCACCTCGGAAGGATGGAAGGCTGAGTCAACCTTGAAGCTGGTCAGATTCAAACTGCCAAAATGGCAGTCAGCCAGCAGTCAGAAGAAGTAGCCTGCAGTTCTGCATTCTAACCACTGTGCCACCATGGCTCAAAAAGGAAATGAGGTGAGGAGGGAAGAGGGAGAAAAAAGCAATAAGCATCAATCTTAATGTTCTGTATTTTTTCTATAATTACCAATTGGACTATTTTCATTTATATACACATACGTTATAAAAATGTAGCTACTTTTAAAAAAAATTTAAGGCTGTTTACAATAATACCAACAAAAAAATGACATATAAACAATCAGTCGAAAACCAACTAAAGGCAACATTATTGCCATCAAAGTCCAAATGTCCTGCAGAAGAATAAGGAGGGATCTTCTTCAGGACTGATAATAGAGATACTCCATACTTCAGGAGGCAAAATATTCCAGAGTGTGGGAACAGCCATGGAAAAAGCATGTTATGAGCTCTCATTCCCTTCACTTCACATAGAGTGGTCAGCATCCCCATATTATAGCCAAATATAATATCTTCTGCCTTTTGATAGCTGGCCATGGTAGCCAGGTATCTCAAATCTGATCTGGGTTGGTCAACTATCCTGGGACACGTATATTTGCCTTCATTCATGAGGTATCTCAACTGTTTCTCTCCCTATTTATTAAGGAGGGAGTCATTATTCTGATATGCGTCCTTTGCTAGTCACTGGGAATCATTGTATCTGGTACTTGGAGAAGAATAAACTAAATTCAGACTTTGCGAAGAAAGAGAAAGTGTCCTTCTTATCAACCTCAACTCCTGGTGTCTCTTCAATATGTTTCTTGACAACAGTGCAGAACTGGATTGTCACCCTTTTCCCCAACTTGTTTTCCTTCTCTTAGCCAACAGCCTTGAAATTTCCCAGTACTCTCCCATCCAAGTATCAGTAAGGACAAAACCTCACTTAACTTCCAAGCCCAGACAATACCAGGCGGTTACTGCCATCTGCTGGAACAAGATTTGTGAGCTAAATTCAAAGTGCCCTAGATGGACCCAACCTTACATCAAGGCTTGATCCAGAGGAGAAGGAAGAACTACTTTCTTTTCAAATAGGCCAGACAACATGTTCTTTTTCTTGCAGTTTCATCCTAAATCTTCTGCACAGCAGTTCTGATATGCTGATCATAATTCTGGCACTAGGGCTAGGCTTGTTCCACAATGGCACTACATCAGTCCATTTGGGCTCAACAAGCAACTACTTCTTTCAGTTACAAAACATTTTAGCCAAAAATGCAAGGTTACATCTCATACTATTACCATTACCATTTTTAGGATACAAAGAACCATACACATCTCCCCTTCTACAAAAATTTAATTTCGTCTCCAAAATGAAAAAAAAAGATGTTTTTAACATCGAATGCCCTTCAGATATGTGAGAAATGCCCTAATAATAACTGAGCTGTGGATGCTTTTTTTAAAACTTAGTTTTGTTTTGCTTTTTAATTTATCTCCCATACTACCTTGAATTATTGTTATAAAGCAGGAACAAAAGGGAACTCTCCTACGGACTGCATGATTTAGTCTGGTTGATAAAGTGGAATTGCTTTGCTTCTCTGCATATTAACTTCTAGATGGCAGACTTACCATAGAATAAAACTATAGCTTCCCATCCTTTAAATATCATATATTTCATGTCATACAAGGCCTATCTCTTTTGTTTTAAAGTTTTCAATTTCCCCTCAGTGGGGAACCTTGCAGTATTAGTTTTGTTTGTTCTGCTTTCAAAAGATATCTTTTGCATATTGCAAGATGAAAGTGCTCTGGTTTCAGAATCTATACTTGTAGTTCTGAACTGTTTCCAGAGGCCATCACATTCACACAAGATTTGTTCACATATTAATGTTGTTTCCCCCACCCTTAATCCCTTTTCTTTTGTACTCTGCCTATCAGAGAATAAACCTGCAGGCAGGATTTTAATCTTTGTGCAGGGTCTTCAAAAAAATAAATGCAATCAACAGAAACAAATGAGGCAGCTTAGAAACAAGAGGATGCTTAGAGCAACCCCAGTCCTACAGTATCGTAGAATAAGAACAGCCCAGAAGAAAGGCAATAACAGGAAGGAAGGAAGGAAGGAAGGAAGGAAGGAAGGAAGGAAGGAAGGAAAGAAGGAAAGAAAGAAAGAAAGAAAGAAAGAAAGAAAGAAAGAAAGAAAGAAAGAAAGAAAGAAAGAAAGAAAGAAAGAAAGAAACCACCCTAGTGAGGGCTGCAGAATCATGCAGCCTTTAACGTTTCAGATTGGTGACCCTTCCTAGACCCAACTGGTGCTTCTTATTGTATCTACAGTACACGAGTTTCAGTCCCAAAGATGCTCCTTCTCCCCAGGAGCCCAACCTTCGATTCTGGATGAATACTTCTGCACCCTTTCACTCTTTGTTCCTCAACATCCTTCTTACATTGGATCACAAGCTATTGAACCAGATCAGAACCAAGAACAACAGTTGCAGTTATGTAGATGTAAGAGACTGGAGAATTTACAGCCTTCAAACCCCAATCCAAGATCACAGCAAAACAGCTTTCCATAATCAATTCCCCCCCTCTTCACTTATATTTTATGAAACATTGACTAATTAAAGTGTTCCCATTCCTTCCTAATTCAATTTTCTCATTTATTTTATTTCATTTACTTTATTCACAAACATTTCACTAAGTTACACTAACCATTCTATCCCTCATTCTAATCATATGTTGTTTCCAATTTTCTAAAATTATTTCTATTTCAAATATAACAACATAATCTCATTTACCTTTACAGAATCCCCCTTTCAGTTAAATTTTCACCCATTATCTCTAAATAGGTCCTATTTCTTTATATCTTGCTCCAGACCTTTGTAACTTCTTTTCCTTTCCTTCTTCCCTCTCTTCTTCTCCTTCCCCTTTTTACCCCTTTGTCTCTCTACCTCTACTTCCCTCTTCTGTATTCCCCTTTTCTGTTGTTTTCCAGTATTATACTTATTTTTCAAATTATTTTTCTTTTCTTTGGTTGTTTTTTTAAATCTTAAATTATCCATCCTCTTTCCCCCCTTTCCTTTTTCTTCCCCACATAGAGTTACTTGTTCATTAAAGATGGCTTCTTCTTTATCCCAGTCTTCTTGTTTTACAGTCTTTTCTTGTTGTTTCTCATAGTTTCCAAATCTCCATTTCTAAGAATTGAAAAACGAAACCAAAGGAACCCTTCCCTTTTTGTGCCTCTTCTTTGTACTTTTTAAGTTCTATTTTCAATTCATCGAAAAGTGATGCCATTGTAAAAAAATTTAAACAAGCACTCGATTGATTTTAGTCATTCAAATATAATAACCAAAAATCCAAAAGTCACCAAATAATCCAAATACACACAAACTGTTTCTTTTTGCTCTTTCTTTTTTTCCCACTTTCTCTTCCTGGGGTTACTATTTAGTTGCAAAGTTTCAGTTAAAATGTATCTTTTAGAAGTCTTATTGAAATTTTACTTTAGATTCTTTTGAAGTCCAGGCAGTCTCCTCCCTCTTCCAGATCCTGCCCTTATTCTTTTTCTCTCCCTTCCTGCTTATAGAAGAAAAAGTTTTTAATGTCCAGAAATCTTTATTGTCCCTTTGGCATTTAGTTATATTTTCAGCTTAATTTCCTATTGATGCCAAAGCGGATTTTTCCAATTTCTTATTCTTAATTGTCAATATAAGGAAGGAGAGAGAAGAAAAAAAAAAGCCAAACCTTTCCCTTTTCACTTTCATTCGCTGCTTCCGACTCTTCTTTGGGAGCGATGTTATTTCTTGTAAAATTTAAATTCCAGGGTACCTTAGTTATTGCTTTTTCAACTTAGCCCAGTCAGCCAAAACTTTCACTTCTTATCTTCCTCCTGCACATTCTTTTTCGGTTGAGTACTTCTTTGAGGTGGCCATTTTTGACCACCGCTCCTACCGCCTTTGGGAAAGGGAGTGTGACCAGCTGAGGAGGAGAGATGCAGCTCTCCTCGACCCTGCTGGCAGTCTCCCCCTTCTTCACCACCTCTACGGGTGGCTTAGCCCTGAAACCCGCTGGCTTGGGGCGCTCCAGCAGTGAGCCCAGGCAGAAACCGCGCACGATCACAGATTCCTGTCTGTCGCCGAAGCCCTTCAAACTGGATTATGGAAAGCTAATAATTGTTCCCATAGAGGTATGATATTTAATTGAAAAGTAATGTGAAAAATCTTAAGACTTTAATGAATTTTGATATTAATGATAGAATTGAAATGGAATGGAATGTTGTTTTAATTATATATATTTATAATCTTTTATTTTATTTTTTTAAGAATACTGTGTGTAGTTTAAGAATGTACCAAACAGAATCTGAATGGAAGTTATGTATTATATTGAGTGTTATAACTTTAGGGGAAAGATATAAAGGCGTCATACTCCAATCAGTAACTACAGGAGAAATTTTGTTTAATGAGAAAAGATAATAGACAATTGAAACAGGACAGACAAAAAATATAAATATAATGATTTGAATTGAGATGAAATAAATACAACAAAATTGAGGAAATTAAAAGAGGAGACAAGCTATGTAGAAAATGTAAAATTTTAATAAGATATGGAATAGAATATAAAAATGAGCATGAACCTGAAATTGTGTCTGCACGAAGAAATGTAACCCGGGATTATGCTGCTTTCAAAAAAAGATGTTTTAATTGTGTTTCTTTTCTTTTTGTGAAAACTCAAATAAAATTTACAAAAAAAAAAAAAAAGATCACAGCAAAACAGGAGCCTCAGGCTCAATACCTTTATCCCCTGACACTCATAGCCAGATAATCATCTCCTCCTCCTCCTCCTCCTTTTCGAAAGAGAGATCTGGAGCTATCATAGCATAGGTCCAAGGTCAAATCCACTTTATCCAGACAACCTGATTGATTGATTGATTTGCTAGATTTACGCTCTTTTGCCAGTAGGAGCAAAAAGCCTCTGGCAAACATAACTACCATTCCTGGCTATTTGGGAACCAGTGTGAGACTGAATAAGCAGACAATTTAAAATGCAGTGGGTGTTTTATGGTTCTCCAAAGAGCTTGCACATTGCATCCCCTCCAATGAAATTTCCTTTGCAAAGTTAGTTCACTTGTACTTGCATTGCTGAAGTAACAGAACATGATACCAATGGTAACATTTATCTTTTAATGGTTCGGGTGAACAATGATTCTTTCTCTTTATTTGTATCTCTGTATGTGGCATTGTGCAAAGAACTTAAACAAAACAAACTTTACAAGAATAATAACATCTTTAGAAATGATCCTTTCTTGAAAAACCAGATATTAGGAACTGTGAATGGAGAAACTTTATTATTTACTTTGACTCTATTTAACCTCAAGAATTCACCTGAAGGTAATAATCAGGCAACCCAAGACTGACAAATCAAAGTTAACGACTTCCATGAATGCACATAAAAACATTTTTCAGAAATGTAACACTCAACCATCCTATGCTCTTAACACAAATAAATTTGTAGCACAAAAGGAAAACTTCCAAATGTACAGATATTGTAAACAAAAGGTTCCTAATGCAACCAGGATCTGATGCCTGTATGCTGACTTTCTATATGACCCCACCATTCCTTCCATCTCTGTCACTCTGGGGGAAGCCACTCCTTCCTTCCCCTGCAGCTGCTCTGACAAAGGTAAGAAAATAAATTAACTTGAGAAATCCTCAAAAACTGCCATAATTATTTGCCTCACCCAATTATTTCCTTTTAATTGTCAAGTATCTAAAGCTGCACTTTAAGCATCCAATGAGTGAATAGGTCTTCGTGTTCTACTAACACAACCCATTTGGGAGTTTACTTTTCAAACCAATTATTTTTTTCCAGCCCATGCAAAACGGAATGAGGTTAGGCTGACCTTGACCTTACTGGCCTTTCAGAAAACTCTTTAAGAGTCTCATCAGGCTTGGGCATCCAGTGGTGGTATGCAGCCTGTCAGTTGGTCATCTTTTTAAAAATAATGTAGGTAGTCTCCTGCAAATTTAAGTTTTAAACTGTTTTAATTGGCTTTTCTAATGGCTTTTGTTTATAACTTTTCATTTTTTTTTGTAGGTGAGCCACTCACGCACACATGGGAGATGGACAGTTGAATGAATAAATTGAATGAATGATTTGTGCACACTGACAAAGCCAAGATTGTCACCCAACCCGCATGGAATCATGTGCATTTTCTGCGCAAAACCCATGGGTATACTATGGCAGTTCCTCATGTTGAAGCAGCAGTAAAACACTTTTCTCCTGGCACAATGTTTGGTGTGGATATTAAAAAATAGGCAGTGGGAAAAACAGAGGCAATGCAGAGTAACATTCAGCACTAACATTATTTAAAAAGAAAGGGTTGCCATGGCTGCCGCAAGCTAACAAGGCAGCTGTCTGAAAGGCAACAGCTGATGCCGTTTGACAGCTCCCTTTTATAGTCAGTTGTCAAACGACATCAGCCAATAGGAGCGGTCCACGTTCCCACTGGAAATGCGGACCTGAGTGGGAACAGGCTTCAGCAAAGTCTTAGAACGCAGTACTCCTTTCTCCCAGAATGGAGCATGCATAGTCTCTTAAGTATATCGGGTGCCTGCGAAAATGGCCAGATCTTCTCAGTTCTGCTTGGGCTGCTGAAGAATGAGGATCCTCTGCTGGGTGTGGAGTCTCCATTGACGGCAGCGCAGGAACCTCAGTCTCTGACGACTCAGGGTGTGATGTGGTCGACTGCCAGGGTAGGTCAGCGTCGTCTTCAGGTCTGCAAGGGCCTGCTTCAGGTGATGTAGGGCTTTCAGCAACAGAGTCCTCTGGAGGGCCACCTGAGGAAGTACTCCAACGCCCCCTTAATTGATCAACATGGCAGCACCAAATGCAGCCATCTTGTAACTGGACCCTATATGACTTGGGGCCAGTTACCACCACAATTTGACCAGATAGCCATAAGGAGAGGCCTGCATAGTTCCTGGCATAAATCTAGTCATCTTCTGCAAACCTTCTAGCCTGGCTAGTGGAGCCCAAAGGTGTGGCAGGGGCATAATTTGGATGGAGTCTATCCACGGTGGTCCGCAAATGGTGACCCATCAGGAGTTCTGCTGGGGAGCAATTGGTGGCAGCACTTGTAGTGGTGTGCTGAATTAAGAGCTATTTTGTCAGTCTAGAATGCCAATCAGCAGGCCCTAGCCCAGGGGTGTCCAACCTTTCACCTTCCCTGGGCCAAATTAGAAGATGAAAATTTGGTTTGGGCCGCACATAAAATAAAATAACAGTAACGATACCTGATCATCCCAAAAAACATAGAAAACATAGTTAACATATTAAATTTATTTGGAAATGAAGTTAGTGAGATGTTTTTATTATTAATTATTTATTAAAAATTATTTATTTTTTATCACAGTTTTTTTCACGGTTTTTTTATCATGGTTTATTTTCCGGCCAAATTTTGCGGGGGAAGAAAGCTCGCCCGCCTCGCGCCTACCTCTCCTCCTGCAAATGGCCCGGCTGGATGAGGCAGGACTGTAAGGCAGAAGCAGCAGCAGCAGCGGGGGCAGAAGCAGCGGCAGGGGCAGTGGCGGCGGGGGCAGAAGCGGAGGCGGCGGGGGCAGAAGCGGCAGCGACAGCAGGGGCAGAAGTGGCAGCGGGGGCAGAAGCAGCGGGGGCAGAAGCGGCGGCGATGGCGGTGGTGGCAACAGCAGGAGGTGGCGCTCTGACGGCGCCTGCTTTTTCTGTTGCTGCTTGGCCTGGCGCTCGCCTCGCCCTGCCTCGCGCCTGCTTCTCCTCCTCCTCCTCTCTGGCTCTGGCACGAAGGTTGGGTTGGGCACTGGGCCACATTACAAGGTGACCTGGGCCGCATGCGGCCCTTGGGCCGCAGGTTGGACAAGCCTGCCCTAGCCTTTCCAGGGCTTATTTTGTAGATCTGACAGTTCTCTCAGCCTGCCCATTAGAAGCTGGGTGAAATAGAGCTGTCAGGGTGTGCCTTATTCCTTGGTTAACAAGGAATACCTCAAATGCATAGGATATAAATTGAGGGCCATTATCAGACATTATGTTGTCTGGTAGGCCATGGGTAGTGAAGATTCATAAAAGGGCCTTTACTACTGCTTCAGAAGTGGTGGTGGGCATTAAGGCCAATTCTACCCACTTTGAGAAGGAATCCACTATCACCAAGAATGTTCGCCCCTGGAAGGGGCCTGTCAGATCAATATGGAGTCTAGACCAAGGTGACCCAGAGCTTTCCCATTTTCCTGGGGTGGCTGCAGGATGGACTGGTCTAGTGACCTGGCATGGTTGGCACGTATTCACCCAGCTAGTAATTTGGGTATCCAGGCCTGGCCACTACACATAACTGCATGCTAATGCTTTCACCCTTGCTATCCCAGGATGTCCTTCGTGAAGTACCTTTAAAACAGGAGTCTGCAGCTGTGATGGAATGACCATTATGGATCCCCATAGCAGGCAGCCTTGTAAGGATGACAATTCTTGCTGGTGAATTTTAAAAGGCAAGAAATCAGGTGAAAAAGGGCCCTTAGGCCACCCCCTTCCTAACCAGTCAAGGACTTGAGATATTACCTTGTCCTTGGCAGAGTGGGCAGCAGTGTCCAAGGATGTGATGGGTAGGTTGAGGTCTTCAATCTGGAACACAGCATTAGTTGGTGTTGGGTCTTCCACTGGGGCAGGCAGGGGGCAATGACTGAGAGCATCAGTCTGGCTAAGGTGCTTCCCTGCTCAATGTGATAACGTGTAGGAATAAGCTGCTAGAAACAGAGTCCATCTGGTCATCCTCGGGGACAAAATCTGAGGTGTTTGCCTGTTGCCTGATAGGAGCCCCAAAAGGGGTTTATGGTCAGTGATAAGTTCGAAATGATGACCATAGAGGAACACATGAAATTTCTTCACTGAAGCAACTGCGGCTAAAACCTCTTTGTCTAGTTGGCTATAGTTATGTTCGGTTTGAGAAAATGTTCTGGAGAAAAAGGCAATTGGTGACTCATAGCCATTGGACAGTCTGTAGCTTAAAACAGTGCCAATGCCAAAAGGTGAAGCATCTGAAACCAGGACTAAAGGGAGGTCCTTGTTAAATTGGATCAAGATAGAATCTGAAGTTAGTAATGATTTGACAGCCTTGAAAGCGAAGGCTTCTTTAGGGCCCCAATGCCAAGTGGCTTGTTTATCTATGAGTCTATGAAGTGGTTTTGCAACAGAAGCCTTGTGGGTCAAAAAGAAGGCATAAAAATTAAGCAGTCCCAGAAAACACTGAAGTTCTGTCTTGTTCGTTGGGGTTGGGGCATCATGGATTGCATGTACCTTTGATTCTATTGGATGGATGCCAGAAGTGTCAATTTTGTAACCAAGGAATTCTACTTGTGGTGTGGCAATGGTGCACTTTTCTTTTTTTAATTTGAGGCCTGCTTTTTTGAAGCAACCAAGAACCTTTCGAACTCTTTGAATTAGTTGTCATTTGTCTAAGGCAGAAATTAGTATGTCATCGAAATAAGGTATCACGCCAGGTAAACCTTATAATAACCTCTCCATTAATGACTGAAAAATTCCTGGGGCCACATTGACCCCAAATTGGAGGCGCTTACATCTCAAAGCGCCCCTGTGAGTTACAACAGTCTGTAACTCAGCAGCTGTGTCATCCACAGGGAGCTGCTTATATGCTTGAGACATATCTAATTTTGCAAAAATGGTCCCTGTTTCAAATGAATGCAATAGATGCTGGATCACTGGGACTGGGTATGAGCTGATTTGCAAATATTTATTAATTGAGCACTTATAATCAGCACAAATTCTCATGCTGCCATCTTTCTTGAGAGGTGTCACGATAGGTGTTTCCCATTTTGAAAAGTCCACAGGTTCTAAAATTCCCTGGGCAATTAGCTTATCCAGTTCCTTGTCCAGCTTGGGTCATATAGCAAAAGGCACTCTGCAAAGCTTCATGTGAATTGGAACAGCTAGGGGGTCTAAATTGAATGAAATTGGGGT
The DNA here is from genome assembly GCF_049901715.1 of Pseudonaja textilis. Classification (NCBI taxonomy): domain Eukaryota; kingdom Metazoa; phylum Chordata; class Lepidosauria; order Squamata; family Elapidae; genus Pseudonaja; species Pseudonaja textilis. Next base: position 176,643,105 of record NC_141990.1, read on the forward strand.
TCCCACAGAACACCCAAGGCCTTTGCTGAATACATCAGCATAGTCATTAAATAAGGCATCCACCTCCTGATTGTTAATAGAGTGAATGCCTCCTATATGAAGACCAAGTGCCGGGAACCAGTCTAGCCCCAGCAAACTTGGAAGGGCCCCAGCCACTACAACTAAAGGCAAATGACCCTTAAAATTTTGAAAATGAATTGAAAACTTGCCTTTCCCAATGACAGAAATAGATTTGCCCTGGTAAGATGGCAGTCATGAAGTCTCTTCTTTGCCATGTGAGGGAGGATTTGCTTCAAGGTGCACCATGAGATGATGGAGAGTGCTAAGCCAGTATCTACCTCCATCTTGCAAGGTTTACCTTCTAAAGAAATAATATTTATTTTGTTACAATTTTTGTTTGGTGATTTAGCTTGGTAGCATGTGAAATAGTCTTCTACTTGCTTCTGGAAATGTTGTGTAGGTTGAGGAAATTGCTGTTGAGGCTGGTTGAAAGTTTTCCTAGCCTGACAAATTATGGCCAAATGACCTTTTTTTTGGCATTTTAAGCAAATGGCATTCCTGAACTTGTAGGATGCCCTGAGGTGATTTCTCCCACAGCTCAGGCAGATGGGCTGAGACCATAGGGGCTGGTTGGTGGCAGACCAGTTTTTTCTCTGAGTGGCTTTTGGCTGTCTGAGGCAATTGACATCACTAGCTTCGTCAGAGCTTTCCTCAGAGAAGGCTTCATCGTAGTGAACAGCTGAGCTACTGTGGCTGACACTATTTCCTTGAATCTCTGCTGCTGAGAGCATTGACAGCTCAGCGGCTTGAGATTCTTCTATAGCCATTTTAAGTGTAAGATCACCTTTGGTGAGAAGTTGTCTCTGCAGTCTTAGGTCCTTAACATCACAGACTAATTGGTTTAATAGAATATCATCAAGCTGGTCCCTAAACCTGCAGTTTAAGGCGGCCGTTCTCAGCGCTGCCATATAGTCTCTCCCTCAGCCTGGGTCTGTCTTCTAAAAGTGTGACGCCTGGCAATTCGAGAGGGTTTAAGGGAATAGTGATTACAAAGGATTTCCTGTAATTCCTCCAGGGCACAGTCTTCACTGACTGAGTGGCCAGTAATGCGGTAGCAGTGTCAAATGCCGTAGCTCAGCAAAAACTTTAAAAGTAAACCTTTTTCCTGTAGGTAGAAATCCCGGTTAGGTCAATGGCATCCAGGTAGCAGTCAAAATTATTTATATAGGATTCCCATGTCTCTGATGTTGGTCTGAAAGGCGAGAATACAGGGGGTGAAGTCATCTCATCTTCAGGTCACGCTGGTGCTGCTAAGAGAAATTTTTCCTTTGCGCTAACAGTAACAATCAGCTCAATTAGTGACTTTTCAGTTCGAATAGTGACTTTTCAGCTCAAATAGTGACTTTTTAGCTTGAATAGGGACTTTTCAGCTCAGTGACCATACTCAGTTACTTCTTTAGCTGAATCCCATCCTCGTTGCCAGTAAAAAATAGGCAGTGGGAAGAACAGAGGCAATGCAGAGTAACATTCAGCACTAACTTTATTTAAAAATAAAAGGTTGCTGTGGCTGCTGCAAGCTAACAGAGCAGCCAGCTGACAGGCAACAGCTGATGCCGGTTGACAGCTCCCTTTTATAGTCAGCTGTCAAATGGCATCAGCCAATAGGAGTAGTCCACGTTCCCACTAGAAACATGGACCTGAGTGGGAACAGGCTTCAGCAAAGTCTTAGAACGCAATAGATATGTTCTAGTATATTAATGATGAGCAGATAATATAGTCAACGGTTGGGTTCTGCCCAGCTCCTATTGGCCATCTTTTGCATAAAAATATGCCCTTGTACCTAATTATCAACAGCTGCCAACCACAGCCATTTTGGCATGGCTTACAGGAGAGATCAGACATGCACACACACACCTATATATGCTGTAAAAGCCCTGTGAAGTGGTATGTAAGTCTAAGTCCTATTGCTATTGTTAAATATAGTAGATAAAGTCAAGGAGAGCTGGACTCAAGACTGATGATATATTTGACCCCTCCCTTGGGTTCAGCCTGATCATTTCCTACAGCCTCAAAAAAAAAAAAAAAAATGCCTGGCACAGCTTGCGGCTGCCTCATGAAAGGCCAGGTGAGCCAAGCATCATCAGATTCCGTTGGAAGATGACAGTGAAGATGAACTGGGGTGGCAAAGACCAGGGCAGCAAGACCAGCAGAGGTCAGATGCAAGGTGGCAAAAGGACAGAGATAAGGTGGGTGCAAAGCAGGTGGAAGGAAATGGAGCTTTCCCCCAAGCATCTGAATTTTGAATTTTGATCATGGGATCACAGGGCTACTGCAATGGCTGTAACTTTGAAGACCAGGCATAACTACTGTTGGTTCAGCAACCAATTTCAAATTGTGTGTGTGGAGTGGGGGGGGATATATGTGTGTGTGTGTTGAGCAATTTGTGTCTTGAGCAAATTGCAGTCCTTTGCTGCACATAGGATCACCTCAAATCTGAAAAAAATGGTTGCACATTGCCAATTCTGTCACTATTGCAATTTTCCACTGTTTTATCCTCATCCAGATGGACTTACTCATTACTTTGGTGGGCAGAATGATTGCTTACTCTCTGGTGAACCTCTGGGCGGGGTCAGCCATGTCCACTTGCTGTCAGCACTGCTGTTCCTTGCAGCATTAATTGAGGAAAGGATTCACTTGTAATTAGTCATCCCCCACCTGTTTCATCCTGTACCTTTCTCTGTGCTGTCAGCCAGGCTGTTTCTGGAGGTAGGTTTACTGCTAACTCAGGAGCCTAAGAAATTATAGGTGTGGAGCACTTCCATGGCTATGACCAGTTAGCCAACTATTGCACCTGCTTCTATTCACCTAGACCCGCCCCACTACCCATTAAGGAAAGTGATTGGTGGGTACTCATCCACCTGGAAAGTGACACTTGGGAAATGAAGCTAGAAAAATCCGATCATTTTCCATAATTCATCCTGCATTAAAACAGTAAGGAGAGCACCAGTTGGCTAGCTTCACTGCTGAGGCAGAATAGGGATCGGTAATGAGGGCAGCACAATTTATGCTGGTGAACTTTTCTGCCAGCTCACAGACTGGAGGAAAGTGCTTTAACGTGACTGTCTGGCTGTGCTCTACAATCTAATTCCCCAAACAAGCTGCTCTTTTTATTATTCAGGAAAGATAATCATAAATCTCCCACATTGTAGGTAGTTCAGCCTTAAGAAGGAGAGAAGAAAGGCATCCTTTCCTCTTTCAAGCTTTTTCCGGACAACTAAACTTATGCCATCAGACTTGAAATTCTAGACCTAGAAAACCTAGAACTACGCCGCCTTCATTCCGATCTAAATATAGTACATAAATCATACATTGCAATGTCCTACCTGCAAATGAATACTTCAGCTTCAACCACAACAATACAAGAGCACACAACAGATACAAACTCAATGTAAACAGCTTCAAACTTGATTGCAGAAAGTACGACTTCAGCAACAGAATGGTCAATGCCTGGAATGCACTACCTGACTCTGTTGTTACATTCTCAAACCCCCACTCCTTTAACCTCAAACTATCCACTATTGACCTCACCCCTTTCCTAAGAGGTCTGTAGGAGGCGTGCATAAGTGCACCAATGTGCCTACCATCCCTGTCCTATTGTTCCTTTTTTTTTCTTATATGTATCCATGTATTCATAACTATGTTTTTACTTATACCTATTATCTTGTAAGCAATTGACAAACCAAATAAATAAACTGAAAAACAGCAACAACAACCATCACCATCACCACCAAATAGCAGTGTATCTGCTGGCTGGCCGTTTTCCATAAAAATCCACAATGGTCTGGTGCAGTTACAGATGTGTTGATCTTATGAAGTAGCGTGAGTGCTATTTACAAAGAAGTGGAGATCAAAATGCCTCCAGCCTTGCAAAGGATTTGAAAGGTCAGTATGTTAACTCTAAAGCCCAAAGGCCCTTAGAACCTCTGCCAAAAGTTTGTGCCAATTTTGAGTGTTTTTGTTTTGACAGAACTGATAGGGATCAAACTAACTGTCCCATTCTAATGCAGAACTCAAAGCAACTAATTTGTATGAGGAATGTTGTTACTGTTCCTTCTGTTGCAAAAAGCAAGAATGAAAATGTGATGGATTCAAGCTCATTTAAAAGAAGCATGAAACCCAAAGCAATGTTCAAACCAAGATGACAGGCAGACATCCTGCTTATTTTTGTCTTCTCTTTCTCTTCTTCTCTTTCTCTTCTTCTCTTTCTCTTCTCTTATTTTTGAATTCTCTTTGCCCCATCCCACCCTGCTAAGGAAGAAAGACAAGGCAAGCTGATATCATACAAGATACTTTATTATCCCAGCCAATATGATGAGTGCTATGAAGTTTACCTAAGTAGCTTTATCTAATCATGTTTTTACTGCCATTATAGCTGCAGCTGATCCAGATTAATAAATGTCTCACTAGTACTGATAGTGTCAGGCAAAAAGCCTTAGTTACTTTATGCCTGAAGTCAATGAAGTCAAATTCATTGACCAAACAAGAGAACCTGTCTTCTCTCTGCTTTTTGTCTTCATTTCTCTCAGTATTCATGGTTCATTCAACAGCCTTTATAGAATACACCCGGTTTCTGGCATGCCATGGACTAGTGCTGGTCCATGGACTAGGGATTGGGGACCTCTGGAGTACACTATTACAAGTCCTGGGTTTAAACACCCACTCCATCAGGAAACTTTCCATAAATTTTGAATGCTTACCTTCTTTCAAGATAGAGGATAACTTTAGTTGAAGCCTAGCTCCTGCCAAAAATGTTCTGCAATCGAAGAAGAAATGAGAAAACGGAGAAAAAGCTTTTGCTTCAGTTCATGTCATCACAGAGTTGAGGTGTAGTCCTCATGTCTACTAAAGCTTCCCCAATTTGGTGATGGTGATTTTAGATAATTTTAACTGTATAAAACATGGCCCTCAAAATCTAGAGTCCTGCAACTAGGGAACTCCAAAAGTTGTTAATGTTTATAACAGACAAAATAGGGAATTGTTAAATATATGATCACAGGATGATCAAATCAAGTATATTTCATTTATATTTAATGTTCAATATATTTAGATTTACTGCAAATAAAATTTAGTTTTTGCCCTAGCTATACCCAAAATAGTTTTCCAAGGCAACCCTTGGCCAAGTAAAAGCTGTACACCTATAATTAGCAGGACTCCTGATCACTGCCTTTAAATCCTGATTAAGGAGATTTTAGTCTTCAAAGGGCTATTCAAAAGGAGTTTTCAGAAATAAATGGATGGATGTTTGGGAAATTATTTTTGATACCATTTCCAATCCTTTTATTCCCATTTATGATTCTTCAAACTCTCATCTTGTTCTAATGTCATGTTCACTTTCGAATATATTATCAGTAATGCTCTCACATAAAACATTTATTAATCCAAGTATCACATGATAAGGAGTAGATGCAGAGTTTGGTCAATATAAATCTATAGTAAATTGATGTCTCAGGGAAACAGCCCTAGCTTATTGAACAGGATTCTGATCAAATAAATGCACTGAAAGTATATTTCATAGACTTAGCCTCCTCAGAAATAAAGCTCACTTCCCTCAGGTGCAACTGTAGAAGATTATAGCCTTAATGTTCCTACAGCGTTAAACTGGTGGCCCGCAGGCTGGATGTATCACGTGCAGGCCACATCCATCCCTGGCTCCACAAAGATCAAAAACCATCGCAATACATCATGTGACATCAAGTGATGCGATCGAGTTGTGCCTTACTGCTTTTTTCCTGCTCTTTCTTATAGAAAAAAGAAGATACACTCCTCTTGGTTGTGACATAAACTCAAGCTTACTGTATATCCTGATCATCAATGGACAATTGTCAAGATCCAAGTGCCCTTTGCAGAAGTTCATCCTGATTGTGGCTTTTTCACCTAGCAACTAAGTTGCCCTAGGCCTAAGGAAGAACCAAACTCTCCCTTTGCAGCTGTGTATACCTGAGAAGAATTAACTAATTCTCTTCTTGCTTTTCATGAGCTACTCTGAGCCTTTCGGTGTGTTGTCAGGATTGCAAGCCTTCTCTTGCAGCAGCATCTATTGGTCTGTTTCAGGAGCTAAAACTTTTCGAAGTTGCTAACTTACCTGCTTGCCGAAAGGGGAACTGTACAACAGGAGGTACCTGTTCTGATCAAGGCTTCTAAACCATAAATTTCGCACATACGTCTTTTAAAAACAAGACTTATTTTATTGCAACATTGGGAATTGTTTTCATTCCCAGCCAGAATTAATCTCAAACAGTCCCCCAAGATAAGCACACACCTTTCAGTTCTGAGAAATGCTGCCAAAAACCGAAGTATCAATGAACTAGAAAAGAAACCAACCGAAGTACAAAAAAAACCCAACCAAAGTACAAAGAGCTTCAAGAATGACTCTGAACTGATCAAACTGCTTTGCTTCCTGCAAAAGTATCGTCATCTTGGCCTGATCTTTATACCTTATGGGCGGGGCAATCACCTCCCAGCCTTACTCCTGAGTCTCCCCTTTTGTTTCAGCTGCTCTTGCCTTCTAGCAGCTCTGCGCACACGCACACTGGGAACAGGCTCCCCTGGGTCACTGCTGCCAGCCAAGGCTCCACTCTCAGATGATCCTGGCTTCATCTCTACATCGATCGCAGGACTCTTGTCCAAGTCCTCTTCAGACTCTCCAACTAGTCCTCGTTCTTCCCCACTGTCCGATTCTGCTGCTGTCTGCACCAGCTGCCAGCAAACCACAACACTACCAGAAATGCTTTGTTTGAGTCTTCCCTTCTCTCCCACCCCATCTGGCATGACTTGTACACTAAGCATTGTTTTTTCCTAACTCACAATAGCAGGAGCAGCTTCTTTATGTGGTCAAATGGAGCTCCACCTACTTCACCCACATAGGAAACTGTCTTAATACATCAGTTGCAAAATTCTATATAACCATTGAGCATTGGCAATGAGTAGATATCAAAAATTCTAATTCTTTAATGTCATCTACTGGATCACCAGATTTTTGCAGCCAAGCTGCGGTTATCTTGTACTTGACCTGCCCATCTTGCTTTATCTTCAGCTACTCAGAGATACCTACTCCAGCTGCTCTCAATGCTGTTTTCCAACTAGAGATGCCAAAGATCAGATTCGTGGGTTCCTGCCTGCAAAAGGCATACTCTTCAATATGGCTCTTCAATCCACCTGTCTATTTCTTCCAGAAAATACACTTGGGCAATACAATTAATTAATCCTCCTGATTTGGGGAGGAAAATCAAGTACATGCTGACATCAATTGGATTTGGGAACACATAACTTTGGCAGATTTTTACCCACTAATTTGCAAGGAAATGTGAACCAAGGACGTCTTGGATAGAACAAGACACATTCATAAGCCCTTGGCTGCATGATTAAGGGTTAAAAAAAGTTAGAATACAGCATGGCACAAAAGAGTTTAAATAAGGGAGATAGTCTTGAGAGGCAACAGCTGACAGAATGAGGAAACTATGAGCACCAAAGGACTTGAAGATGAAATCACCAAGTGAAAGTCAGGCTGCCTAAAGAGACAGAGCTTTAGTCAAGCTGTCTGGAAGGCAGTCAGTCAACAGGGACCATAAACTTCATTCTTGCTCCTTTTGTGTCAAATAGGAACATAAAGGCAAGAAAGGTAGAATACACTATGCATGAAAGCAAGACAGGAAGAAAATCAACTTGTTTTGAGTTGTGGCGCTGGAGGAGGCTCCTGCGTATTCCTTGGACAGCAAAGGTCACTGACAAGCAAGGACTGGAGCTCATAAACACCAGACATGTCACTGGAAGGCAAAATCATCAAACTGCATGTCAATTATTTTGGCCATGTCTTGCGGGGGAATCCACTGGAGAAAGCAGTTATGTTTGGAAGAGTTAAAGGAAACCAGGCCATCAAAAAACACAGTAGCTGGACACCATTAAAGCTGACACCACAGAGAGTGTAGAGAAACTCAAAGAAATAGTGTAAGATCAAAAGATGTGGAAAGACCTGGTCCATAGAATTGCCATGAATCAGACTCAATGGATAACGTCATCATCAACTCTGCATGACTTCAACTGTAGTAGTTCTGCTCTTGAAGGCAGGATTGATTGCCATTTCCCCTTTTGGGGAAATAGGACCAGGGGTGGGCTGCTGGGGGCTCACAGGGGCTCGGGCAATCCCCTAGCTAAGACTCTGCAGGGCTCAGCAAGTCCCCAAATCCCACTCTTCACTGACCCTGCCCTGCTCTGCCCAACCCCGTCCTGCTCCACCCAACCCATCCTGCCCCACCTTATAGATCCATCCACTCTCCTCAGCTCATCTCCCTTAGCTACTCACGTCTGGCTGCCTTGCTCCCTTACCAGCCTTTGCCAGCCTGGTCCTGCACAGCCCAGCTCTGGCATCCTCTCTCTTTAGTAAATTGCTGTGGCCCGGTGGGGTGGTGGGGTGAGGCTCCAATGGCTGCCTTTCGGCCTTTACAGGTCAGCTCTGGGGTTCCACATGCACCTGCTGCATAAGGACCAAGGCTTAGGAGGTGCAGGGTCTCCAATGGCTGCCTTTTGGGCTTGCCGCATTCAGCCAGAGGCTCAGGGTGGGGACCATGAGGTGGGGAACGCATGTGACAGGAGTGTATCTTGCGGTGCCATTTCCCGTGGTGGAGAGAAGTTCCTCTTTTGCTGGGCATGGATGCTTCCTCCAGTCCCTGTGCTGCACATACTTGCCTTGGTCACTTAGGGAGACATGTGGCATGATCAAGACACTGGCCCGGCCTAGCCGCTTGTCTCCGCTGCTTCTGTTGCTGCCTCCATGGGCTGCACAAGATGCTGTGAGAGCTCTCGCAATATCTTGTGCAGCCCAATACGAGCTCCACACAGCGACTGCTATTTGCGGCCACTGGCAACAGCAGTAGCGGCAGTTGAGTTGAACTCAGGGTGGAGCCTCAGAGAGCAGGTTGCAAACAGCTGACAGGCAGCAGTGGGGAGCTGGTCCTTGTGTCCCCGGCTGCTGTTGCCACTGCTCCATTGCCACCGAGCTGCTATCTCACCTGTTGCATTCCTCCTCCCGCCAGCCCAGGTGTAGCAAACCCCAAGCTGGGACTCATATTTAAAACTAAAAGCTCGTTATGGTAACTTTGCAAGAACAAAAGGCTGGCCCAGTCTTGATAGCCCATTAAAGGGGGGCGCTCAGCTCTGCCTCTAACCTGGAAGCTGTTTCCTCCCATCTTTAATGGGCCATCATCAAAGACTGATCTTTTTGCAAAGCTACCATAATGGGCTTTTAGTTTTAAATCCTTTTGCGAAGTAGTGGCAGGGAGCAACTTTACCAGTTTTTGTAAGTTTTAACAGATTAACAGAGTTGGAAATGACCTTGGAGGTCATCTAGTCCAGCCCCCCACCAAGCAGGAGACCCAACATCATTTCTGACAAATGGCAGTCCAATCTCTTCTTGAAAGCGTCCAGTGATGAAGCTCCCACAACTTCTGAAAGCAAGTTGTTCCATTGGCTCACTGTCAAGAAAGTTTCTCTTTATTTCCAGGTTGAATCTCTCCTTGTTCAGTTCCCATCCATTATTCCTTGTCTGGCCTTCAGGCGACTTGGGAAATAGCTTGACCCCCACCCCCACCCCTGTGGCAGCCCCTCAAATACTGGAAAACTGCTATCATGTCTCCCCTGGTCCTTCTCTTCACTTGTTTTTGTCTCCAGTATCCTGGTTGCTCTCCTCTGTACTTTTTCTAGAGTCTCAACATCTTTTTTATAGTATGGTGACAAAAACTGGATGCAGTACTCTAGGTGTGGTCTTACTAAGGCGGGGTGGTATTAGTACCTAGCTTGAACTTGATTGTATCCCTCTTTTAATGCAACTGGAGGATTGCATTGGTTTTTTGGCTGCCTCTGAACACTGCTGACTCATATTTATCTGGTTGTCCATTAAGACTCCAAGATCTCTCTCACAGTCACTGCTATTAAGCCTGGTTTCACCCAGTCTTTTATTTAAGTATTAAATGCATGAAATAATAAACAACTTTTTGGTATATATCTTTTTTTTAGATAATTAGGGCAAAAAGTGACATCGAGTTGGTCACACCCACCCAGTCACATGACCACTAGTCATGCCTGCCTGGTCACATGACCACCCAATCTCACATGACCACCTAGCCACAGCCAGCTAGCCACATGATCACCCTAGACAGTCATTAGGGCAGAGAGCCCCTTGCTAAAAAATCTGAAGTCCACCCCTGAATAGGACTAGTGAGAATCCCAATATAAAGAGTCTTTAATCTTTAATTTCTTGCTAGGGTCAGCTTTTTCTCCCCATCTTTTCTTGGCACTATATATTTGTGTTGTTGGAAGAATTATCCTTCTGGGTTCAGTTCCAAATGAGGAAAAAGACACTGGAAACATGGAGGCTGTTTGGAAGGTTTAATGGTGGACAGGACCACATGGCCTGGAGCTTCAGAGTGAAAAGGAAGGATGATCACATGCTTCAAGGTGAGAAGAGAAGGTCAAGAAGAGCTGAGATGCTGAGAGTGCCTGGGTTTTATAACCTTTTTAGGGATTTGAATTGAAGCTTGTTTCTAATTGGTTGTCAGATTCCCATGAGACATGCAGGGACAACTCTGTAGGCTGTCCTGAGTTCCAGGCTTGGTCGAACCTTGCTATGCACTGGAAAGGGCTTTTGGCAATTGCTAAGAGATCTTTGTTATGCAAAGTGTTCTGGCCCAGGCCTTAATGGCCCACCCATTAACAAAGGTGGGGGTGAGTTTCTGCTTCTGAGTTTCTACTCTTTTTAGAGGAAATATTCTGCCTTTTTAATATTTCCCAGGATATTTCATTTTTCTAGGAGAGGGATGGATGCTAATTTTCTAGTGTTACTCGAAACAAGGACTTCTGATTAATGAAGACTTTGCTTGTGAGAGGGAACAAAATTGGAACAGTAGCGGAGATAAAAATGTTAGTGCTAAGACCATGAGTGCTCCCATAATCACTACATATTAACCTTCTCTTTATTCATTTTCCAAGGTTTGCTTTATTTCATCCAATATAATATTGGGAAGAGATGTTTGCAGTTCTTCAGCTCTTTTCAAAATGTGGTCTATTTCAAACAACTGTAAATCTTCCATATTATGGTCAATTATTATGTTCTTAATATTTTTTTTAAATATATATTTGTTCAGAGCCCATTTTATTTTTTCATGTTGGCATATGGTTGTGTGTTGTGTATGTTTACAGGTTGGCATATGGTTGTGTGTTGTTACTAAATACTTTGCTAGAGACTCATGCAGATTGCTAAAGTTGGGTGGACACAGTCACAGTAAGATACAATTATTTCTCAGAGCTACTGACTTCCTTGTTTTGCCTTCATTTCCACCCTTTTTTGTACTCTTGATAAAGCCAAGTTATCCCACTCCCCCATGGTCCTACTTATCTCAAGAGCTCACTCTTTTATCTATCCAAGGGCATGTTCACCTTGACCTCTCTAACATATATCTGAGCAACATGTTACACAGTGGAATTCTTTGCAGGTCTAAAGATTTGGAATTGCCACAAGCAAAGTGGGATAAGTGAGAGAGAAAATATTCCGAAAGTAGATTGCCAAAAGAAGAATTTATGAATGCAGTCCTGTACTCAAAAGGGGAAAGATAAGGAATGTTCAGTATGTAAAATATGAATGTTTAGGTACATTAACTTGAAGTTTGGGAACATTCTTTAACTGGGCCAAGAAGAGAACTGGAATTATTCGGGCTTCCTCCTCTTTTTTTTTTTTTTAATGCCCATGGGTTTTGTTCTGAAAATCTCAGCATATTTTCCATAAGTTTATCAAGTTTGGCAGACACAGTGAATTCCTACCTTGACAAACATTTTCCTAACCTCTTTTTATTGGGTTGCTGTTTTTGAAAATTGGACTTCATGAATGAGACAGAAATAGTTGTGTGTTTGTTTGTACCGCTGAGCATGGGTATACGTTAGTGTATTGGTATATTTCTACTTAACAATGGGGGCAGTTAAATTGAAAAATATTTTTTTAAGTTTTTTAAAGGTAAGTTACTTCCATTTAAATTTTTATAATATATTTTTATTCTATTGGCCTACAATAGCATATCATCAGCTACAGCTAGAATTTTAGTCTTAGTCTTATTTTAGAACAGTCTTTGTTAGATCTCGGGATGTTACTAAGTGTGATGTTGGAATAGATTAAGTATAATGAAATATCTATGCCGCTAATTTACAAATTGCAAAGTTTGGGCCAGCATCATCTATAATGGATAACAGCAAGTAAAAAGTTTCCAAGCTGTAGCTTTAAAATACAGTTATTTACTCAGTTATAGACGAATACCTAACTCAGCTGAAAGGAAAATAACTATCTCATCTCCAGTTACTATTTTTTTCTGCTCTAGTTATGCTACAAAAATAAGGGACACAGTTTCCTGTTTTGAAGGTCTGCAGAATCTATTTAAAACAATCTATGATACTGTATTAATTTTCATGACATAAGCAACTAATCAGAGAGCCATGTATTCTTACCCAGAACAGAATCATTCCAATATTGTTTTAATATTTACTTAACCTTTCTAGATTAGGCAGGGGACTGACTACACAGTGGAAGAGTTTAACACAGATCCATACTCATAAATAATTTTCCCCAGGCATCAACAAGAAGATATGGTGCTCTGTGAATCATACTTTCCTAAAACAGCAGAAGGAAAGGTCCAGAGCTGGTTTGCAATTTCTAGCTGGATTCAGTGGTATCTCCTGCCATCTACTGAAAAATGCAAGACCAAGCACATAAGCTACTTTAAAAAAAATTAATCAGGCCAAGTAAGCAGAAAGCCATTTTTTCTGCTATAACTAACCTAGTTTTACATTTTACATATTATATTGATTTATGTGGATATTATTTTGATATCCTGGATAGTAGTTCAGATATTCTTTAGAACTGCAAACGTTTTAACATTCAGAAGATTTCGTGCAAAAGCCAGGCCTAAAACCTCTTTGTGTGGAATACGTAGACATGAAGAAAACAGAAGATATGCAAGCAGTTCTGTACTTTGCATCTGTTCGTCACACTAAGAAACTAATGAAAAGTTCCAATCTAAATTGGAGACCAGGAGTTCAGTTAAAAATAAACAGCTCCAACACATTGCAAAAGACTCTGGAGTTCCCAGTTCCCAGTCAGAGGTTCTTTAAAATACTGTTGAAAAACTAACTGCACTGACCTGGTTGGTTTATACATTATGCTTAGCCAGCAAGATGAACGCCGCATGTAATTGCCATATTAACCATGGTTTCATTTTAGCTATGTTTTTTTTTTAAATTCAGATAAAATCTAGTAAAATTCATTTTTGACCAAGTCTCACCCACAGCCCCTTCTCGTGCCATTTCAAGGTTGAGTGCAAAGAACCCAAGGAAAGCAGTGCTTTACTAAAACCTACATTTAACAAATCACAATGATTTGTTAAGTTCATCTAATACACTATGATAAAAAACATGCCACATGACTGTTTATCTTTTGGAATTATCTTTTATCTTTAACCCAGCTACTATGTTTATCATAACATATAAGTCAGATGCTTAAAAAAGATCCCTTTTTATGCTGAAATAATGTCATGGGAGATCATGGTGTGCAGGACACACTGCCTATTCCTTCATTTAGTGGGAATGATTGCAATGTCTCTGTGGCCATACACCATGAATGTATGCACCAAAAAATCCAGCATGGTATCCATCACAATGACAGTCTACTTTTGTAAAAGATGCTATCTGAACTTTACTAAAAGTGCCTTCCCTTTCCTTGTTCAAGAAAGTGGAAATTCTGAGTAACTTCAACCTATATATAACAGTATTCATCATTGTTTAGTTGTGGTTTTGTTTGGTTTGTGGTTTGGTCTGGGTGCTTTTTGGTTTGGTTTGGTTTTGCTACGGGCTTATTTTCATTTTATCCCCTTTACTTGCTTCCACCTGGAAAAGATGGTTCCCGAATCCCAATTACAATCCCAGATCATAAATGGCAAAAGGGCTCTTGGAAAGCACTATGAATATCACATTTTGATGGAATGGTGACTTATCAAAAACTGCAGCTATAGCTTCACCAAGAACAGCATTTGGGCTTAACTGCTAAGCCCCCCCCCCTTTTTTTTTTTTTACCACAGAGACAAAATATATGAAAATGGGCCTCTCATTCCCACCTGCTCTGAAGATATGCTCAGGATATTGCAGGCTGGAAAAAGAGCTCAAAGAAGAAACTATTGGGGAAAGGTAGGCAGAGGGGAAGGAAACGACAAATGACTGGAGATATTGATGGGTCCCAAGATGCTCACCCCCTCAATTTCTGATACTTCTCTGTCTTCACTGTATAAAAAGGTCCTTCACGGTAACTCAGGTTCTGCCATTTTCTTCCAGCAGAGGCAAGACATCTGAAATGAGGAGATATCAGTACTGTCCCTAAAGGCATAATCTTGTATCAGAGACAACTTTAGTGCTTCTGGAAATAATGTTCTCTAGCCGTCTCTTCGTAAAGGACATTTTGGCTCAGGCATAAGAGTTTAGCTTTTAATTTCTAACAAATGTGGACATGTGGCAGCCCTACAAAAGTCTTGTCTGGGAGAGTTACTGTCAAAAGCAGCCAAAGAGGGTATGCTTTTAGTCTGTAGTGGGCTATAGTTCCTTATGCATGGGGTTATTTTGTTTTCTTCTAGGCTGCTGTGATATATGCCTTAACCCGTCTGGAAATCATGATCAGGGAGGTCTTGTGAACATGGTTAAATTGCCAAAAACATAATATGAAACAGCTTGATGTCATCTGTTCTACTCAGATAGACTATGATGGCTGACATCTAATCCATGCTATTCTCTCTGTAGTCAATTTTAGATCTTGGGCAGAAGGAAAGGAGGGAGGTTCACCTCCTAGCCAAAGTGGAAAATCAGTTGGATGATAGAAAACTTTTTCCTGGCAAAGAACATTATTTTTGACACTTGCCTGGCCAATATTTTGAATTTTAGGAATGTTACTTTCCATATTAGGTGCTCCACAGATTAGTCATGCAAGAACTCACACCGGAAATTAGATTAAGGCTTTGGGCATGAGCGTTAAGTCCCACAATGGATACAGTCTCATGAGAGAAATCCACTCTGGGATCTGTTAATATGAGAGGCTCAATGTTCACTAATGTTAGAAGTGATGATAGGGCAGATGCCGGTCTGCAGCAGGTGTCTAGTTGCAATCTGTTGCCTAGGTCCACCTGTAGAAAAGCAAGAATTGGGGGCTTGTGAAATTCCTTTCTTTTTACTACACAAAATTCATTTATGCAAACGGTGGAGACTCTGCAAGAAACTAAGATGATCTGTATGGATTTGATGTCCTATCCTGAGAGGCAGACTGATCCTGTCCAAAAGCCAGGTGTGAAGTTGTTAGCAGCTGGGGTCAAGATAGATGAATCCCCTTGGTTCTGATGTCCAGTAAGGATATGAAGCTCCATGATCAGCCTACATCCCAGTCCTGCACTAGCTGCCAGAGCTTGGAGATCAGTAGAAATGGGGGGAAGGCTTATAGTTGTGCTTTAGTTCCAAAGATGCTTTTTCAGGAAGCAACTGGACTTTCTTGTTTTTTTCTTTTAGGACGTTTCACTTCTCACCCAAGAAGCTTCTTCAGCTCTGACAGGATAGTGGGGAATGGAAGGATTTATATTCCTTGCAGACAGCTGGTCATTTGCATCCTTTTGGAGGGTCATTGAAGCACTTGGAAGTTTTATCTGTGTCCTCAGGGTCACCTGAGTAGTCCTCCTGGTTCCTGTAATCTGCTGTAATCTGTTCCCCCACTCTGGAAATCCATTCCTACTCCCATGCCATTCAAAGGGTGTTCATCCCAAATTATATAGCTAAAAGTCTGTAGAGATTCTCAGTCATCCAGATTTTTAAAAAAATGCAGACTACAAGAACCAGGAGGACTACTCAGGTGACCCGGAAGACACAGATAAACCTCCACGTCTTTCAACAACCCTCTAACACAGGGCTGTCAAACTCCCAGCCCATGAGCTGGATGCATCACACACTGGCCATGCCTACCGTTTAGCGAAGGGGGGGGGAAGTCCCTATATGTCACGTGATGCCACCGTGATGTGAGTTTGACACCCCTGCTCTAAAAGGATGCAGATTACTAGTTGTCTGCAAAAAATATAAATCTTTCCATTCCCCACTATCCTGTCAGAGCTGAAGAAGCTTCTTGGGTGAGAAGTGAAACGTCTTCAAAAGAAAAAACAAGAAAGTCCAGTTGCCTCCTGAAAAAAGCACCTTCGGAACAACCATGACCTGGATGACTGATATTCTCTATACAGGCTTTTAGTAGTGCTTTAGGTGAGTTGGTGATGAAGGCATTTGTTGTCACTTCACTTTTTGCTGGGACTTATGAGATGAAGCATCCTGCTTGGCAGTAAGGATGCTTCCAAAAAGTTCTATCAGTGGCTCTTTTTTTCCCTAAAAAGGCAGTTTTTTTTTTTTTTTTTTTATCATATCATCCGGTTGTTCTGGACTTAGTTCAGAACCATCGTTTTTTTTAATCAGGTCAATCTGTACTAGTCTGAATTTGACCAATGAAAATTTTCACAATAATAATGGCCTTTCAGCACTTGATCCTTTTTGGAAACAACCTCTCCCCAGCAGTAACCTATAGCCTTGTTATTCTAAACACACACACACAAGCTTCCTCCTTCCATCATTTCCAATCCCATGGGCATGCATGCTTATTAGGAACGGGCAACATCACAGCACAATTTTGGCACATCAGTTATTAAGAGAAATAAACTTAACACAGGAAGAAAAGTGGGAGGTGAAGGAAAGGTGGGTAGGATCAAAGGGCCAGGCAAGGCTTCTAATGACAGGTCCAGAGATAAACACCTACCCTGGAGGGATGGGTTTGGGGATTAGAAATTGTTCTTTAGGACCTGTAAGTACTTGTGGTTGCAGAGCAGAATGATCTTCAAGGCACTTGTAAGATACAGAGACATTTTTCAATGTCAAAAGAGCTAACCAAGCCAAAGAAGATGGATAAGGAAGGCCTGTGAAACAGGTGTGATCAACCTGAAATCCCAGGGTTTCGTCTGCCTCCTTCAAAATTTTCAGTGTGATCACAAAAGGCTCCCAAAATCACATTTTAAGCTTAATGCAACAGATGGAAATTACTAAATACATGGGGAAATTATCACTGCACTTAATTTATCAAAAATCGTTCCATAACCCTCCTCTTTTGGCCACGTGGCTCTGAGCATGAAGAAAGGCTGTATTCTCCTTCTATAGGGAATGAAAAGTCAGGATATAATGAGAAAATCAAGTTTCATCTGCTTTAGAATCACATTGCCTGCACTATGACTGCCATGAGCATTTGTTTTATTTCAGTTTGGCACATCAATGCTTATTTTTTGCCAAGAAAGAAACAAGTATAATCAAACTTGTTGGGAACACACATTCTAATGAGTGTAGCTATAAACACCAGTGGGTGGGGTGGATGGTTAAAAAATAGGTGGAGTTTCAGGTTCGACTCTTACCATTGGTTCAGTATACCACCAAAAGGAAGTTTGCACTTAGATATTTCCTTTCCCTAACTGTTGTAAAATTCTCTTTATCAGCTTTATATTTAAGGAAAGGAGATCAAACATGTTGGAGTTGCCACCTCCACTGCAGACATGGAGTTCTGGGAGATGCAATCACTACAAACCCTGAAGATTTCGTGTTGGGCAGGATTGAAGTATACGGGGAGCCTTGATAGCTGTTTTAATTTTTAAAAAAACCATGGAAGAGATAAGAGTGGGCTTGGACTGGCCCAGCAACATTTAGAAGCTCACCTGCTTATAAATTTCCCTGTTGAAGTGAAATGATGATATCACTTCAGCTGATCCCATCATTTCAAAAGATTTCTCCACTAATTACTCCACTAGGATAAAATTCCTACAGTTCTAGTTAAGCTGTAGCAAATGTCTATCCACGGGCATCCAGCTGGTGGCTGGATGTGTCACGTGAATGGGAAAAATGTCACAAAACATCATGTGATGGCAACATGACGCAGCAAGTTTGATACCCGTGTATACAGTATAAATGTACTGCATGTAGAAATGATCATGCATGGATTTTATGCAAAACAAATTCCCTTTTATTTCTGGGGGATGAAATTCCTTTCTTTTGTTAATGTGCGACTGGCCATCCTTGATGCCACTATGTTCATTTACTCATGGAAAAGATTGAAAGCCAAAGGAATGAATCCAAGTTGATTCCTTTTTCTGCTCATTCCTGTCATTACTCTGATCTAATACTTCCCTATACTTAAGTCAGCCTTGTTTGCCCAAATTCATTGCATGCTTACCTCAGTATTAAATGAAGCTTACAATAAAATAAGTAACATTGTAACACCTCCCCAAAAGTGCCTGCAACTGAATAAATGAGTCATATTTAAATAACAATTTAAAGAATAAAATTATTGAATTCTAGCAAGATCTCATGTGAACCTGTTGCAGTCCTATCTGAAATTTTCCAGAACCTTGGAGTGTGACCACCAAAATCTTATGATATTTGCCAGTTTCCCAAGACTTCATGCAATTTTGGAGGGGAGCTCAAGAAAACACAGTGGTGACCTGAACTGATAAGGTTTTTTTTTAATTTATTTATTTATTTATTTAATTTATTTATTTTGATTTGTCAATCACTTACAAGATAATAGGTATAAGTATATACATAGTTATGAATACATGAAATGGGTACATATAAGAAAAATAAAAGAAACAATAGGACAGGGACGGTAGGCACGTTGGTGCGCTTATGCACGCCCCCTACAGACCTCTTAGGAAAGGGGTGAGGTCAATAGTAGACAGTCTAAGGCAGGCTTGTCCAACCCACGGCCCACAGGCCTCATGCGGCCCAGGTCGCCTCGTAATGCGGCCCAGTGCCCACCCCAACCTTCATGCCAGAGCCAGCGAGGAGGAGGAGAGGCAGGTGTGAGGTGGGGCGAGGCGAACGCCACGCCAAGCAGCAACAGAAAAGGTGGGTGCCGTCAGAGCGCCACCTCCTGCTATTGCCGCCACTGCTTCTGCTGCCGCTTCTGCCCCCGCCGTCACCGCTGCTGCTACTGCCTTCCAGTCCTGCCGCATCCAGCCGGGCCATTTGCAGGAGGAGAGATAGGCGCGAGGCGGGCGAGCTTTCTTCCCCCCACTCTCCACAAAATTTGGCTGGAAAATAAACCGTGATAAACAGTGATAAAAAAAACTGTGATAAAAAATAAATAATTTTTAATAAATAATAAATAATAAAAATAATTTGGCCATATTTTGGCTTGAGTTTGGCCGCAGAGACAAACTGCAATCTGGCAACCCTGCGCCCCATCCATTATATTAGCTCTGCCATCTTATATTAGCTCCGCCATCTTGCGGCCTGTGCCACTTTCTGGTAGTCAGGAGACTAAGGCTGGGTTCACACAATGGATTTTGACACAAAATTGGCTGTGGAATTCTGCATCAAAATCCAATTGCATTTAATATGTTAACTATGTTTTATATGGTTTTTTTGGATGATCAGGTATCGTTACTGTTATTTTATTTTATGTGCGGCCCAAACCAAATTTTCATCTTCTAATGTGGCCCAGGGAAGGTGAAAGGTTGGACACCCCTGGTCTAAGGTTAAAGTTTTTGGGGTTTGGGGAAGAAACCAGAGTCAGGTAGAGTATTCCAGACATTGATCACTCTGTTGCTGAAATCGTATTTCCTGCAATCAAGTTTGGTGCGGTTAACCTTGAGTTTGTATCTATTGTGTGCTCTTGTGTTGTTATGGTTGAAGCTGAAGTATTCATTGACAGGTAAGTCTTTGCAAAGTATGATTTTATATACCATACTTAGATCAGACCGAAGATGACGTAATTCAAGGTTTTCTAGGTCTAGAATTTCAAGTCTGGTGGCATAAGGTATTCTACCACGAGTAGAGGAGTGGAGAACTCTTCTTGTGAAATATTTCTGGACTTTCTCAACTGTGCTAATATCAGATACCTAATGTGGGTTCCAGACTGATGAGCTGTATTCGAGTATTGGTCTAGCAAATGTTTTGTATGCTCTAGTTAGTAGTGTGATATTACCAGAGGAAAAGCTATGTAAGATTAGGTTAACAACTCTTAACACCTTTTTGGCTATATAGTTACAGTGGGCTCTAGCACTTAGATCATTAGAGATGAGTATTCCAAGGTCCTTTACAGAGCTTGGATCATCAACAAGGTCTTGACTATTTAGCATGTATTTTATTTTCTGACTTTTTTTGCCAATATGTAAGACAGAGCATTTATTTGTTGAGATTTGAAGTAGCCATTTGTTTGACCATTCTGATACATAGTCAAGATCTTTTTGAAGAGTAGCAGTATTGTCTGTGGTACTGAACAGCTTTACATCATCAGTGAAGAGAACGCAGTTGCTCCTAATATGATTCCAGAGGTCATTTATGTAGAGTATGAAGAGAGTTGGTCCTAGAACACTGCCTTGGGGGATACCACTATTGACAGGTACAGAATTTGATAGGACGCTCCCAATTTTGATCATTTGTTGTCTGTTTGACAGGAACACTTCTATCCAGTTATGCAGTTGTCCAGAGATACCATAAGATTTTAGTTTTAGGAGTAGTTTGTCGTGTACCATGACAAATCAAAGGCTTTACAGAAGTCTATGTAGATTGCGTCTATTGTTTTGCCCTGATCGAGTTGTGTAGTCCATATGTTTTTGCAGTGTAAGAGTTGCAGATTACAGAATAGTTTTTTTTTCTGAAACCAAATTGTTTATTAGAGAGTAGGTTGTTTATCTCTAAGTGGAAGATAATGGATTGGTTAATAATTGATTCCACAACTTTACAGGTGATGCAGCATAAGAAGATTGGTCTGTAATTTTTAACTAAGCTGGGGTCCCCCTTTTTGAAGATGGGGATGACCGTGGCTTGTGACCATAGGTTAGGCAAGGAGCTGGTCCTGAAAGATTTTTCAAAGATTATGCTTAGAGGTTCAGCTATGGCAGTGGGTAGCTTTTTTAAGAAGTAGGCACATATTCCATCCAGTCCAATAGATAGAGATGGTTTTAGATTGCGTAGTGCTTTTTCAACATTGTCTTCTGTAAAATCGATATGAATTAAATCATTGTAGTTTTCTGTGGTTCAGCTATCAACCTATTCTTGCTAATGGCTCTACAACAGCAGCTAAATCTTGTAGATAATCCCCGTTACCAATGTCTGGATAATAAGGGATATTGTTGTCTTTTAAAACACCAGCTTGATTGCTGGGATCATGTTAGGAACAAGGCAGCAAGTAAAGCATACCTATCTCTGCTGCAAAGCACAAAAACATCCCTTCCATGTACTTCTGTTTAGAAAGCAGAGGAAGTTACAGCAGATTCCATCACAATGCATACTTTCCAGGGCTGGTCTTCAAGGAGGCCTAACGCCCTTTCTGGGTTGGACGAAGC
The DNA here is from genome assembly GCF_049901715.1 of Pseudonaja textilis. Classification (NCBI taxonomy): domain Eukaryota; kingdom Metazoa; phylum Chordata; class Lepidosauria; order Squamata; family Elapidae; genus Pseudonaja; species Pseudonaja textilis. The sequence continues at coordinate 176,664,590 of NC_141990.1, forward strand.
CCAAACAAATTAATTCCCATTACGCAGGATCTTGATTTTGCGATACCATTCTTTTAAGCAAAACACTCATCCTGAAGAGTTCAGGAAAAAGAAATGTATTCCCCCTGAGAGAGGAACACTCTCGAAGAGATACACAGGAACAATGAACTGAGGGAGAGTTCAAGGAGAAGGTTTAGGTTCTAGGAATTTATCGGGAGTCGAGGGTCATGTGTTGTGCAATAGGTGGAAGGTGGGTGAGTCCCCAATTCATTTTTGGCATCCATGAATGTTGAGGTAAGGGATACAATTGGGATGGGATGTACCTAGAATACCAACCGGTTCTACATAACAAACTAAGCTACATGCACAGAGCGAGTTGAAAGAAACCGTTGTAAATTTAACCAGTACACAACTAATCTGGAGAACAAAACTGGTGTTGCTTGGAGACCAATCCATCTGCAGTCTTACAAAGTGTCTTCAGTGTTCACTTGAAGGTTATTTTTCTTCTCCCTTTATTGCCTCACTTACAATGAAGACTGTCATGTCTTCAGAGCAAGCCTAACCAAATTTGGCAGGTTTTTTTCAGGTTCTTTCAAAAAGAGCCATATATACTAATGACACGGTGTGAATCAATGAATGCTTAACGTTAACAAGAAAAGCACTTGCATTTGTGGACAGAGTGAAGTTGTCAGACACTTGCGAGAAAGGATTCCCTGCGACGGGGGAGGAGGTGGGAAGAGACATGAACTACTGTGGAGATCCAACTATCCTCCTCTTCCTCACAAGGTGGTGGTGATGATGGCGATTCTATTGCTTCAAGACCTTCTACCTACAAGATTAATGGCCTGCAGTCCTGAGCTTCTCTCCACTTTCTCAGGTCATGAAGGGAAATGGCACAAGACCAACAGGAGTTCTGCCAAGGACGGCAGGACTTGGCCTGCACTATGGAATCTTCCAAGGCAACATTTTCTGACCTCCTCTTCCCCCTCCCTGGACTAGCATGCACAACACTCGGATCGGATGGTGGTATTGTTTCTGGGCTTGAAACAAATCCAATATTTGGCCTTCCTTTCCCAACAGCTCAGGAAACATTCTGTTCTCACACTTTAATGGCTTTTCTCTAATGAGCACATAAAAACAACAAGATGACTACAAACTTTGTAGTTTGAGGAGAGGGGATTGTGCAGACAGAATTATTAAAAAATGAAGGCCTCTATTCTCTGATTCCGCTTTTAAAAACTGTGAGGGTTTTATTGTTGTTGTTGTTGTTTTAAAAAAAAGCTCACCTTCTAAAAGGGCAAGTGCTGTAGTCTGGTTCTGCAGGATAGTGATTTGCTTTTAATTAGATCCTTGTGGCACAGCTCACAGAATACAGGAGATGCACAGACCTGCTCTGGGAGGCATATGTAAAGAAAATGACAAGAGGCATGGAGCATATCTCTGTTCCCAAAGAATGCTTCTGCTAAAATCTAGCTGCAGCTGGGGCCAATGCCCTTTTAAATTCACCTTTGCTTTGTCTTTCAACGGCAGCTAGTGATTTGTTTCCTCTGCTAGAAGAGCTTTCCCAGCTGATTTCTGGAGTTGCAGCTAGAGTTTAAAACAGCCATGTTTTATTTTGTTTCATTTCACAATCCATTGGCAACTGCTGTGTCTACCCCGTGTCTTCTTGTTTCAGCCTGACTGTTTTGGAATGAAGCCAATCTGCGAACGACCACAAAACAGAAAACAACAAGGGAAAGCCAAGGAGGGATTCCAACACAGCCAGCATCACCACTGGGATCCTTAGGCAAAGGGCCTCCCGATCTTGAGAGAACCCAAAACTACAACTAAGCTCTTTTTCGGATCTATCCGTCCAATCCTAAGAATATAAGTAAAGTTCTAAGTGTCTCACCAAAGAGAATATTCTGTCCCCACTGTTATTGACCAGAACCCCAAGAGAAGTCTACAATCAGAACATGAGAAGAAATAGTGGTTTCTCTCTTCATGTTGCTGTACATTGAAAAAAAGACTCAACCAGAGCTGCATTTATTTTTTTCTGTTCTGGAATAACCAGACATGTACCTGTTGCCTATAGGATACATCACATCTAGCAGGAGTTCTCAATCAGCAGGTCATTAATGCCCCTGTGGGTCATGATTAACAGTGGCTCACCCAAATTACTCAGGATGCACAAAAAAGTTTTTCTCTTTGTGTCAATCTGCTGACAAATTGTTGTTATGGATCCCAGTAGCATTTCCAGGTTCCAAATCATGAATATGATACAGAGAGCTCAGCGGGAATAATCCATGAAGGATTATTCTAGGATTGCCAGTTTAATATTTCAAATGCAGAAGTATATCATGACTCAAATTAAATGATCTCCCTACTGGATGACATACAGTAGTAAGGTTCTTAAACTAAGTGTATCTCATTAATTAGCAACCTGTGGCGACTCTGTTACAGACTTCTAGAAAAATCTGTGTGCTCACGGAGATAAAGATTTTAATATAACCAAAATACAAATAAATATGAGGTCAGCTGGCTAGTATCCTTGATTAACCTTCATATGTTACACAGGAAAAATATGGAAGTTTCATTTCCCTTCAATAAACATGCCAAACTGAATGGCCAAATGCCAAATTTCCAGTGTTTCATAATTAAATAAGCTTTCATGTCAAGTCAGGTGGAATCATAATTTTTATAGTCAAAGATCTAACCTATAACACATTTTGAGGGCTATAAAGTATGACCCTTACCTTAGCATGCTGGAATTTGAGTCAATGTACCTATACCAAGATTCAATGAAAGACTGAAGTTTCTTTAAGATTGGCTTTTAAATTGGTTCAAACTCTCAATAGGCTAATTGTACAACTGTGAGTAAGTTGGGACATATTCAGAACAGGATATTTACACAATTGAAAATTGTTGGGAGCATATGAATCTAATAAATGGTGGTGGTGGTGGTGATGATGATGATTTGGAAAACACCTCCGATAAAGAGAGGAAATATATATATTTTTAGACTGGGGAAAAAACACTTGGGTTGTGGTTACTGCCTTTTAGAGACGACATTCTGTAATGTCCAAAAGTTACAGAAAAATGTATTCATTAGACATGTGGACAAAGTCTTGTTAAATATGATTTCACAACAGAATCAGTAACCTAAAGTATTGATAGCAATCTCTTCTTGAAAATATAAGCATACAAACATACTTGTGTAGAAATATTGCAGGTCTAAATTTCTTGCGCCATGCATAAACTTTTTTTAGGTGGTTTACAATGCCTGTCCTACTCTTTCATAAAGGCTATCAGCTAATCCCATGGCTATCAGCCTTTAAGAGGACTAAATGCAAGGTATTGGGGTTCTAAAAGCCTTCATAGCTATGTAAAAGAGGGAGTTTCTTATCATTTCCAGATATGAGAACTATTGTGTGCTAAAATCCATTCTAGAGGTTCTACTTTAAGCAACAGAAACTGGAGACCCTCCCCTTACGAGTTTTTCTGATAGACAAGCAGATTTCAAAAGTGGAGCCCTTGGTGAGCCCTCTGAACTCATTTGTTTGCAGACATTTTATTACCCAATAATATAATCAGTGTAAGTAGGTAACATCACTATCAGATAACATCAGATTCCAAAAGCACACTCCCACTAAGTTCCTGGTTAACTAATTTTACATCTTCCCCTGGTGCTATTGCTTCAGTTGTTCACAGATATAGGAATGTCTGTATGAAAGACTAAAAAAGTCAACATGGTAGCTGCAACCATGTGACCAAAGACCTCCCTTTATTTTACATGTCAGCTATGATCATTGCTGCTATCTTGAACTTTTTGATACACCTCTCAAGGGATAGCTCAATGACTCTAGCATTGGTGGCAAATATCCTTTCTGAGTTGCAAGAGCATACCAGAATCTTGTGTATAGATATTATGGCTCAGCAATATTATCTCTGATTCATCTCCCAACAATCCTAGGTCTGGAATTTACTTTTTGCCACACTAAGGGCTCATCCACATATCCCCTAGGTATATCTGGAAGACACCTTGCTAGCTTTTCTTCAGGGTATCTCATGTTTTCATCTCCTTTGCAGATTGTAGTGGAGGCCACTTAATTTTATATTCAGCTGATCTTAAAAGTGATATTATCCAACTTTTCCCAGCACAAACCCTCTGCTTTACTGGCAACTGTGATGGTACTATGTTCAGGGTCTGGCTCCTTGTGCAAATTATATTTTTTTCTCACTTGTTATGATTACATCCAAAGGTTCGCTACACACGAGAACGGGAGTAGTGCAAGTGGCACCTACTTGTTTTCTTGTGCAGAATGAGTGATACTGCTGCTTTTGATTTCCATCCTAATTATGATGGGAGTGTCAAACAGGACCAATTACTGGGCCAGAGATGCTGGAGGGGGGGTAGGAGAAAAAGGGAGTCTACCCATATGATCAGTCAGCAGACCAGTCAGCTATTTTTAGAAAGAGAGACAGAAACAGAGAACAAGCAAGTGAGATCAAGAAAGACACAGACTGAGGAAAGATCAAGCAAGGAAGTGACAGAGTAAGACAGAGCAAAGGAGAAATGCAAGTGAGCAAAAGCAAGGTATGAGACACAGAGAAAAAAGAACAAATATTCCCCACCAATTATCTGCAGGTGGGGAGGGGCTGTCCCCCCAATCCATAGAGGTGGGGGGGTGGAATCCTAGTAAAGCAGAAGGAACTGAACAGTCATCCCACCTTCCTTGCCAATCGATTTCTGATAAATGGCTGAAGTTATGATTCCAACTGTCTCGTTCATCACTCACCTTCTCTACTTGCCCACTCCATATTAAAACAGAGCAACTAATGCATGTTTCTCTCACTGTCAGAAAATCTGCCATTTTCTTCTTATCCCACATAAAATCTCTCTGGACACAGCAAATGATGCTGGCATACTTCTGGCCCACCTTAAAGTGGCTATCTTTACACAATACTGAGTAAACTTTTTAGTTGATGTAGACCTACAGAAGCATCTCTTTTTTTCTGCTATTGTTCTATATGTTCCCTCTTTATTGTTCCCTGGACTGATTTCCTATCTTGCCTTGTGTAGTTGTTTTTTTAAATACAGGCAAAGTAAAAATGTTTAAATAAATATAAATAACCCTAAGCTCTACTGTATTTTCAGTAAACAGAATAAAAATAATAAAACAATAAAGCCTACAATATATTGCAATGTACATTTATTATTGGCCTTCTCCCAACTGGTGATACATTGATTAAGTAAGGAAAATGGATTAAGAGACATCTAAAAAGATATGATGACTCTGAGATGAGCCAGCCACTCCCAAGCTTGAACTCATGCCTGATGGAATCAGAAACATGCATGATTTCCATTCAAGATGTTCTTCCTTTAAACAGATCAACATCACATTTTTTTTTTGCAGAATGTTTAGGAAGATTTTAAATGTTCTGTCCATGATTAATAGTATATCATATTTTTGGCATGTTTATTCTTCAATCTAATTAGGGCAGGAACGAATAGAATAGGCTTTGCTGCTTGATGAGAAATGCAAACATCCCCTTGTTCCACATTCCATGAGTTAAAACCTAGGGATTTACTGTTCAGTCTATAACTTATCCATTTTAATTTTTTACATGATTTGTCATTAACTTAATACAGCATTATGCATTGTTTTAGAAAAAAACCCTACAAAGTTTATATCTACTTTAAGATACATCTTTTCTAACATGCTTTCCATGCATTTTTCCTAATGCAAGCATTTAAAAACAATGTCCTAATATATACTTTTTAAACAGTTTTTTTTAAAACCAGCAACTGCTTCACAAAAATTGGAACTTCAAAGAATCACTGTATCCCAATCTGTACAGCAGCCCAGGAAGTTCAATTTAAGTCAGTCTATTTTTAAACCTGGGTAAATAAAACCCTCCATGATCCTTTAACAAAACTCAAAGAATATTTCTTTTGTACTGATGATGGAATTGATTTATTATCTCAGGTCTTTCTAGGAAGCAGAAGCTTTCTGGAATGCAAGTTTTCTGCAGTACGTTTACTCCAAAGGAAATTGCTTCAGTTTGCACGTAGATGTTTTCAACAAGAAATATTATGTATATCAATGTCATTTTGAATTGGTTTGCATTTTTCCATCCTTGAATCCATTTCATCTTGTTTCCACATCAGAAAAAAAGTCCATGTGAAAACTTGTGTGGATGTGTTGAAAAGCTTCCCATAATGTGCGCTCTAAAGTGTATCTTTTCTTTAATGTACATATTTTGTAAGCAATTTTCCTTCCTTTCTGCACTTTCCTTAATATACACATGTGTGCATTTTATATACAGTAGGGTAGAGACAGAGAGAACTAGCTATGTATCGCTTTTTGATAAGCTGTGTTTGGGAAGGACGGGTATGAACTGCATTTTTCAAGTAACCGAACAGCATCTCAGAAGATCAAGGCTGGTTCTGTCCTTCCAACTGAAGAACCTAGAACAGTAGGCTTTAGTTCTTGGAAAACAGATTTCCAATTCCACTTTGAGTACTTCAGAAACTAAGGTGGCTTAATCTCTTTCTCTGAACGAGCAAAATAAAAGGCTGGACAGCACCATATAAAGGAATTTTAGTTGGGAAGAAGGTTGGACTCAACAGCTTAAGTAGTACCTTCCAACTGGATGATTCATAAAAAAAATCATTCTCAGTATAATTTCTTAATAGCTTTTAAGACTCAAATTAATTCTCTAGTCCAAATAAGAGTTCTCTGGGCAAGGCCCAAAGGAGTGAACCTTCACAAATGAATCTTCGCCCAGGTGTCACCATGATACCTTCCAAGCTAAACTTTGTTCAAAATGTCTGTCATGATTGCAAATAAGAAGAAGCAGAACTTAAAATAGTTTAAGCATAATTTTATAGTTACTAAGGGAACTAACAAAGATTCTTTTCCTGTTGCATATATATACTTGAGAAAATATTCAGAATGAAGAACACTTTTTCATTAAGTTTCCATTTTAAAAAGTCCCCTGGAGGAATTGCCAGGACAACTCAGAACACCAAACAAAACAACAAACAAAACAACAAACAAAGCTAGACCTACATTCCTTTGTAGAAATCTGCAAAAACAAGCAGAACAGCTTTGACATGAAGAATGTCATCAACTTACTGCCTCATGCAAAGAAGCATTTGATTTTATAAAGATACATATTACTGTCTTCAAATGTTTTGGAGATTAGTCAGTGGAACTGACTAAGGTTTTTTTCAACTGCTTAAAAGGCACTCTTCAAGAAATACTTTTAATAATATGCTTCTAAAAATAAGCAGGCAAATGCCAGATTTATCAGCATTAGCAGTAATAGTAATAAAAGATGCAATCATTTTGTAAAAACTGTAGAAAAATAGTATCAGTCAAGATTCCCAAAATATTCACACCATGCAAAATTTCTGAATCTGTTTATCAGCTAGTACACTGACTAGATACAATTTAAATACATGCACATTTCTAAAAGAAAGAAACAAAAGCTCAGTATCTATAATTGCCAAAAGACAAAGGGGCAAGGAAGTAAATTCCTGCTCTGGAAATCATTTTTAAGGGCTTTCTACCCTATAAAGTTGCTCAAAACAATTTAAATGCACACATTTATTAACCTAAGAGATCAGAGGGAATCTACGTTATTTTCAAGAACTAGTATAAGTTGTGCATAGGAAAACATAGACAAAAATGCCTGCATGATTTTCCATGCACAAGACATACAATATACAGTTGTTATCAGAGGAAATACACGCTAAGTATATTTATTTATTTATTTATTACATTATTATCTGCCCTTCAACAGGTTCACAGCAAGATAACTTGTACAAAGCTAACTACAGGTTAGCTTACAATCAGTTACTTAGCGACTGTTCAAACTTACACAGATCTCCCCCCAAGATATTTATGTACCAGATTCAAAGTTCTGATGGCCAGTTCTGATTACATTTTGAGCACTTAGCAACTGTCCTGCATTTACAGAAAAACAATGTTTTTTGCCACAAAAACCTTTACTTGACTTTTACTTGCAACCAACATAACATATAACCATAATTCCAGGCTCTACTTCAGTTGTAAACTGAGGATTACCTCTATTGCCTACAGGACAATTCCCTCACCAAGTAAGCTCATTAGAAAATAGTTGTACCAAATGCAGCATATCTACCTGCTGTCAATTGTCAATTGATCACCATATGACAGCATAGAGTAGGAATTTTCTATGTAAGGTAACATATAGTGGTGATTTGGACTTCTGATTTGATGATTCAGTAGCTCTGGGTAAAATTTATAGTTCTGTTTCCTTCAAAGAAAAGTAAGCTTTCCATAGGAATCCCGGAGATGCTGCAGTATATTCCTTTCCTTTCCTTCCATTCATAACTTGACAGTTATTGTTTGTTTATAAGAACTCAAGTAACTCAGTTAATTCCAACAGCCTTTTCAAAGGATCTGTTCCTTTCCAATTTGCCAACAGATTTATTCCAAAACAGAACATGTGGATATTTGGAATAGGGATAATTCAAGGTGCAGTCCACTTTTGTTCAACTGATCAGGTGAAGACAGCACACATTTGAGTGTACCAGGGATTTATTGGACCGGATGAAATAAATAACGTAGCACATACAAGTCTACTCTATTTAGTGAGTGCCCTCTTGTGAGCCCTTCAATAGGCTAAACTGTGTGAACTACAAAATCCAGATAACCACTAAAATTGTGCCATCAGATTAAGAATATACAGTATCTCTTTACTGCAAGTCATCTGGGCTGTTTCAACAGGGTTGCCATTTGGCCGTTTTTCCGGCCAAATTCGAGAAATCTGGCCATATAGAAATCTGTTTGGCCGTGAAAAAAATCATGTCTCCAGCCAAATATATTTGGCTGGAAATTTGGCTGTATGAAAGTTGCTTGGCCGTGAAATCGAAATTTTGGCCAAATACCGGTTTTCAATATAATATATTCACATGAAAATGACTGTCAGGTCGTCTGAAAACCTCTGAAAAACAATGTGATACACAGGCTGAAGCCTTCTGACTGTGAACAGTGCTGCATAATATAAGCAGATGTTAACCCGGATGTAAACATCTCAGTATTGGATTGTTTTCTCACCAGCCAGCGCGCAGCATCACGGAAAATCCCAGATGTGCGACTGAAAGAATATGCCTGTGGTACATGTAAGCTAGCTAAACGCATTGTGTGTGTACTCTGCATGCATGGTAAGGCAGCTATGTGTAATGTGTATGTGCACAGCGCATGTATATTAGCAAGCGGAAGCCTTACGTTAGCATTAGCCTAGTCTCTAAACCATATTTTACCCTGAACAAGTGAACAACTCTACATCTATGGAAGATGGCAGCGACGGGAAAATGGAAAGGGAAATATGACAGTGGTAGAAAATATAAATCGTGGGAACAAAAGTTCTTGTGGCTCACAAAATCTAGCGACGGAAGTGAACACAGATTGTGCAAACTTTGCAAGACACAAATCGCACCAAAGTTTTCTCGCCTTTCGAACCACAAAAGAACGAAGGGGCATACAGAAAGAGTAAGTGCTAGTTCTCATTGTGCAGCATTACCGTTTTTTCAGAAACCGAAAATAGACAAGGATATTGAGATAACCAAACGCATAGAAATTGAGCTTGCTGTGACTATAGCGTGTCACTGCGCAACGTCCACTGTTGATCACCTGGCAGAATTTATGAAGAAGAATGGGAAAGGTAGCAAACTCGCAAACCTTCAAGTTCATGGCACTAAGTGCAGTAAACTTATCTCTAAAGTAATTTCCCCTGCTTTGAAGGAGACTCAACAGCATGATGTCGAGAACAAAAAATTTGCAATCCTCATCGATGAATCAACGGACATCACTATCGACAAGCATCTGTGTATTGTCATCAGGTATTTCAACCAGTCATCAGGTATTTCAACCAGTCAAAGTTACATATTGTGACTGAATTTGTTCCTCTAAAGCCCATTGTTGGGGCTACAGGTAGAGAACTCTTTGAAATACTCAGGAACACACTAGATGAACTCGGTCTGAAGCTGGTTGACTGCATCGGGTTCGACAGCGATGGTGCATCTGTGATGATTGGGGAGCACAACTCCGTGTGGTCTCAAATTCGTGAGCAATCACCTCATTGTCAGCTGAACCGATGAATATGTCATTCGCTTCCACTCTGTATCGAGGTGTCTGATAAGCTTCCATCAAACCTTGGGTATCTCCTAGCAGAAATTCCCAAGTGGTTCAGCAAGAGTATCCTCCGGAGAGAAGCATTCTCAGATCTGTTCAAAGTGATGGATGCTACAGATGAGCGAAAGGCAACACCTCTTCCTTTCCAGAAGCTGTCTGCAACGCGATGGTTGGTGAGGGGCAAAGTCATCTACAACACTCTTATCAACTGGGAAGAGCTGAAGGCTTACTTTTCAGCAGTCGTCCCCACTGCCGATGCCTCCTGCCAGTACAAGGCCAGGGAGATCCTGGGGATGTTGTCAGATCCCCTGAACGCCTTGTACTTTCACTTTGTGTCCCCCATCATCGCCGAATTTGAGCGGGTCAACTCTTTTTTTCAAGCAACTGATGCTGACCCAGAGGAGATGGTGCAAGAATTGCTCGTGCACTACAAAAGTTTGAAAGGTCGTATCATCGACAGCAAAGGGAAACCACTTGACCTGGACAGAGTTGATTATGGGGCCAAATTTATGAGTGAGCTTCGTTCCTTTGTGAATAACCAAAATCGTTCCCCTGACGCACTCAACAAGGCAACGGAGATGAAGACACGCTATGCAACCCTCCTGAGTGAAGCCCTCAGTCAGCTTGAGAAGCGCCTTCTGGCATCGATGGAAGTCTTCAAAGGTCTAAGAAGCTTGTCACCGAGTAAAGTGTTGAGCCAGACCACCAGGGTTCCATTTCAAGATCTGCCAATGCCTCATCTTCGAAGTGCAAATGAAGTTGTGATTGAGGAGCAGTATCGGAGAATTCTGCATGTGCATTGGGCAGAGAAGTCAGTGTTTGATGGAAGAATTCCAAGTGACACAGCAACCTTCTGGGCAGGGGTGTTGCAGTACAAGTCCAAAGCGGGTGAGCAGCCGTTTGAACAGTTGGCAATGTATGTGCTGTCCTGCACTGCAACACCAACAAGTAACTCCATTGTAGAACGCATTTTCTCTGCAGTAACATATGTGAAGATGAAGGCTAGAAATCACTTACAGACGGAAATGTTGGACGCCATCATCAGAATTCATACACATCTACAATTTCAGGGAAAGTGCTGTATGGATTTCAGCGCAACAGAACGCATGCTTCAGCTGTTCGCATCAGAGAACACGTACGGAAACGAAGCCGGTCAACCAGATCATCCTGAGGATATTGACGAGGATATCATGAACATTCTATATTAGAGCACTTCATTCATGACTTTGCTCCTATTTCAATCATACTTGACAGACTTGATCTTATAGTTTGTTTGTTTTTTTACCTTTTTCTTTCTTCACATTGCTACATTAGAAGTACACTTTGTTTTCATGTAATTATTGGGAGAATTCCTCTCTTTTTGAAAAGATGGTTATTGAGCATTCAGTTTTCATAAGGATTCTATATATAATTGCTATTTTTGTGTCGTTTTATTTGTTTAGTGATTATATTTTTTCAATCGGGGAGGGAAATCCCCCTAAAAACCCTCATGCCCTAGCTCCCCCCTCCTCAGGATCACTGCATTTGGGCCTGAGCTTTCCAAACAGTAGTAGCGGTTATTTGAAGTGAGCTGCCTAGCCTGGATGTGAATAAAGAAACAGAGAAATTCCCATGACATCATGTCATGTTGTTGAATAAAGACTATTTTTTTATTTGATTATTTAAAAACAGTTTAAAAAAACCAATATATCCTCATGTTATATTGCATAAAAAAATTTGGCCAGAAAATATGGCCGTGAGAGAAAAGAATTTGGCCGAATTTGGCCGTATTTTGACTCGAGTTTGGCCGCAGAGCCAAGCTGCGATCTGGCAACCCTGTGTTTCAATACAGATCAACTTTAAACACAAATCCCACTGACTCCTTGAATTCTTCAGGATTCTCAAACTTCGCTGAATCCCTACCACATTTAAACATAGAAAAGCCTGCCTCTAACAAAGGCAATACTCCTGATTAAGTATGGTGGAGACCTCTAATAGGATGCTTGGATTAGCCAGGTGCAAAAGCAGGCCTCAATCCTTTTATGTTTGGGATCGTTTGCTTAACTACTGCTTTTAGTCAAGTGGGGTGCACTTGTCCAACTTGAAACGCCGGCCTTGCTATTTCCCCAAAGATTTTTGTTTTCCGTTTGGCTTGTATTCTTCCCTTACTTTCAAAGTGTAATCAACCTGAGCAGGAAGATGATTGATGATCCTACCGCCTCCCCATACTCCTTAGGCAAAGGAGCAGTTTTGGTAAGATCAGGAATAGTAGGACCGGAGTTCATGTTCCCATTCGAAATAAGTCCTTTCCGTCACCTCACATAAATAATATGTTCTCGGGTTGGACTTTCCCTAGGCCATTTCCTTGCTTTCTGCCAGAGAAAGGGCAAACGAAAACAATCCTTTCTATAAAGTCATTTAAAAAAAAAACCAAAAACCTACACATACACACACAAACCACGAAGGGAGCACTGGGAGGGGGATCCCTTGCGCTGTCTCCGCAGCAGAGCAGCCCGCCCGAAAGCTTACAACGGCTGGCCGTAACCAATGGCGGGGTGAGGCGCCGAGCCAGGCCTGTGGTGTTTGTTTTTTGTTTCCTTTTTTGCCCCCGCCTTTGCCAGTGAACTCATGAGTGAAATATGACATTCCACCCGTAAAGAAAAGAGGGCGAGGAGGAAAGAGCGAGGGAGGGACGGAGGGGGAAAATTTAAACCTGCAGGCGACGAACTCCGGGCTTGAACCCTTCCTGGTTTCAGAATCTGGGGATCAGAAAGGGCGGGGCTGCGCCGAGCTTTTCTTAAGTTTTCGGCTCCTGCAAAGAAGCCTTTGAGGAGCTCGGCGCTGGGGCAGATTGCATTCCTGCCCTCGAGAAGACACCCGAAGGAGGGAGCTGATCTCAGCGGCCCAGTGTCTCTAGCCTCGCCGCGATGGAGGAGGACGGTGTGCAAGCGGAGAAGAGCAGCGCGTATGTTTCCCCAAACTCCGATGGGCCTCTGGATGCCAGCAATCCCAGCCCGGTGCCCTCGGGCAGCCGCAGCCCCAGCTTGCTGCCGCCGGCGCCGGGCGAGGCGATTCGGGACAGCTCGCAAGTGAACGCCATCACGGTGCTGACTCTCCTGGACAAGCTGGTGAACATGCTGGATTCGGTGCAGGAGAAGCAGCAGAAGATGGAGCAGCGGCAGATCGATCTGGAGGGCTCGGTTAAGGGCATCCAGAGCGACCTGAGCAAGCTGTGCAAGAACCACACGTCCACCAGCAACACCGTGGCCAAGCTGTTGGAGAAGTCGCGCAAGGTCAGCGCCAACACGCGCGAGGTGCGCGATCGCATGGACCGCCAGTGCGCCCAGGTGAAGCGCTTGGAGCACAACCACGCGCAGCTCTTGCGCCGCAACCACTTCAAGGTGCTCATCTTTCAGGTCAGTATGCGCAAGAAGCGAGGGAGAGGTTGAAGGTTTGGGGAGTGGTGGGTTTTGGGACGGGCCCGAAGAAATTCTCCTTCCCGTTGAGCTTTTGCAAAAGTGGAGTTGTTGGGAATTAAACGTGGCGCAAGGTGGGGGCAGTCGGATACCCTCTTCTTCCTTGAAGGAAAAGTGGACTATAAGCTTAAGTACATGTAGTCCTCGACTTACCAGCGTAATTGAGCCCAACATTTACAGTGAAACATTGGTTAAGTGAATTTTGCCACAATTTATGATCTTTCTTACCACAGTTAAGTGAATGACTACAGTTTTTAAGTTAGTAACATGGTTGTTAAATGAATCTGGCTTTCCCATTGACTTTTCTTTGCAAAAGGTGATTTATATGACTGTGGGACACTACAACCGTCATAAATATGAGTCGCCAAGTGTCTGAATTCTTATCAAGTGATTGTGGGGATGCTGCAGTGTGAAAAAAAAGCCACTTTTTCAGTGATATTTGTGACTTTGAACGTCACTAAACAAATGTGAAGTTGAGAATTACCTGCGTTGCAATCCCCATAGCTCTCACACTTTCCCCTCTTCACGTATTAATAATTTTCATTTTTAGTATGTTTTGAGTATTATTTTCCTCTTGCCCACAACTTTACACACGGAGCATGTGCAAAATATCTAATAAATTGGTGCAATTTTAAGACTTGCTGAAATTTATTATCCCTAAACTGGAAAAAAAATGAATCAACATAAATCTGGGCTTCTAAATTCCATCAAGTAAAGAGCTGCATTTATAGGCTCTGGAAAAAATTATTAGTTACTGCTGGGGCTACAGCCCCACCCAGCCTAGCTGTTGGCAAATACTTGGCTGGATTCTCCTTCCGAAATGATTCCTTTTTCCACATCCAGCAACATTGACCACAGGCAACAACAACTGCCTGGTGTATTGAAGCCAAAGTATGTCTGTCTGGACTCAGTGGCATTTAGTCCCAAGTTACTTTGCTGGGGATTGATTTTTGACTAGCATCCCCTCAATTGCATAAGTAAATGAATCACTGCCCCTGCATTTGTTTTCTAGTCAAAGTAAAATAAAAATCACTTTTTATTTTTCCTGCGTGACAATGCAATCTGTATTGCTTTTCATCATATCAGTAACACAAAGATAGATTTACTTCCTAAAGTATCTGCCCCATTGAAATAAGATCAGCAATCAAATCCAAGGTTTTGCTAGGTTGCACTTTTTACATGGAAAATAAGGCCCACTTTAAAAGATTGGCAATGTTTTCTTCCTCATTTTTAAAGATTTCCTTCCTTAACTCATGAGTAGAATTTTAAACTTCATGCCTCCTTGTTTTACTGTTGACATTAATCTGTATATCTAGGGCTTAAAGCAGACACAAAGTTGTTCTTCAGACAGAAATATTTGATGTCTTCGTTGTCCTGAGCAAATGATTCTAACTCTTTCTGTTCTAAATTGTTATTTTAAAAAATGGTTTGCAATAGTATTTCTATGCATTATCCTTCCTTCTACAAATTCTATGTCTGTTGATGAAACCCAAAGTCTCCATCATATATATCTGAAGTAAAATATGTTGAACAGTAAATAAAGGCACTACAGGTGTACCCTCCTGAAAGTTTTCCTTCTCCTTATGCCACCTTTCTTCTTATGTTGTGATCCTGACCATGATGAATTTTTTAAGGGTTGTTTGATTGTTCACTTGTTAAAAATATCTACTGAGCAGAGTGGGCCTTATTCCTTTTTTTAGCCATCGGAAACACAGCTTCATAGGCCAAAGAAAATTGCTACTATTTAGGGCTATCCAGTAAACCAATCAGGATTGAATGATTGGTGGGCTTTCAGGTATACCTGAGTTACAATGCTCAGCATCCCTCAATATTGGATTAATGTATTGATTGGAGTTGCATAGGTTGGCGAAAACAATGTAAGTAAGGGAGGAAGGTTACAGGTATTATATTACTCATCCCTGGACAAGATCATCCTTAATTTTTTTTAAAAGGCAAAACTGATTGTCTCATAATTAAGGAACACCTACATTGTGTTTACATTAAAATCTTATGGGAAGAATGATATTGAGATATGTGTAACATCTCTACATTTACATCTATCTCTCTCTTCCATTCCATATAGAGAAGCCAACTGATGTAACAATTGCATGCTTCAGTCCCAATGAAGTAATAGGATGGCACTTGAAGGCAGCAGACAGGGGCTGTGGTTAGTCTTTATAACACCCATGTTCTTCTGTTGCCAGTCATCAAGCAATCTGCCTGATGCTTGCTCACTACTTGTTTCAGTTCATTTGGTGATTTGTGTTGCATAAGCAAAGCAATGCTTTTTCACCTACTGTATATACTGGAGTCAAACTCTATGAGAGACGCCTCTTTTCCTGGCAAGGGCTCTCTCTCTCTCTCCCAGCATGTGGCATGTCTAATAAAGCAAGTTAGACAAAATGTAGTCAGGAGACAACAAGCAAATGTGGTATGAAGAACAGCTGCAGGGGTGGGATTGGCCAGGTGAGATCTCAGTCAGAACATCTGGAAGAAGGCCAATGTCATCCCAGTGTCCCTCACCTCCACTTGGCTCCAGAGGTTGTTGGTGCTCTAACACTGTGGAGATTTTTCAGAACATGAATTGTAGGGTGGTGCATGCTTTCGAAATGATTCAGATGAGTACTTCACAGAAGAATGAGCAGAGCACAGTACCACTGTTGTTTATTCAAGAGGCCCCATATTTTTACAGGTTCTGCAGGAGCCTGAAAAAATGCAGCTGCTTTTGAGTCCTTCAAGTACTCACAACTTGGTTTTTTCAGAGACACATGAAAGCCTGAAAAAGTTGAGCTTGTTTGATGAAGAGAGCAATTACAGGATCCAGAGCAGGGGTGGGATTCTACCGATTCTGTCTGGCTCTAGAGAACCAGTAGCTCTGAAGAGCAGCAGACACAGAACCGGTTCTGTGTCTGCTGCTGTTTGGTCCACCCACCCGCCTGGGCTCTTACCTGTCCTTTGTTTCCTGCTTTTTCAACCGCAGCTGTTTTGCGCAGCACAGCTGCAGTTGAAAAAGCAGGGAAAAAGGGCTTTTCCAACTGCTGCGCACCCTCATGCAGCGCTGCTCAGCTGTCCAGGCAGGTCGTAAATTGCACTCGCGTGATTCGCGCATGCGCGTGTGACACAGAGCAACAGAACCGGTAGTTATACCAGTCAGATCCCATCCCTGGTCCATAGCAATTCTTCTCAATACCTTTTGAAGTGAGAACTGACCTAATAAGCACCTATATGCCAGCTCAATTTTAGAATAGGTTAGAAAGTTCAATATGTTTCACTCTTTCTATCAGAAGTCATGCTGGAAATTGTAAATCAATCCAAATGGTTGATTATGGGTTTTCAAGGCAAGAAACTTTTTTTAATTGTTTGGAAAGTAGCCAACCACTTGAAACAAAGCAATTAATTAATTAAAGTCATTAAAATGAGAAGACAAGCCATTTTACAGCTGTTCTTTTGTGTGATAATTTCCAAATCTAGTTATATGGTACTTAAATGATAAGCAGCTTTCTTTCAGCTCATTCATCGGGCACCAATTCTCATTTCAACCCAAGAAGGAGCTGGTGACTCACACTTTCTTTTCTGATTACCCAGCACCAACATCCAAACAGGTTGCCAGAGAGATTGCAATGGGTGTCTCGCTCTCAAGAGTGTTGGAGGGGCATGCTTAGGATGCTTGACATTCTCTTAGCAGTGAGAAATACCAGAGGGAAACTACAATCCAGAGTATACTTGGAATGTATTGATCTGAAGTCAGTGGGTTTACTTCCAAAGAAAACTGCATATGGTTTGGTGATTGGTTGATTCTTTTTAGAATCACATCCAGCATTACACATTTAAGAAGCAGAATAAACCACAAAGGTCATTTTCATGGATGAAGAGCAATTTTGTCCCAAAGCATAACGTACACCATTATCTGTTCTATGTATACTCCAGTGAATTATAAATTTGAAAGGCTACACAGTTTATAGGTATTATCTTTGAAATAGTCAAGATTAGTAGTCCTTCAGAGAATATGTTTGCGGGTGTCTTTTTGTCATAAGGTTATTTAAACAGAACTTTATCCAATCGGTACTAAAGACGTTACCTAGTTGGATAATGAAATGTTTGCAAGAAAACAACCAAGCTTAGACAGCACAAATGATTCCACAGTATTTTATTTAATTTGGCATTCTCTGACAACTTGATGTTAAAACTACAGCTCCCAAAATTTCTAGCTTGCAGTTCTTCATTGACCAAGAACATGGGGAGTTGTATTTTCAATGCATCTGAAGGACATCGGGTATAGGATTCAAAAGAGATGATAGCAGTCCCTTAATGTCTCCATTTTGGGCCACTTGTTTCATTAGTCACCAAAATAATCTATTACTGTCTATGTGTTGATCCCCTCCAGCATCTGAAACTATCAAACTATTGCTGAAGAAACTACAGTACAGTGGAATATGCCAGATGCCCATTTTACAGAATCAATAAACAAAGTCTTGAGTTCCCATTTCTTATGTTGGTATCTGTGCTTTAGTTGTTCATTCAAAGTATTTTCATCCCACTCTAAAAAGCCAAAGAGAAGGAAAGAAGGGAGAAAAAAAACCAAACATAGGGATTAGCTTATAAAGTTAAATAATAATCATTTTAATAACTAGCTGGATAGAATTAGCCTAGTCATGGAGACAAGACTTGAGTGAGTTTGTCTATCACAGCATAGATAGAATTATTTTATTTCCCATGTTTATCTGCTGCAATCTAATGGAATGTGTTAACTTTTCTGTGCACATTTTTCTCACTGTATACATCACGTAGCCTATTCAACTCTGGCTGATTTGAAAAAAGAGCTAAGCAAGATGATAATACATGGAGAAAATATACATGGTCACTGAGAGTGTATACTGACTTGATGGCACATAAGCAAGCAGGATCAACATAGTACTTGGATAGAAAATCAGCCATGGAGATAATGAAAAACTTCCTTACTGTTGCCAAGAACACTTCATGGACATATCCCTGGAATCACCAAGAGACAAATTTGATTTTAAAAAGAGTCTACTACATTGCTAATCTCCAGTAGTAGTTTTGAAGTCACCTGTAATGTCTGTTGTTATATTTATATAGTGTTTTAAAATTAGTATAATTATTTATTTTCTCCATGGGTCTTTACAATATCCATTAATTTGTAAGATGGTAAGAAGCATTCCCAGATCAAACTAAAGCAGTGGTTTTCAAATATTTTGCCTCAGGACATCTTTACATTCTTAAAAATATTGAGGACTTCAAAGAGCTGTGGTTGATGTGGATTATACCTATTGATATTTTGTATGTTAGAAATTACAAATAATACATTTTAAAATACTTATTTAACTTTTCAGACCCCACTAAAAAGGTCTCAGGGACCCCCAAGGGCCCCAAATCACACTTTGAGAACCATCAAACTAAAGGATAATCAGACAATGTTCTGTTCTGACAAAAAGTTTATTAGATATGGATAGGATTCCCAGAAGCAGGTCCTTAATGCAAGAATACCGTCCTACTCATGTTTGCCAGCAATCGGAATTGAGAAAGCTGTTCTTGAAATAAAAGATTCCATACTAGTACTAAAGCTGCCAAAGAGGAAGAAAGGTGTTCATGGATACCTTTTCCATGCCAGGTATTAATTTTATGCAGATCTGTCTGACCTCCCTTATTCTCCCCACCAAAAGGTAAATAACCCTGTTCATTGCAATGTGTCCTTAAATAGGTAATGTCAACTCATAAAACATTTCTATGCCCGTTTTATAGGAATCCTGACAGGAATCCTGAACAATGACAATTGGGACTAGAAGTTCTGTAAAGCACAATGACCCATGACCATGCTGCTTAACGATAGCACTTCCAGCAGTCCCAAGTTACCATCATTAGGTAAACCACAGCATATTGTTAAGCCAGCACCTCATATGACCACAAATTCCAACTTCCTGCTGGCTTCCCCATTGACTTTGCTTGTGGGAAGCTGGGAGGGAAGGTCTCAAATAGGGATTACATGACCTTGGGGCACTGCAACAACCAGAACTTCAAGGAATGGTCACACATAACATCCTTCAGCACCACTATAAGTTCTGACAGCCACTGAGTGGCCATTAACCAAGGACCATCTACGAGAAGTGCTTCAGCCCCCTAACTGATTTGGTTGCCCTTTTGTGTGATTTCTTGGCCACATTAGGGAATGGGAAAAATAACTTCATTGTCCACAATTATTTAATAAGTCTACTGGATTCACTTTTTTTCTGAAAAACATTCTCACCATCTACTTATTTTATTTATTTATTTTGTCAAGCGATTATAAGATAACAAGTATAAGTATAAACATAGTTATGAATACATGAAATGGATACATATAAGAAAAGTAAAAAGAAACAATAGGACAGGGACGGTAGGCACATTGGTACTCTTACGCACGCCCCCTACAGACCTCTTAGGAAAGGGGTGAGGTCAATAGTAGACAGTCTAAGATTAAAGTTTTTGGGGTTTGGGGAAGAAACCACAGGGTCAGGTAGAGTATTCCAGACATTGACCACTCTGTTGCTGAAGTCGTATTTCCTGCAATCAAGTTTGGTGCGGTTAACCTTGAGTTTGTATCTATTGTTTGCTCTTGTGTTGCTATGGTTGAAGCTGAAGTATTCATTGACAGGTAAGACATTGCAATGTATGATTTTATATACTATACTTAGATCGGACCGAAGGCGGCGTAGTTCTAGGTTTTCTAGGTCTAGAATTTCGAGTCTAGTAGCATAAGGTATTCTGCAACAAGTAGAGGAGTGGAGAATTCTTCTTGTGAAATATTTCTGGACTTTCTCAACTGTATTAATATCAGATACGTAATGTGGATTCCAGACTGATGAGCTGTACTCAAGTATTGGTCTAGCAAATGTTTTGTATGCTCTAGTAAGTTGTGTGATATTACCAGAAAAAAAAACTACGTAGCTGGTGATTAGTCACGAGCTACTGATTAGCTGATTGATTAGCTGATTGATTAGCTGGTGATTAGCTGGTGATTAGTCAGCAAGCAAATGAATAAACAATCATTTCACCTCCATCATATATCAGAATTTTACCAAGCTTCCATAAAATAAAACTCCACATGCAACTCCTGATCAGTCCAATTGTACCAACAGCATGAACATTGAAAGACATGTTTGTGCTGAAAACGCTTCTTCCTCTACCCAGTGGATGTTGTTCAGTTTCTATATCACTACTCACACAATAGCCACTCAACACAGTTTGTGTTAGAATCTAATCACATGGATATACATTTTCTAGCTCAGAGCCGTGTCAGAATCTATTTCCTCATATGATATTTTCTTCTAGGATGCAAAGCTTTTAGAGAAAGTGCCTATGCCAAGTTTCTTTATTGAACATGCAGCGTACAACTTCATCAGATGAACAGCATTTTGTTTTATCGGACCCAGTGGGCAGAAAAGAGAGAGTATGCTGGGAGATTTCTTTGAGCTGTTTTAAGTTCATTTAATTCTGGAGTAGGATTTAGTGCATGGGGAATATCTTGCTTTAGTTTAAAAAAGATTATGCATTTTTCTCTTAAAGGCTTTCCAGAAGCATGTACTACGTAACTCTAGAACAGGGGTCCCCAAACTTGGCAACTTTAAGACTTGTGGCAGGCTGGAGAATTCTGGGAATTGAAGTCCACAAGTTTTAAAGTTGCCAAGTTTGCGGACCCCTGCTCTAGAAGATGAGAGGTTGAGAGATTTTTGAAAAAGCTCTTTCCTGCCATCACATAGCTACCTTCCGCTGCAACACAATCCTTAAGGAACTTAAAGGCATTGAGAAAGGTGCTACAGGTGCATTCAGGTTTGGCCCATAGCACCTTTACTCTTTCAGATACAAACACTTGTGTGGCCTAAATGTCTTGGCATGTTATGCAAGTGGGTGGCAGGCAAGCAACTTTCATGTAAAGCATTGTCCATCTGGTTTCACTTTAAAACATTTGCAATCTGTTTCCCGAACACACATTCCAAGTCAGAGGCACAGTGCTTTTGATCTCCAGTAGTTGTGCAGGTTTACTGCACTTTTTGGGTGTGGCTAAAGGGCCACCTCAGTTTCTGAAAGTATTTAAAAGCAGTTTGAAAAGGGGATGGGGATTTAAAAATGAAGTCTTTAATTAATTTTATTATTATAAAATAGTTCATGATAGTTTATATTATTTATAAACCATGGTTATTTTATATTTTTAAATTTGTTTATTAGATCAATTTATATGGTGGTCTGTCTCGTAAATGTGGCTCTGGGCAATTTGATCTATTATATGCCATCAAGTCTTAGTAGCTAACCACATATTAAAAACAATATAAACATAATAAAAGCAGAGGCATAAAAATTCATGTTAGTTAATAAATTTAACTAACTACCTCAATGGTCTTTATTATTAGTTAATTTAATAAGTAATTATGATTTATTACTACTGACCACACCATGTCATCTCACAACTGAGTTACCGCTTTAAAATAAATTTAGAAAATTACAATCAAAACAAAATTCCTTCCTGTATGTACTCTTTTGTGTAAATACCAGTGCTCATGGAAACACCTGAGACTCTTAGAAAAAGGAAGCAGCAGACAGAACTGTTGCCATGGCAATATCTTGATAATTGGCAACCAAAGCTGGAAGGATCTAGCAGGCTGACCTTGACCCACTGGAGACTACTGGACCTCAGTTTACAAAGATGCTTTGTAGAATACAGTTCATGATCTGCAACCCTAGAGTAGGACTAGAGTTAGACGAAAAACTTTTGTCTTTGCTGCCATCTACTGACTGTTTGGATTTTCACAGCCCCACTCTGGTAACTATACCGAAATAAGCATGCCCTGCAGAATCATGTGTCTTTCAATCTAATTACAAAAGCCCTACAGTACATAGGCATTAAATTTAGAACTTTGATAACTTCGATCTATCCCTGGAAACATGGATCTGGTGTTCAAGAAGCAGAGGGGAAAAAGAAAGAGAAAAAGAGCAGCCCAACCAGCAGCTCAGAAAAAAAAAGGTTTTCTCATTTCTGCTGTAAAGTAAATGAATGGACTTATGCCCAGGCACTCTACTTTTTTAGAAGTCTTTTGAGAAACTCAGCTGTGCTAAAAGATCTGCTTATAAAACCCAACTTGTTGGGTTTTTTTTAAATAGGATCAGCAGTTTGCATACCATCCCCTTTTTTAGTCTGCATTATGCAGTATCTAAATTTGAATCGAGTTTACGAGACATTCCGCTTAGCTCTGAAAAGGGGAGGGAACTTGGAATGTTTTATGCAGATATGATGTGTGCATAGCTTATATTTGTTTTCACGTTTAAGAACATGAGTTCCATTAGATGACAATTCTTTAAATATATCAAGTGGGTCTCGTGGAAGATGTTTGGTGTGCTGACATGCTAATCTCTTGTCCATTCACCCTAGAAGGAAGAGCCCCTGCCTTACTTTTTATTGTTCTCCTCACTCTGTTTTCTCATCTAAACCCAAAGAAAGAGAATGATCTTTTTAAAAAATTTATTTTTCATTTTTTTCTGGGCTTATTAGCTATAAGTTATCAGCTATTCTATATAAACTTTTTTAAAGGATAAGAAGAACCAGCCAGAATGTTCACAATTTCCTATTTTTTGTTTTGTTTTAAATCCAGAAAATAGGGATCTATAAGGAAAATTATTTGAATCAAAATTTCTGATAAGTGGAATGTCTGGAATGGTATATGATCTCTTGCTTCAGCAGGGAATTGGATTAGAAGGCTCCAAGTCCTTTCCAAGTCTGTTATTCTATTATCTGCTGTTACGTGATTTTGCTTTCGGGTGAGATTCAAATAATTTAACAACCAGTTCTCCCAGGGTCAGGTTGGCTGTCGTGGGAGGCGTGGCCCATCCCTGTCCTCCAGCTCTGCCACACACGCAGGACGAGCCTCCCGCGATAGCCAAATTGACCCTAGGTGAACCGGTTGTTAAATTACAAACACACACCCTATCAAAGGGGATCCTGGGTGCTGCGCTGAGCTGCAATGGAGAAACGGGCAATGGCCGGCATGAGGGAAGGAGGAGGAGCAGGGAGAAGAATGAGGGAAAATGGCCTTCTCCTTCCATTGTGCTGGCCACTCTGTTACCCATTTCTCCATTGCAGCTCAGTGCCCAGGATCTATTTTGGTGTGTTTTTGTGTGTGTGCGTGTGTAAAATTTAATAACCAGTTCGGTCGAACCAGTTTGAACCAGCTGAATACCTGTACTTGTAGCCTAACCTAAGCTCCTTGGTTTTCCTGTATGTTGCTGAGAAGTTGGATGTACCGTAGGTCTGAATATCTGGAATAAGAGGGGCAGAGTAAATTCTCATCATTTGGCTAATTCAGAGAGTGCCTTTGGCTTAGTTGCATAATGCGTGCTGAGACTGTATGAAAGTTCAGCATTTGGGATAAGCCTTATATGATGAGGAATAGAGAACCACACCCCAGCTATTGCAGTCACTTTTGGGCTTCCCGTGACTTTTAGTTTGAAACCTTTCTGGATGGTGGAGGGAATTGCAAGAGAGAAGATGCTGCTGCTGCTGCTCCCTTTCTTCTAAGTCTCTTCTGGATGAAGGGATATCCCTGCTTTGCAACTGCCTCAGGGCATTTTGTGAGATTGGGGTCAGGACAGACCCACATAGCCAAGTAGGGACTCAAGTGGCTGAGCACCTTTTTGAAGCTTTAGCTATGCTCCTGCATGAGCACAGCTTTCCCATATCAGAATTGTTGTGGCATTTGAGCACATACTTGAGTGTGTTAGCATACAGTAGATAAGCCTTTTTTGGACATCTCACGATACATGTGAAAATTATGGGAGTGACTGATCTATTTGGTTCCCAGAGTTTACAGTTTTCTCTTCTTAGTCTGTCCAAGGAACAGTCCTGCCACACCCCAGAAAAAATGATAAACATTGCTATAATGTTCCAGGCCCTTCTCCTTCCCCTTCCTGTTCCCTTTGTCTAAAGGTCTTCCCCAGATCAAAATTCCTGCAATGATCTCTGTTACTCCGTTACATAAATCTAGTTTGAAAAGGCTATTAAGTTATTTAGACCAATGCCTGATGCGTGTAAAGAAAAAAACTAAGGGGAGGTGGAGAAGAAATGCTAAAAGCAAACACATCTAGTAGGTTGCAGTTTCATTTCAGAATCCTTTTCAAATATCTGAGAAATAACTGACACGTTTTCTTCCCTCTAAACAGTTCTAAACTCTGTTTGCGAGGACAAAGAACCTGTGTCTGCTTAGTGTGCGGTTTCAATTTAGCTCTTGATTTTTTTTAAAAAAAACTCATTAAATGTGAGACTGTGTGTTCCTCCAAGGCCCTTGTGTAGCAACAAATGGATGTGGAAATAAATATGCATACATTTCGTGCTTCTAAGGAGCCACTCTTCTAGTTAGTTCATATGGTTAGAATTTACTGCTGGTGGTCGGTGAAACGTTGAGATTATGAGATATACGAAGGAGTGAATTAAAGCTTGTTATTTTTCACCGTTCTGATACATGCATCTGGAGATTAAGATAATTCTAATCTGCCTTTTCCTGGCTACATGCAAGGTTCAGTTACCTTTCCCCATTTACTTATACGGAGAAACATCCCTTCATAAGGCACAGAATGAGTGATAAAATGATCAACATAGTTTTGAAACAGCAAGTGCTGTTCCTGAGTCCATATGCAAAATTTTACTGCGGGGTGTCAGTGGAGGCTCTTAGTGAAATCAGAGCTGCTCTTGCCCTTGCTTTCCTTCCCTCTCTACTGACTGAATAGGATGGCTTACCATGTCTAGTGGTGGGATTAGTTGTGTCTACATATTTTTATACAGTACATGGAATGTATAAACAAGGCAAAAACTCTTGTTATACTGTGAAACTTTATACCATGAAAAAGATTCTTCATTCTTCATGCATTGGTCAATTATCTTAAACACCTAGATCTCAATTACCACCACCCTAAAAACACACCTAAAAAAAGAAATTTGCTTGCACAGATAATACATGTGGATGGGTGTACACATACTCATGTTTCAAAATCATTCAGTCATCATTACAGTACATGTCATCATGGTGATCTGTTCCATCTACCACCCAGGTGTTCCATGATAGTCCCTGGTTTGCCTTCTTATGGTTCTTGACTTGAATTGCCATCAAACAGAAAAGTGCCCTGTGTATAATTGGACACCAAGGCCATTGTCTAAAACAGAAAGAGAGAATACGGATTTCAGAATGATGAAATGAGGGCACGAAGTCCCATTGTAGGGTTTTATTGAATTTCACTGAATCCCATAGCCCTCCCTGCACCCTTACAATAGGACAGGATACAAAACAGTAAATACTTGAGTCCCCTATTGGGGTGTGAAGCTCATTATATCTAAAAGGCATTTGTGCTGTTGAGGCACCTTTAGGAGATAATGTCTGTTTTAAATAGATAAAACCTCAAAGGCCTTTCACTTTTATTTTGTTTTGATTTTCTGGTTTGTTTCCGCTTATCCTCTCTTTCTTTCGTCTGGCTGCTGCGGGAGTTGTTAGAAATGCAAGCAGCCAAGAATCGACTGTTTGCAAAGCCTTTTTAAGCTTCGGCATCATTCCTTCCTGCTTTGAGGGATCATGTAAGTGGCATGATTTTTTTTTTTCATTCGGGTTGCAGAAGAAACATTATTCTGCCCATTATATATGATACAAATTTAGGAGGCGACCCACAATGGGCAAGTAGTGTTGGGTGTTTGAAAGAGTAGAATTTTAATAGGATAAACAGGGGAACAGAAATTTCCAAATACATTAGAGATGGGGGAGTCTAACCATAATAAGTAGTATTACAAACACGGCAGTTTTTAAATGTTTGATCTTGGAATGAAACACATAAGAAGAGAAGAAAATAGTAGAAATTCAATTGTTTCACTGTATTTGGTGCTTGGAATTAGAATGAAACAAGGTTTGACAAAATACCTGCATGCTCAAAAATCAAGACAAAGTGAGTTAGGAAGGTAAAGATGCAGAAAATTATAATGGATTCTGAAAGAAATTGATAACATAGCATACAAGACCATTAATTCTTCTCACAGTGCACCAATTTGCACATATTATAGCGCTGCAGAACTTTTTGACACATTGGCTTTTTTCCTCTAAGAGGTAGTAAGAATGAAGAACTCACAAATGCTTTCTGAGCAAAGATTCATTATGAACAGGAACCATTAGGACCATTAAAATCTTTTTTTCCGCCTTCTCAAATCAGTACTAATTCAAATGTACTTCCACTACTGAATTAGAAAATGGAAGCATGCCGTATTAAATCTGGAAGTAGAAAATATATTTTCATCA
Organism: Pseudonaja textilis; assembly: GCF_049901715.1. Lineage (NCBI taxonomy): Eukaryota > Metazoa > Chordata > Lepidosauria > Squamata > Elapidae > Pseudonaja > Pseudonaja textilis. The sequence goes on from NC_141990.1 coordinate 176,691,503, forward strand.
CTTTTCAGCTTCCTTCTGATTTAATCACAGCTCATAATTTGGAACATTTAAAAAAGCCTTCACTGTGAATCACCCCTCTATCTTTATATATTATTATCTATCTTTATATATTATTTATGTAAATGTGTCCTAAGTGGTTACTAATATTTTACTCAGCTAATTGGAATAACCTTTGTTTTCAGTCTCAGAATAAATAGGCAATTGATATTCTTTTTTTATCTAAAGATTGTTGGGTTTTGTTTTTAAATCATCATTTGAAATCAGTTTGTTTGTTTGTCTTTGCAGAATTTCCTCCCAAGGAACTTGCCTTTTGATTAGGGGCAGAATGTTCTCCAGTAAAATACCTACAATTTAAGCAGAACAGCCATCATATCATTCTCTCTCTCTCTCTCTCTCTCTCTCTCTCTCTCTCTCTCTCTCTCTCTCTCTCTCTCTCTCCCTCCCTCCCTCCCTCCCTCCCTCCCTCTCTCTCTCTCCAGGGCCATTTTATATAAATAGGAAGGGTTTTTAGAGGATGCTTATCCTTGATTATCTCATGTAGGTGATTCTGTGGGAATTGCATGAAACTCCAGGAGAAGACTCATATCATGGAGATGAATGAACCTCAAGTCTATCATCTACTGTGTTTCTCCAACAATACGGTCCCCCCAATAGGAAGACCCAGCATGTTTTCTAGGCATAAAATGAAATTAAGCCCCTCCCCCCAAATTTAGGCCTCGTTTAAAACATGCAAAATTGGGGGGGAAGGCGAAGGGGAACTTTCCATTAGGAGTGCCCAGCAGGCAGCTACGCCTCATCATCAGCCGCTCCTAACACCATGGTGGAGCACAGAGGGCTCCCTTACCTGGGTTAGCAGGTGGGCAACGTCGGCGTGGATGTCCGGCAGCATTTCAGCCGCTTCTCTGGCCTCCGTAGCTTCCATGGTCCCCACCGGTGCTGGCGCCTCTCTCACCAGCACCGTCTCCAACAACAGTATCTGAGTTGCTCCTGCTTTCCCCCCATCCCCGTAACAACAGGAAAAAAAAAACATTTTGAGGTACCTGGGAGCACCGCCTGCTGCGTTTTGGTTTAATCCCGAGTGGCTGGATGGGCGTGAGAAGAGCCGAGCGAGCGTCTCTGCTGCTGCTACGCTTGGTGCTCCGGCCTCGATCTCTGCAAGTTTGCAAAAGTCCTGGTGCGCAGCCCGTTCCTGCATTCCAAGCGCCCAGGCCGAGCTGCAGCTGTCCCTCTCGCCAGCGCCATCTCCAATAATAGTGGCAACAGTGGCATGAACCATGGAAGTGTTTCAGCCGCTTCTTGGGTGGGGGAGCCGCCTCCATAACTTCCACAGTTCCCACCGCTACTGCTGCTGTTGTTGGAGACTGCGCTGGCGAGAGAGAGATAGCTGCAGCTCAGCCTGGGCGCTTGGAATGCAGGAACAGGCTGCGCACCGGGACTTTCGCAAACTTGCAGAGCCCGAGGCTGGAGCACCAAGCGTAACAGCAGCAGAGACACTCGCTCGGCTCTTCTCACGCCCATCCAGCCACTCGGGATTAAACCAAAACGCAGCAGGCGGTGCTCCCAGGTACCTCAAAATGTTTTTTTTTTCCTGTTGTTACGGGGATGGGGGGAAAGCAGGAGCAACTCAGACGCTGTTGTTGGAGATGGCGCTGGTGCGCGGGGGAGGGAGAAATTAATTCACCCCCGAAAAGATGTCCTAGCCGTTTTGGGGGGGCTCAAAAAAAAAACAAGGCCCAGCCTTATTTTGTGAGAAACATGGTACTATTAGCCTGTTGATATCAGATGTCTGCTATGCTATGGTTTAAATGGAGTTAGCCTAATACTGATGACAATCATAACAGTTTATGTAAGAAACCATAGTTGGTTTTACATCCATACAAAAGAATTACTTTTCCAGGGATTCAGAGGTATAAAATACATTGTGCTATTCCAATATTTTGTCAGAATGCTTGATACTAAATTTTACCTGGCTTGTATAATGGTTTGCTGAATCCAGCTTTCTGCTAAATAATATTAAAAGATAAAAATAGTCATAACAGTATCATAGTATCTTAAAATTAGAGCACACAAAGAATTTCACTACAGTATCTTAAATCATTTTTTAAAAAACCCTTATTTCATATAAGGTGTTGTATACAAGAACTGAAATTCACATTCTGTAGTTTGTTCAGCTAATTCTGATAGTAGTTGTCTGGTTTGACCAAGAATTGTTTTCCAGGATCACAATCAATATATGATTCACATTGGAATTAGAATGTATTCAGTTGCTTGCTTATTTTAATGGCAGATTCCAGTGAAAAGCAGAGAAGGGAGACATTTTAAGAGTGACAGCCATTTTGAATTTTCTAAAATTCAAAACCACCTCAGGCAAAACTTAATGGCAAAATGTAGGAGGAAGATAAATCAGAGTCCACTTTCTAAGATGGATGTAATAATTGGAATAATCCTTAAGGAATCAGGAAGATCTTTGATTCTTTTCCCGTTCCTACTTTCTCACTTTTATACTAATGCCATTGTCAGGAGAATTTGAAAAAAAGAACCAATATTTCTTATTTTCCCAAATTGCAGGGCAGATGAGAGAACATGGAAGAAATGCCAAATTGTACAGATGCTTGAATAAGGCATGTAAAAGCAGGAAAAAATCCTGCTAATTGCTTGTTTCCCCAAATCTGTCCCAAAGTGAAACAGGTTGTCTCAAACAGAAAAAAAAGGCAATCATTTTGCCATTCCATAATTTAAGTAAGAAAATAAAGTGAAAGAGAAAACCCCATGCTTTCCTTTCTCTAAACATAAAACAAATGAGTGCCCGAGGTTCCGTTTCACAAGAAGATCAGGTGTTCATGGCTGAAGAGCTGACAGGAAAATTAAAAATATGCTTTTAGCACTGATTTTTGAGTTGCATAGTTAACAAACATAATTCACAGCCACAGTATGTTTTAAAATGGGGTTGAAAATTTTGTGGAAGACATTTCCCTTAACAGCTGTTCTAAATGACTGCCAAGTGAAATAACTAAGCTCAGAGCTCATAGACTTACAAATGAGTAGTTCAGAGAATCAGCGAATCCCACCTCTGACTGGAGATTTTACAGTATCTTTCCCCCGCCATGCCCCCCAACCCGCCCCCAACAGAGTCGGTAGTAAAAAAAATTGAATCCCACCACTGATCCATAGTATTTGGATCCCAAGTGGGAAAGGTGGTTTGGATCCAGGATCAATATGATCGTTGTACCTGCCTGTGACACCCCAGAAAAGTACTACAAAGTCCCAGGAAAATACATGTGTCTGGCTTCAAGGCAGTGGTGGGATTCAAAATTTTTTACTACCAGTTCTGCGGGTGTGGCTAGGGGGCGTGGCCATGTAACTGGGTTCATTTTTTTTTTTGTTTGTTTGCTTTTTGCAGTAGCACTCTCCCCCCCTCCCCATTTTTGGGGCCTTCTGGACCTCAGAGAAGCCTCCTGAGCGGGGGCGTTTTTGTTCCCAGAAGGCTTCCCTGGAGCTCAGGAAGGCAGAAAATGGAGGATAGGAGGGACACGCAGCACTCACCTGCGCTCCATTTTGGGGCATTCTGAGCCTCAGGGAAGCCTCCTGAGGGCCGCATTTTTGCTCCCAGAAGGCTTCCCTGGGGTTCAGGAAGGCAGAAAATGGAGCATGGGGCACACAGCACCCCCCCACGTTTCATTTTGGCGCCTCCCTGGGGCCCAGGAAGGCAAAATGGAGGGCATTTTTTTGCCTTCTTGAGCCTCAAGGAAGCCTCCTGGGCAAAGCAGTAAGTAAGCGAGGGGAATCCTGGCATAGCTGATCTTAGGAACAGCTGATTGTTGGGAGGGGGGGAAAAAGAAATACCTTAAGGAGTGACTGGGCGGGCGAGCATTAGACGGGGTGGGGTGAGCAAGCATCAGATGGGCGGGGCGAGTGAGCAACAACCAGGCGACTTGGTCAGGGGCGTGGCCAGCTAGAAGTTACTACCTGTTCAGCGACCCACACCAAATCCTTGCTACCGGTTCGCTTGAACTGGTGCAAACTGGCTGATTACCACCACTGCTTCAAGGCATTACTGAGGTAGTAGGCTGTATCCCCTTGTCATCTCCCTTTGAGCACACATGCATTTTCCTGAAATTGCAGCTTTGCAATAAATCCCCAATAAAAATAGTAAAAATGTCAGACTGTTCAACCCATTCCAGAAAGATCTGGAGTTTCTATTCAGAAAAATTGCCCAGCATGGTTCCTTTCAGATGTCCTGGATCTAAAACCCTATTCCGCTCAGCAGAATTGTTATTCATCTTTTCTAGAAGACTTCTCTTAGTTTTTCAATGATGTCAAGAGGCATTCTTCATGCATGGGCATACTAGACATACTCTCAACTCACTTGGGATGGCAAGCAAGGAGCACAGGTTTAGCTGTAGTAATTGAGTAAGCTTTCTAGAATAATTTTCTCAAAATTCTTTACAATCCACTAGGAATATGACTGGGGGAAGAACAGGGATTCTTCAAGAAAGGTGTTATAGCTCTGAATTCATGAATATAAATATTAAAAGACAAACAAAAACAGTGCCAGGGCTGCCAGAATGAATGTGTTTTGGTTCCTCTGTTTCTTTATTAACCCTTGCTTCCGAAAGTAGAACTAAACATTCCTGTTTCCCAGCAAGTTGCTTAAGAAACAAGCAAATTATGGGAAAAGCAACTCCCCAGAACAATAGGTGATATTTCTTTACTTGGGAAAAAATGGCATTTCATGAAAGAAGTTCCAAATCTTTTACAGTGTATCACAAATATTGGAAATTCTGACCTGGCATTTTCACCAGCTTCATCTGAAAAGGCCCAATTGCTTAACCAAGCATAAAATGCAATAAATTCAAGATGCTCACCCTGAGATAGCTGAGGCAGTGACCTTTCTTCCTAGAAACCATTTTTGGCAAGGGAACAGCACTATCTAACAGGCAAGTGCAACATTATAACTTGCTGCAATTTGCGATTAGTTTCTCCCAGGGAACAGAATAAAGTAACTGCAACATTTTGCTTGGCATACCTATCTTGTTCTAGGTCAAAAGATACTCTCTCTCTCTCTCTCTCTCTCTCTCTCTCTCTCTCTCTCTCTCTCTCTCTCTCTCTCTCTCTCTCTCTCTCTCTCGGTGTTCTTTTCCTAACAACATGAAGGGGGAGTTTTATCTGGTGAGCATTATCTGGCTCGAAATGAACAGAAGCCAAGAGAGCGACAGAAGTGTATAGGAATGAGTAGATAATGCAGGTAGCAACTTCAAAAATAGTCCTGAACTTGCTGGAAAATTCTAAGCTCCAAAGCTGTGCAAGCCTACTATTATTAGCTCATATGATGGTTTCTGTAAGATGTCGTGTGGAACTTGGTTTTCATAAAGGCAGACAAGCAAGATGAGAAGTTCAGTTGCTCTTTTGTAGCCCATTTATTTGGTGGAGAATCCTAGCATATTTTTCTTTCCTGGTATTTCCTTCATTGGACTGCAGAAATTATACAGGTAGTCCTCGACTTACAATAGTTCGCTTAGTGTCTGTTCAAAGTTACAATGGCACTGAAAAATGATCATTTTTCACTTATGAACGTTGTACCATTCATATGGTCACGTGATTTACAGTCTTGACAACTGACTCACATTTATGACGGCTGCAGTGTCCCAGGGTCACATGGTCCCCTTTTGTGACTTGACAGCAAAAGCCAATAAGGAAACCAGATTCACTTAACAACTGTGTTACTAATTTAACAGCTACAGTCATTCACTTAACAAATGGGGCAAGAAAAATCATAAAATGGGGCAAATTAACAAATTTCTCACTTAGCAACATAAATGTTGGGCTCAATTGTGGTTATAAGTTGAAGACTACCCCTCGTTGCTTTTTATGCCATACTAGTGAAGCGTTACTACTATTTCTGCTATCTTTTGCTGAATAACAGTATTGGAAGGGACCTTTGAGGTCTTCTAGTCCAACCCCCTACTCAAGCAGGAAACCTATACCATTTCAGACAAATGGTTGTCCAGTCTCTACTTATTAGAAGCCTCTAGTGATGGAGCACCTACAATTTCTGAAGGCAAGTCATTCCACTGATCGTTCCATCAGGAAATTTCTCCTTAGTTTTAGGTAGTTCTCTCCTTGATTAGTTTCCATCCATCGCTTCTTGTCCTACCTTCAGTGGCTTTGGGGAAAGTACATTTCCTCTTCACGTTTGTCATCTCTTTCCATCTATAGCTTCATTTTTCCTTAAAAGTAGCAGGATTTTCTCCAAATCAGTGTCATAGTTTTAATACCATGGTCCTTGGTAAAAGCCAGCTCTCTTTTGAACTTCTCTTGTGGCTGGGAAATTCAAAAGACGGAATACTTTGTTATATATTTTATTTTAATAAAAAAATGTGATTGCCGTGCTTGAATTCCTAAGCGGAAGAGGAGAGCCATAATATACCTTTTATTTCCTATATTCTATTTTGTCACACCTCCTCCCAAACATATCAAGGCTCAAAATAGCTTCCTCCCATTTCGATTCTGTATCATCTTTCATTTTTAACATTTAATGAGTTTTATCTGTACTGCAGAACTGGTTTAATTATTATTTTGTTCCTTGGTGGGGTTTTGCTTCTATAATATTCAATTTAAAGCACATTAGATGATGTTAAACTGTCCTGTGGACAACTTTATTAGATGGGTCTTTCCTTCCATAAACATTCATTCCCAAAGCCAAGGATATTCTCATAGAAATATTAAGCCTTTGGAGTGAATACTACTCTCCACTCAAGATGCTAATTTAAAAAAGACCCCCATAAACTCAACTCTTTATGTATAAGAACACTATAAAAATATTGAGGAAATTTGAGGAAGCTGATTCATGAAAGTTTGCAATTTAACCATCCTCCATCATTATTCAGTGATTGCACTTAAGTTTTATATTTGAATTTTTTGTTCTGTTCCAGATTGTTCCACATGCCACTCCCATATTCACATCTTGTCAGGAATATCCATGACCGCCCAATATATGTACAAGAGCATTCTAGGTAGTTCATGCCCTAATGTCAAGGTTCCATTACTGTTAAACCTAAATTGATTCCATTGTTTTCTGCCACGGTGGTTTGCTAGTTTATAATTTTCAAGGATCTTATAGCAACAAAGTGTTAATCACCTTTTTTTCTATCTTGAAACTATAAAGAAAAAAAAGCAAGAAACAAAGAATAAGTTAATGTACTCAGTTTTATTGTATCAAGTGTGGCAAAAATTAGAAGAGAATGCAAATGTTTGAAGGTCGAATTCATATGGTGTTTATCTTCCTTCCTCTTTAAATTATTGAGGATAGACTATTTCAGTTCTAATAATAAGTAAAGGAAAACTTTGTTTATGGCCATTGATTAGCCACATACAGAATTGCAAAATACAAAAAAAGCACCATCAGTATTAAAAGTAAAACAATAGTAATAATTGACAAGTGGGTGAAAAGAGAGAAATAGCATTGGCCTACCCCTATGATTTTTTCCCAACCCATGGGCCACAAATTGGTACCAGTCGGCAGCCTATTAGGAACTGGGCCCTGCAAGTGAGTGAAGCTTTATCTGAGCCTACACAGGATCTAGGCAGCATAAGAAACCATTCCCCCCCATGCAGCCATCGCTAGTCTGAAGAAAAATTGTTTCCCCAAAACCGGTCCTGATACAAAAAAGGTTGGGACTGCTCTCCTAGAGATCTACACATATTCAAAAATGATGTTGGTATTCTTTTTGGTCGTTGTTCAACAGAGACATGTGGATGATGGATGGGTATATAGAAGATGGTACCTTCCACATATGTATAGAACGTATTATTCAGGGGGGCAATTTCAATCCTTGATGGCTGTCACCATCAATACCACATGTTGATGCAGCCCATTGCTAGATAGAAAGTTGTAGTCCAGTATAATTAAGGAGTCAGAATTGGAGAAAGTTCCATGCATAATATTGATGTTCTGATAGGTCAATGTTTTGTCTTTGTAAAAATCATATATATAACTTCTTATAATTAGTTTCGAGGTCTAAGTTCTGTTTGCAATCTTTTTGCAATGATGCTGGCATGGGAAGGGAAAACCCGTTAATCTGAAAAAGTACATAAGGAAATTCACTTGCCAGAAGCCCACATATCTCAAAGTAAAGGGTATACTTCTCAGGTCAAAAAATGCACTTATTTTAGCAAGTTCAAAGTTCTGACACTCGATTTGACAAGTCAGTGCTACATCTGTTGCAGAAGCAAAAATAAAGAGCAATTTGTACCATCCTGAATTATTTCTTTGGGGAGTAATGCCGTGATAGAAAAGTAATCCTGAATCCATATCAGAAGAGTAAGTTGGATCCAGTACTGAGAGAATAAATTGTGGCCAGGGAAAACAATGTTCCCAAGTGTTTAACTCATGTCCACCAACCACATCTGTTCATTTCATATCCTGCACCAAGCAAGGAATTATGGGTAACTGTTTAACATTTATATTGATGTATTGTTGATTGAAGTTGAACCTAACAGGAGTGGATTTCTGTTCCAGAAGAGAAGGGATGATAGGGAAATTGGAAGTGATCCTGCATCCTGTTTTTAATGATGTTAAGATATTGGCACGATTACAGCTGCACTAGTCTCTAATAGCAATGTTGACTAAAATGTATTTTATTCTAATAGTAGATGACAGGTCATAAACTCATTACTTTTACGCAGTATAAAAGAACAATTCCATAGGAAGTAAGTGATTGTTACTGGTTGAATATAGTATGGCACAAAAACAACTTCCTTTACCTCATTATCCCAAAGAAAAAATATTGATGTTATTCAGGGCTGTGCCTTGTTTATCAAGTCTGTGTCTTGTGAAGCTTGAATAAACACATATCAACTCTTTACAGGAAGAAAATGAAATCCCTGCCAGCGTATTTGTGAAAGAGCCTGTTCCCAGTATTACTGATGGGAAGGAAGAGCCTGTCGATGAGAATAAAACCTTGGAAGAAACCTTGCACACTGTGGAATTATCCTCAGAGGATGAGTTGCCCCATGATGACCTTGCAGAAGACAGCATGGATGAGAAAATAGAGGAGTCCAGAGCTGAGAAAATCAAGAGATCCAGCCTTAAAAAGGTTGACAGCCTGAAGAAAGCATTTTCCCGCCAAAACATTGAAAAGAAGATGAACAAGATTAGCACCAAGATTGTCTCGCCTGAGCGGAGAGAGAAGATCAAGAAGTCTTTTACTCCTAACCATCAGAAGTCTTCTTCATCAAAAAGCTCGTCTTTCAAGGTCTCTCCCCTGACATTCAACGTGAAGAAAGTCCGTGATGGAGACACATCCATAGAAGTAGAAGATAAGCCAGGGGAAGCACCTGGCAGTAAGCATGCCGCCAGTGAAGAGGGCACCCTCACTTCAGATCCAATCTGTTCTTCTTCTCCAGCAGAAGAAGGAAAAGCCTTTGTTGATTCCTTGGAAAAAGAGTCGGGAAGTGAAGGAGAGGTGGTGATCAACAACAACATTGAGCTTGCAATTGTTGAAGAAGATGATGACTATAGAGCTTCATTAGAAATCAGACAAGAACTTTATGAGGAAAGAAACAAGCCAATCAGTGAAGAAATGGAATATTCTGAAGAATCCAATCAAGCAGCTGTCCTCCATGTAAACCAAACAGCTTAAATTGCTTGTGTCCTTTCTACATATGATATTTTTAATTATATCAGTCACCAGAATATGTCCGAATACTATAAATGTGAGGTCTAATAGTGAATCACAGTGGAATTGTTGGTTTTAAAGCATAGATTTCCTTACAAACTGTTTCGATCACTCAGTTAGAATTGATTCCCACAGTCAAAAGTAGGGCTGTTCTACAAATAACAGAAAAGCAGATGTCATGAGCAGCTTTTAACCTCTTTCCATCAGCACTTCAATCCTCATCCTACTTTCTAATGTTTCTTCTCTTTAACTAGAATGTGTTTAAAAGAAGTCTTTAAGGCCATTTGATAAAAGGCGTTTCCTACAGAGTCTTTTTTAAATTGTAGTTAAGAATATAAGCAGTGCCCTGCTAGATCAGACCCCTTGCCCCATCTAGTCCAGCAGAATATTCTCTGGCCAACCTACTACATAAGGAAGCTCATTTGTCTCCCAGCAGATTCAGGGAGGTCACACTGCCATCAATTCCTTGATTCCCAAGACCTCCGTGAATTGATCCAACCTTTTTTTTTTTTAAGCCAGCCAAGCTGGTAGCTAGCACCACATCTCATGGTACTGAATTCCAAAATGTAATCACAGATTGTGTTTAAAAAAAAGTCCTTGGGTCAGTCCTAATTCTTCCAATGTATTCAATTTGGTTCTAGTATTTTGGGAAGAGGAGAATAGCTTTTCCTTGTCCACTTTATGCCATTCATAATTTCATAATTAAAGAGTTATTGAAGATTTGCATAGATCCATGACCCTTATCACCATCTACAATCAACTCTCAGTGGAGAAGGCATGGCTATTAAATGTTGCAAGAATGATCTTATTTTGTTTCAGAATCAGATCGCATGTTTTCTTCAATCTAGATTGTGAGCCTTCATTGAAAAAGATGGTTTCCAGGATTCTGCTTGGCTCATTGTCCTGGAGAAACTGTCTCTTTTGGAGGGAACTATAAAATCCATTGCAGTATCCTCTTTGCCTGTTAACTTTTTCCTACTAACTGCTAAGTTACAATCCAATTAGAAGCTAAACCCTTTCCCATCTATGCCATAATAGTAAGACAATTCATCGTCTTTTTCCTACCCTATGGAATCCTCAAAGTTTGTAATTTCCATTCTTGATGCGCTGTGACTATCCCAGCGCAAAGTAAGAGTGAACTTCATGTGACAAGAGCTGATACTGAAAATGCAGGCGTGAATTACTGAAAAGTACAGCTTTTGACAGTATACTTATACCCATTGTGTGCAGATACACTGGAAAAGATATTTTTAGCATATACAATTGATTTGGGAAACAAATTACTGTGAGGAGGCTGTACCTCAACAAAAATATGAAAATGGGATTTTTGCTTCCTTATCGCTGTTCGGTCCCTTAATTAATTAATAACCGTTGATACAGAACAATTAGGCAGTTGAGATTTCAGCCTAATAGTGTCTGCATCAACCTATTTTGTTTTATTGACCTTGAAAATATTCCTTTATTCGCCTCAGCTCCTTGCAAGATGAGCTTTAGTTTTGTTTTGTCCTTTCAAATAAAACAAAATCAAGTTCTTGTGAAACTACAGGTAGTCCTCGAGTTACAACAGTTCATTTAGTGACTATCAAAGTTTATAATAGCGTTTAAAAAAGTGACTTATGACTGTGTTTCACACTTACGATCGTTGCAGCATCCCCATGGTCATGAGATCCAAATTCAAATGGGGGGTGGGGTCATGAGATCACTTTTTGCAAGCAAAATCAGTGGGAAAGATTCACTTAACTGTGTTACTAACTTAACAACTACAGTGAATCACTTAACAAGTGGTGAGAAAGATATAAGCAGGTCAAAACTTACTTAACAACTCTCTCACTTAGCAACAGAAATGTTGGGCTCAATAATGGTCATAGGTCGAGGACTACCTGTATGGTGCAGTCTTATAGCTTATGTTCTGAAGTCAATCCCACCAAGTCTGTTTGGACTTACTTTCAGAGGACTACATGTAGGATTACAGCTGTAGTATAGTAATGAAGTAATAGTAGTAATCAAAGGTAATATATGTTAAGATCTCTTGTAGATTTTTTTTCCCCATGTGTACCTTCCCATCATGGAACATCATTCCCCCCCCACACACACACACAATTAGAGTGATAAGATACATGTCTAGACATAAAACTATGAGATCAGTAAGATGCATATCTTGTCTTAATATCTAAATTGAAAAGAACGTGGTATGGTTAGGAAGTGTCTGTGCACCACAGAAACTGATGGGCTACAACTCTCATTATACCCAGCCAGAAAAGTCAGTGATAGGGGTTGATAGGAGAATATCTTCTATGTTCTCCCTGACTGACATAGGGCAAAATGTGTTGAAGAACGGACAAAGGCAAATAGGATCTCTTTATTTCCTTATCTAATTCCAACATAATGTTCAAAACGAGGAAGGGATACCATTCTTTCCTAGTCGAGCAAATTGCATGTACTATTTTGCTCATGTGCCAAGATGGACATGCTGCGTGAGCAAAGTAGTAAGGAGCATTCCTCCTTTCACACATGCATCCTATGCCCCAGGTCAGGTTGCACCCTATCTTAAGACAGCAAAGAAATTCTGACACAAAAGAATCCCCTTGTGTAGTCTCCACAATCTTGGCGTGTTGCTTCCCTTTCAGGAAAACCCAGATTTGCTTCCTGGGGCAGATATGCCATCTCTTGAAAGTCCAGACTGTTCCTGTGAGGTGCCATGTTGCTTCACAACTATTATGGAAGGCGACATAGGTGATGGATGGGGTAGCAGATCACGCAAACTTACAGTGGAATGTCTATATAGGTGCTTAGGATAACTTGCTTGCTTCTGTCCCATGCAGCCTTAAGTTGATTATTAATGTATATAGATATATAGATATAGATATACATGTTTTATGTTAGATTTATTTTGAGAGAATACATTTAAGAGAATAAAAATATTATTTGCTTAATAAAAACAATTATGTTTTAAATGGCCAAAGGGAGATATAGGGATATATATATATTGTAATCAAATAGTTCATAGAAATAGATTATCAAATAGTGATCTATGCACCAAGCTACTGTATTTAGAGTGTAGGGTGAGGGATGGCGTGGCATATTGCAAGAGGATCAAGTGAAAGTTCAAAGAATATATAATAAAATAAGAGAGGGGCTACGATAGTAAGAAACGTACTTAAGTAGCCCAAATATATTATCCAGGGAAGATATATTTTTATTCTGGGCCTACACAATATTACAGAGAAGACTGTTCTGAAAAGTGTATCCATGGATTATTTGTAAGCATATATTACAAAAGATCACAGTTTCCGTCAGCAATGTGAATCTTAACTTCCTTGTTTCTATGGGTGTTTAAGTGTGCATAGCCAACAGATGAATGCCCAAATGTAGAATATATATAGATCACCTAGGAATTATCCAACAGAATGAAATAATCCTACTGAATATTGACAGTGCCCATCAAACAATAATTTTAATAGTCCCTTTTTTATTTTTCACATTTATCAGCTGTATGAAAGATTATTAACATCAGCTGGTCATTTCTGTATGGTTTGAGTGTTCCATGTTATGTGTAGAATATTTAGTTGGATTAGACATACGAGAACAGTTATAAAAGTGTAACTAATTATTCCATTTTTAGTTGGTGATGTCAGATGATTTGATGCCATGTTGGAATTTTTGTTTGAGATTTTTTTAAAAATATTGAGTTGAGTGATAAAGGGCAATGAATGAGATTCTAAGTGGATTTCTCCTGTGTAAAACAAATATCAACTCTGCCTGTGGGTAGTTGTTTCATTTTAGGATGGTTTTGTATGTGAAAATTCCCCATTGGATGGGATGGGGACGTTGTATCCACCACCTTGGGCATCCTGCAATACATAGTAGATTTCACAGCCATGTAGAAGTTGGAATTTCTGCATATGTGAGGCATTGTGACCAAACTATTCAGAAGTGAAAGTGCATTCCTATAGCATGTAATCATTCTATTTGAATTCTTCATTCCTCTTAATCAGAAGTATAATTCAGCAATATATGTGCCTGACAATCGTATATCAATATATATACATACATACATACATACATACATACATACATACATACATACACACCCTGTTTCTCCAACAATACGGCCTCTCCCAATAGGAAGTCCCAGCATGTTTTATAGGCATGAAATGAAATTAAGCCCCTCTCCCCAAATTAAGGCCTATATTAAAACATGTGAAATGGGGGGAATGGTGGGGGGGCTTGCCGTTAGGAAGTACTTTTGTTGCACAGCCAGATATGGTGCTGCCTGCGTTGACCCCAATGCGAAGTGCCCCACCAACGCCGAGGTCAACATCCAAGCCATCGCCGCCCGCCCGCACGAAGATGCAAGGGGGGAAAATTAAGTCAGCCCCGAAAAGACGGCCTAGCCATTTTTTCGGGGCTCAAAAAAAAATAAGACCCGGCCTTATTATATGAGAAACACGGTACATACATACATACATACACAGTACATAATAATAATCCCCTTTTAATATTGATATATTTAACTTTTGCATATATTGCACTAGAAATTTGTGGGTGCCCCCCCCCCCAAATATATTTAAAGCTGCAATTTTGTTTCAAAAGTTTTTTAAGAGACTATATGTTAGTAAGCAATTCCAGATGGACTATCTCATACAGTCATTTCATATGTCTCTAGATGTTGATCAGTTTATTTCCAATGAGGATTTTTTTAACAGTTAGTTTTTTTAATAATTACAATATTATGAGAGAGTTACAATCAATAGAAATAACTGCAATATAATCACGCATTTGCCTTCATTTTATTTAATATCAATGCCTGTTACTAATTACAGTTGTGTTCAGCTAAATAAAAAGCAAACTGAGTTACATTGTATTTGTCTGAACGAAATTATTGCAAAGCAAGAAGAGAAAAACATCCAATGTAAAATTAGACATTAAACGTATTTTTGCTTTCTCTGCTGTTTTTAAAAACAACATGCAAATAACATCAGCTTTTGGTTGTCAAGACAACCCCAATTTCTTCAGGGTTTTGAGGTGTCTAGTCTGCTGCTGTTTTCCAGGTGCATATTTTTTCTGAGATGTATTATTTTTTATTTAAGCTTCCCCAGGTCTGTAGTTAGCATGTCAAAAGCACATGGATGCAAGTGACATTATCTACAGGTACTCGCTTTTTCAAAAATCTGTTGATAAGGTGTCTTGTGCAAAGCTCTTAAGCAAACTGAGCAATCAGGAAACAAAATTGTCAGCCTTTTATAAATAGCTGATTGGTTAAACAAAAAGCAAAGAGTAAGAATAAAAGCAATTTTCTCAATGGAAAGAAGAAGTGGAACCCCTCAGGAAGCTGTGTTAGGGATCTTTAACTTGTTTTAAAATTATCTTGCTTTGAGCGCAAGCAGTGAGCTAGCCAAGTTTGTAGAGGATGCCAAATGAATCAAGAGTAGTTAAAAAATATTGCGAAGAGCACCTGAAGAATCTTTGAACTGGAGGCATGGTCAATTTGGCAATTTTTGAAAAGATGCATAGTGGAGATAACAAAAGCCCCCTACTTTCATGTATGTGCTGATGGGGTCTGAGTTACCTTCTAAGATCTCAGGAAGTATTACATAGATTTTTGTAGAGAGGTCAGTGAAGATGTTTACTGGAGGCTGATTTGCAAAACTGGCCTGTCACAATGTTTGTATAGGCTGCAAGTATTTTTCAAAGGTGGCAGTGATCACATTGTCCAGACAGAACATCACTATAGCCAAAGTAGACCATAGGGTTGAACTTCAGACAGAGATTTTTTAATTCTTAAGGGATACTGAATGCAGTGCAGAAAAGTGCTGACTGTGTCAGCTGACAAATTCCATGCTAAGAAATACTAGGAAATGGTCTGATCCAACAGAGTGGGCGTGCTTCTGATCTCCTCTATGAACAGTGCCATTTTAAGGGACCTAGAGAAGGGGCCTTCTCTATTGCAGTGGTTCCCCAATGGAAAATCATTCTCCCTCCCACCCACCCCCCAAAATGATCTTGACACTGCTAACCTTTCAAAAGGCTTTGAAAACCTGGCTCTTTCTCCAAGCATTGGGCTTAAATGTTAGCCTATTCCATAAAGCTAAGAGAATGATTGTGATGTCCTCTGATGTATTACGTTTTTCATCTGGGTATTTTGTATTTGTTTTTAATTCAATATTAGCCATCGAGAATCCCCAGTATGAGTTGAGTGGCTGGAGAGGGGGAGAAGGAGAGGAACTGCCAACATCTGGAATGCTCTGATCCAAATTTCTTCTATCCATATTTTTAATGCTGCATACAGTTGTGGTTGTCATATTTGAAGAAAATGTAATGGAACTGGAAAATGTGTATAAAAAGTCAAAGCAGTTGGCTGGCTCAAACTCTTTATGAAGAAAGGCCAGAATATCTGGAACCTTTCAGTTTAGAAAAGGCAGCTAAGAGTTGGACATGATTAGGGATTATAGAATCATGAGTGTCATAGAGTAAATGAATTAATGGAAAAATGTTTACCCTTGTTTCAAAACATCAGAACTAGTTATCATCTAAGGGAATTTATGGAGAATGAGATAAAAATACTCCATATGATGTATAATTGACCTATGGAATTCGAGTATAGGAAGGGAGGGAGGGAGGGAGAGAGAGGGGAAAGAAAGGGAGGGGGAGGAAGGAGTCAGAAAAATGACTTTTAGACAAAAAAGGAGGTGCACTGTCAATTTTGTCTTTAAAGTTTCCTTAAGGGATTTTTCTCATGAAATTGAAAAGATTAATGGGGGGAAACAGCAAGTAAAAAATAACTTGAGCTTCCTCTAATTCCCCACTACTAACAATATTTCTCTAGCTCCTTTTCACAGAAGGAAAAACAATGCCTCATAAGACACGGTGCAGTGCATGCTCAATCATGATTCTGACAGTATGCCAATCACTATTTTCTCAGCTTAAACTACTCCGAAGAATTGTTTTGTGGCTAAAATGCAGGGTTCCATTTACCCTCCTGCATTCTCTAAAAGCAGTGTTTCTCAATCTTGGCAATTGTAAAATATGTGGACTTCAACTGCATGCTGGCTGGGGAATTCTGGAAGTTGAAGTCCACATATCTTGGAATTGCCAAAATTGAGAAACACGGCTCTAAAGCAAGGCAGTAAGACTCCATTACCCATTTTCCTATTACAAAGCAGCATAGCTGAGACTTTAATGCCTCTTCTCCCCTTTGCCTCTTCACTAAGAAAGAAAGAGAAAAATGATCTTGCTTTAGCAATCACAGCCCCGCTTCTCAAAGGTAACTCTCCAAAGCAGTTTGCCAGCTCTGATACATGTGATTGTTCAATCCACATTTTTTATTATGTTGCACTAGACTTCTAAATACGGTACCTTATGGAGATCTTCAGGCAGAAATGTATTGCAGTGGATGTTCTGTTTATTCTCACAGATGCACTTGTGTCGTAGAGAGTACCACGTAGTCTTTAGAAGAC
Organism: Pseudonaja textilis; assembly: GCF_049901715.1. Taxonomy (NCBI): domain Eukaryota; kingdom Metazoa; phylum Chordata; class Lepidosauria; order Squamata; family Elapidae; genus Pseudonaja; species Pseudonaja textilis. Next base: position 176,708,637 of record NC_141990.1, read on the forward strand.
TTAATTTTACTGACAAGGCAAAACACATATGTTTAACCTTCATGGGACAGCTGTCAACATCTAGCAGCACTTTGCTGGGGAATTGAAAATCATGTTTGCATTTCACTCTCAGCTATGCCTGCATTGTTTATATACTTGCAAGCTTTAGGTCAAACAATGCCGCCGTTGGAGAAATGGCAGTCAACAGACCTATTTTATCAGGCATTTCGTAGACACTTAAATGAAACACTCTCTTTCAAGCCTATAATAATTCCTTACATTTCATGAAACAACAATAACCACAAAATGCTACCCAGTGTTCTTCCTATTTAAAATTAAAAATGTCAACGTCAAACTCGAGCCAAGTTGCCAAATTAGTCTCTCAGGTTGGCAGTCCAAAATAACATTTCTGTACAAGGGTGGCAGGGAAAATTCTTTCTCTTCCACAGAGAACATGTTCAGTCTTTCATAAATGGGGAAACAACATTAAGAAACAAGCAATAATCCTTTATTTCCTAACTCAACCTTCCAATGATTACATAGACTGTCCCTTGATCATAACCATATCTGCAGACATATTTTAATTCATTTTTTTCTTTCCTATGATTTTTTTTCTTTGTTTTCATTTTTTTCTTTGCTTTTTTCTTTTTAATAGTTCTCTTGGTTTGTACTAGTTTTTGAACTGCATCTGTACACTTTAACAAATATTATATAGAAAGAGATGCACATTCTAAAGTCTTCTGATTCTAGCCAGACTTAAATGCACCTTATCCTAAAGCTGAATTATAGCTTAGGACTTCAGGATAAGGTAGATACAGATCAATACTGAACTCTTCTCAATCATACAGAATGGGAACATCACCAAGAGAACTTCTATGCTTTCATTAGGGAGCAAAGAGATGAAAGTAGCGACATACAGTACTATCTTTAGGGAGCAGCGGGTGACTAATCACTAGATTTGGGGAAAGGGGGCAAAAATAAGCCTTTCCACATTCATTCTTAAGAATTTAAGGCATCTGGACATATTGATTTTTTTTTCCTGATGCGCTGGCATTACAGTTGCAGAATCAATTGCAATGGAAAGTAAAGTTCAGTGGGTTATCAGCACCTCTAATATTTTTATAGAGATAAGGAACAGAAAGAGGACATTGGACAAGTGCACATCCAACAATGTATTTCCTAGGGGTTACCTTTCTCTTGTTTTGTTTTTTGTTGCTAGGTATCAAAAGAATTAAAGAAAATAATTCAAAACCCAACAGTGCAGACAGATGCATCAATTGAAGATAACCTGCAGAGAGCAGAACAGCATGAGCTAACTGAGAATCAAACAACACATAGCGTTAGGTACTGTGGATATAATAAAATAGGAAAAATATGACTCTTGTTCAAGTCAACTGCCCTTCCTAGTATGACCAATATACACTGCTCAAAAAAATAAAGGGAACACAAAAATAAGACATCCTAGATCTGAATGAATGAAATAGTCTTATTAAATATGTTGTTCATTATATAGTTGAATGTGCTGACAACAAAATCCCACAAAAATGATCAATGGAAATCAATTTTAGCAACCCATGAAGGTCTGGATTTGGAGTTACACTCAAAATTAAAGTGGAAAAAAACACAACAGGCTGATCCAACTTTGATGTAATGTCCTTAAAACAAGTCAAAATGAGGCTCAGTAGTGTGTGTGGCCTCCACGTGCCTGTATGACCCCCCTACAACACCTGGGCTTGCTCCTGATGAGGTGGCGGATGTTCTCCTGAAGGATCTCCCACACCTGGACTAAAGCATCCCCCAACTCCTGGACAGTCTGTGGTGCAACATGGCGTTGGTGAATGGAGCGAGACATGATGTTCCAGATGTGCTCAATTGGATTCAGGTCTGGGGAACAGGCGGGCCAGTCCACAGCATCAATGCCTTCGTCTTGCAGGAACTGCTGACACACTCCAACCACATGAGGTCTAGCATTGTTTTGAATTAGGAGGAACCCAGGGCCAACCGCACCAGCATATGGTCTCACAAGAGGTCTGAGGATCTCATTTCGGTACCTAATGGCAGTCAGGCTACCTCTGGCGAGCACATGGAGGACTGTGCGGCCCCCTAAAGAAATGCCACTCCACACCATTACTGACCCACTGCCAAACCGGTCATGCTGGAGGATATTGCAGGCACCAGAATGTCTCCAGACCTTGTCACGTCTGTCACGTGCTCAGTGTAAACCTGCTTTCATCTGTGAAGAGCACAGGGTGCCAGTGGCGAATTTGCCAATCTTGGTGTTCTCTGGCAAATGCCAAACATCCTGCATGGTGTTGGGCTGTAAGCACAACCCCCACCTGTGGACGTCAGGCCCTCATACCACCCTCATGGAGTCTGTTTCTGACCGTTTGAGCAGCCATGTGCACATTTGTCACCCGCTGGAGGTCATTTTTCAGGGCTCTGGAAGTACTCCTCCTGTCCCTCCTTGCACAAAGGCGGAGGTAGCGGTCCTGATGCTGGGTTGTTGCCCTCCTACAGCCTCCTCCACGTCTCCTGATGTACTGGCCTGTCTCCTGGTAGCACTTCCATGCTCTGGACACTACGCTGACAGACACAGCAAACCTTCTTGCCACAGCTTGCATTGATGTGCCATCCTGGATGAGCTGCACCACCTGAGCCAATTGTGTGGGTTGTAGACTCCGTCTCATGCTAACACTAGAGTGAAAGCACCACCAGCATTCAAAAGTGACCAAACCATCAGAAAGCATAGGAACTGAGAATTGGTCTGTGGTCACCACCTGCAGAACCACTCCTTTACTGGGAATGTCTTGCTAACTGCCTCTGCTTTCCACCTGTTGTCTATTCCATTTGCACAACAGCATGTGAAATTGATTGTCAATCAGTGTTGCTACCTAAGTGGACAGTTTGATTTCAGAGAAGTGTGATTGACTTGGAGTTCCATTGTGTTGTTTAAGTGTTCCCTTTATTTTTTTGAGCAGTGTATATACCGTACTAGTGCCAGAAATGAAACCTCTGGTAAGGACACAATATTAAATGAGAGCTCTGTAAACTCAGCTTTGCTTCTTATTGGCTTCTGTATCACTAAAATCTAGCCTTCCCTAATCCTTATGTATATTTCACTAACAGAATAAAAAGTTTAGTTATGTCAGCAAAACATAGCTGATTTTGGTGCAGAAATAAGGTCACAGTCTGCCTTACTAAAAATCTTGGTCCTGGAGCTTTTTTTTTTTTTTTAATCCTACCACTAATTTAATTACAAGAAAGGATGAGCAGCAATTGCAGTTTTTAAAAATACATTTGTGGATTCCGGTTTCAGGCATACATAGAAACTTCATTTTAGACCTATGACCTGGATGAAAAGGGTGCATAAAATGGAAGGGTGTCATATTTTAAATGAATTTTCTGATAACAATGCATCCTGAAGGACAGGGAAGATTGCCTTGGCTCTTTTCACTAACATCACTACAAAGGCTGCATACATTTTCATCTCCCTCCTTAAATTGCTTACTCAAGTATGAAGAAGGTAGAAGATTTCTGAATAGACCATACTCAGATTATCCTCTTGCCTTTGCCTTTCTAGAAGCATACGATTGGTCACACTGAGAAAGAAAGGAAAGGCTGGACTGAAGAAGTGATGGTTTGCAGGGATCTGTTAAAGATTCAACCAGAGGCAGCACAGATCATCTTAAATATCAATGATATGAGAGTGGATTTTTAAGTTAATGTTTCCTTAATTCATCAGAGTAAAAGATATTAATGCAGTTGCCAAAAATGTTTCCCCCCCCCCTGCTCATCTTCCCTTTCCCGTTCAATAGCACTCAAATTACAGACTAAGGAACAAAATCTTTTACAAAGTCCTTTCTAAGAAGAAACCTTTTTGATAATGCATTTATTTCTGTGTTAACTCTCAAGGCCACTCATAGGATTGGGTCTTGCTCCCAGATAAGTGCCTCTACAATAGGCTTTCCCAAACTGTGAGGTGTATCTCCCTTGGGAAGGTATTGGTAGAATCCAAGGGAACTTTTTGTTGCACATTGTTACAATAAACCTTCCCAAAGTTTCCTTGTATTGTTTTCATTGTTCATTTGTGCTTATTTTGGTGTTTGGATATTTTGAGGAGATGTGTACATTAAAGTTTACCCTAAAGGGAGGTGTGATGGCATGAAAGTTAGGAAACCCTGCTCTAGATTCTCAGTGTAAAGCTCCAGAGAGTGTGGACACCTTAGTGTGAAGAGTTTTGCAGGGATATTCATACTGATCCCTTTGCCCATCTTCTCCTGTATTCTTACATCATCAATGTTACTTCTGCTGTTGCTGAAATTTGTCCTGGCAAAAGATAAGCTATTGTTTTAAGAGTCATTATGAGTGAATTCACCGGACCTTTCCTCACTGCTTAAATGGTCAGTCTTCCCTCTATCCTTGAGTTCCAGAACTTATACTTGTATGGAATCTGTAGTCCTCATGGCCAATTCTTTCCTGCCTCAATTGCCTCTCACCCTCAAGGCAATGGGTGACAAAGCCTAACAGATTTTGCACAGCATGATATTAACTATGGACGGTGTTAGAATAACAAAGAGGAATAAACACTGCCATTTAGGAAAGTCTCAATCTTTGATCATCAAACCATTCCTGTCAATATTTTAACAGCGATGGCAAAGAGAAAATCAGAGTACTTATGATAGGTTCCAAACAATAACACGAGGCATGGAGGATCGTTTGTTCCTGATGTGATACTCTTGATACTGCTGTATTTCAGTTTGATGTAAAAAAAAGCACTGAAGAGAGAGTTTAGATCCCCCCGAGAATTTCCTAAAGTTAGTTCCTCATAGAGACCCCAAGAAATATGATTTTATTTTCACACTGTGTGTGAATGAATTGCAGCAAAGAAATCTTTACGTGTATTTTCTACATGCTTAATTTAGTCCCCATCTGGCACCTTTCTGCTGATTTGTTCCAAACAAGGGTGTTTTGTTTTTTTTAAAAAATGTTCATATCTCTGCCCTATCTTTCCCCCCAGAAATGAACTATTGGAGGAAAACAATCACTCATTCTCATTTACATTATGGGATGTGACCTTTAAGTGCAGCATTTACAGTATCCTGTCTGAGATTAAAGTCTCTCAAGCTGTCTTTGTGAACTCAATCCTCCGGGAAGTGTAATCCAACCTATTGTCTCCAAGAGCCGGCTTATTTGGGAGGCAGCCCTGCTCAATTCCCTTGGGTTGAATAGCCAGTTGTTTGTATCTGAGTTCTCAATCACTGCAGGTAAGAACACGGGTCTTCCACAGGAGGTGGCTCAAAGGTTTTGGGAAACTCAGTACCCTAGCACTTACACACCCTTGCCCTCTCCCTAAACCTGGTACTTGAAGCAGCAGTGCCAGCCAGCCACACTGCCAACTAATCAGTCCCAGGTGAAGACTCTTTGCTGCTTGAGGCAACATAACAAATACCAAGCCAGGGAGCACAACAACAATAGTCAGCCAAGTGATTTTGGCACTCGAAGCAGGAAATCCTGCATGCACCTCTTCCTTTCCCTGAAAGTAATTTGTAATACATGGAACAATGACCAGAGTGTTGCCTGCAATGAACCAGTTCTCTAGGGCAGCTTTCACCTTCCTCCAAATATGCCCTAATGCACAAGCGTAGATGGGTTACACCCTGGAATGTGCCTATGCTCTGAAAGATACTTGATGCTCTCAGATGAGACTAGCCCTCAGTTAGCAAGACGCCAGGCAGAAGATCCAAATGGAAACAGGCACTGCTGCTGAGGCACCAGCCAAAGCAGGTGAAAACTTAAGAGTGTGAGTGAAGAGTTTTGAACATCTCTTCATGTTCTTCTCCTGTGTTGCTCTTACATCATCACTATTACTTCTGCTGCTGCTAAAAACTGTCCTGGCAAAGAAATGGCTGTTACAACTGTCAAACACACATCTTTTAAGATGTTTTGGGCAGAGAAATAAAGGGACTGACCCAGGGATGGGATGCTGAACACCTGGTTCTATAGAACTGGTATCTCTGAGGAGCAGCAGACACCGAACCGGTTCGGTCAATGACCTTTGGGTCGTTTGGCCCACCTACTGCCCAGGCTTTTGGCTGTCCTTTATTTCCTGCTTTTTCAACCTCAAGTGCTTTGCACGGCACAGCTGAGGTTGAAAAAGCAGGAAAGAAGAGGCTTTTCAAATGCTGCGCAACTGCACGCAGCGCTTGTCAGCTGTCCAGGTGGCACAGCTGATGTCTTTTTGCAAATGTTGAACACATGCACACAGCGCGCACCAAACGCAACTCTCACTGAACCAGTAGTAACACCGGTTGAATCCCATCCCTGGACCGACTCCAAATTTTACATCAGGTACTCTGCTTTGAAGCCTCATCTCCTCAATGCTAACCTGCATGTTTGATTTTTAGATCACATTGAGTGGTTTATTTCATATGTATTTACGCGGCTAAAATCCAGATTGGAGTTTAAAAGCTCTTCTGGGAAGGATGAGTTGTCTCAGCTCTGTCTCCTCCCAAGACAGGATATCTTCTTGCAGAAGAGAATTTCCTCTAACTGAAGAAGCTATTCCTGAGATGTTGGCACCCTTGGAGAAATCCACCAGAGAGAGTCACCCCCACCACATGCAGAAGAAATGGAATAGCAATCATCCCAACCCAACCACAACCTGCTCATTAGCTAAGGTAAAGAAAAGTTGAAGGCTCGCTCTTCAACTGGCATTGAAGGTGCTTGCCATTGAACAGGTGTTCAAGTGTCAACTTTCTGGCAGCCATTTAACAGCTAGCACCAGTCTTAGTAAAAGAGAAAGGAATCAGAATCTTTGGAGTCATTGCAAACATGGCTGTTTACTCAGGCCAGGGGCAGAGGAGAAGGGGAGGGTGGATAGGAGTTTGACTGGAAAGGCGGATGGACTGGTTTGTGAATCAGAGGTTTTCTATATTCAGCTTAACACTTTAGCTGTTTCCAATGTCTTTCAAGGTATTCAGCCTCTTAGGGAGTTTTTGTTCATGTTTGCAGTGTTGGTGTGAAAACTGACAATTCATTTGGATTAGAGTTGCCCCTCCTCAGTTTTCTTTTGTGTTGACACAGAGATTAGTCATTAATATAAATAGTGTGCAAACAAGGCTGAAGGGTAAGTCAAGCCCTACGTGGAAACACTTTGAATGTGCATACAAAAAGTTGTCCATCGCTTGCCAGTTCACTCTATCCCCCTTTCCCCTGATGCACCCACTTCAGATAACATAATAACTATTCCCTTAAAAGTTTTATATTGGTCTGAGTTTTTTCCAGTATCACTTAGTTGTTCAGTTTAACAAGATGCTACATTCCACTGCTGACACAAAGTTAGTTTGTGCTTTGGCTCAAGTGAAGTTTGGCTATTTATCTTTCTTTTAAATTGAGGATTAATATGTGTGCGACTGTTGGCAGATTTTCTTTTCCATAGCAACACACCAGGGAACATAAACTATGAGTCACAATTTCTTCCCAGAAGACTTTTTGTTCCTAATTATGATTATCTGGGGAATCTCAAAATATATTCGCTGGTACTTCAGCAACTTTGACTGAGCAGTGGGAGACTGGCTTTGCTATGCTGGGCAAGAGGGCTTAATTCAGACCACACCCACGAGGCAGCTGTAGAAAGCTGCAGGCTGAGCCAACTCCTAACCTTCTCCTGCCTAATAATTCAAATCAATCCTATAGGACATCTCATTAGCTTGGAGGTCTCTGCTAGCCTGCACACAGCAATATGAGGATCCCTTCAGGGAAGATCTGAATTAGTCCAATTAACCATTTTTAGAAATTGCATTGATTCAGATTCCAGCTAGTTGGATTCCTAGAGAATCCTGGAGCATTAGGAGCTAAGTTAATATACAAAGAAAGTTTCCCATGCTCCAATGAGTGATCAATGGCTATGAGTGAGATAAGAAAAAACTGTGTCCATTAGTTGTTCAATGTCTTTATTTTGGAATACATTAAAACTGAACTACTCCATTTGCTTCCATTTTTATTTCTGAAAACAAAGGCATACGCCTCAACTTGGTTAAGTAGATATACTGCAGAATGAAAAGATATGTGTACACCAAACATGTCATTTTCTCCAACCGACCACTATTCTGAAAAGAAAATAGCATTAGAATTAAAGTCCATCCAGTCCCATATCTTTCTGCAAACAAGGATCCTGCTATCCAGCTGTCCTACTAAACCCTATTAAAACTAATCCATCATCCAGCCCACAGACTCTAATTCCACTTCTGTTGCTTATTTTGCATTTATAGAAAAGAATGCTATAGTACAACAGTTCATCCAGTAAATTATGCAATAGATTAATCATTTACCCCGTATAGGTTCTCTAAGAACCCCCAGACATTATCTCTTTAACTCCCAGGTTTCTCATTTGCTATATGGAAATAATAAGACAGTGGCCTATCTTGCTGTTTGCTATTAGGAAATTTGGTTGTATCTGCAACAGAATGATACAAGCAATCACAAACTCATGGGGTGATGGAACCTGCATTTAAATGTGAATTAATTCAAGATGTGGTTGCAGTGTTACAGTAGCACTGGTCATTCTATATACCTCTAAGCAGACCAAATTATATTTCAGAATCAGCTTTATGTCTATTAATGATAGTTGCAATAAGTATTTGAAAGTCAATCTGAAGAATATACTAAAGGAGAAAGGTATCAGGTGTGAATTATAAACATTCTTCATTTCAGGACCAAGAAAAATGGAATTAAAGATAATAAAAATGGTTTTAAGAAAGAAAAGTGGATAAGAAATAACATTGCCCTAAGATCAAAGGTTGGCTCAAATCTAAAGAAAAACTACTCTTCTACATCTTTGTTGAGCAGATGGTATTTTAGTGAAAGAGATTTATTAACATCCTGGTTTATTTGTTGTGAACACTGGACAAAGACCAGAATCAAGTTGTATTTCTTCAGTCTTGAGTCAGACTGATTAGCACAGGATACAAAGTCTCTTTAGTCTTAAAAAAGTAAATAAAACTTGTCTGAAGGACAACCTTTTGGAGGACAGCTAACATAAGGCATACAGAATACCTCCAGATATATCACCATGATCTATATAATGCTCCAAAAACTCATTTTGTCTTTTGCCCGAGGGATCTTTCCATTTTCTGTTCCAACTTAATTTAATGCTCTGCGTATACACACTAGCCTTTCCATAAATAACTATACAGCAAATATATCATTATTACCCTATCCCATTGCCCAAGAATAAGAGTTGTTTGGGGGTGGGGGTAAAGTGTTTATTTTCCAATCCTATCTCTGTAGCAAAATGACTGAGCCAATAGGGTGAATACTTTTTCAGAAACCTTCTGAATCTACATATCCTCGCTCCACTACTGGCCTGGGGCATTAGATCAGATAACTCATTTAGCATCGTCCTACTAATCCCAAAGTCTAGGATAGGGCTTCCATAATCTCCTTAGTTTTTCTGGAAATTAATACAAGAAGCCGATTCTATAGCCACCAATAATAACTCTACTCATTGCAGAATATTTTATGCCACCAGACTCGAAATTTCTAGACCTAGAAAACCTAGAACTATGCTGCCTTCGGTCCGATCTAAGTATAGTATAGAAAATTATACATTGCAATGTCCAACCTATCAATGAATACTTCAGCTTCAACCATAACAATACAAGAGCACACAATAGACACAAACTCAAGGTTAATCGCATCAAACTTGATTGCAGGAAATACGACTTTAGCAACAGTGGTCAATGTCTGGAATACTCTACCTGACTCAGTGGTTTCTTCCCCAAACCCCAAAAACATTAACCTTAGACTGTCTACTATTGACCTCACCCCTTTCCTAAGAGGTCTGTAGGGGGTGTGCATAAGAGCACCAATGTGCCTACCGTCCCTGTCCTATTGTTTCTTTTTTTCTTATTCGTATCCATTTCATGTATTCATAACTATGTTTATACTTATACCTGTTATCTTATAATCACTTGACTAAATAAATAAATAAATAGTGGAAATTGGTCCTTCTTGCCATCAACTCTTTTGTAGGAACATAGATCTATCTCATAAGAAATAAATAAAATCAAGCTTTATTTTTTTTAAAAAAAAAACAGACCATGCAAACAAGGAGAGAGCGGGGCAGAAGAAGAGTACATGTACACACACTCCGAAACAAAATGGTATTACAATGTTGTTCCTTAAAAAAGGGGATCCTAGTTCAAATCTCTCAATTGTGAAGAGTTTATAGATAATCTATCTGAAGATAATCTATATCCTGTAGATTACAGCTTGGTGGTAGAACAATTTTTTTTCTGCCTGTCTCAAGAGTATACAGTTAAAAGACAGTGTGACTCTGGAATAAAAGTACACAATTTGCACTGAAAAAGTCCTACAATCAGTCTGTGACATCTCTAGTTTAAAGCATTATGTAGTTTGAAATGAAAGACTTTTGACCAAGATCTTAAGGAGCTGCTATTAAAGCAGTCAGGCTAAATACATGAATGTCTGGCCAAGTGTAACAAAGTTTCTCATCAGGACTGTTCTGTGACTCATCACAGATCCTGATCTCAAAGCAAAATAGGGCAAAATAAAAAAAAAATGGAAACCAGTCTTTCTAAACAGAACTATTTGGGGATATTTAGCGTTAAGCCTTCCACAGTACTTCATCAAAAAATATGTTGTGTTGGAGTTTTGGGGGTTCTAAGTGGATGTAGGATTGGAAAATCTTGGACCATTGTGTCTTTTTGTCTCACCCCCTGTTTTATCCACATGCATTATTGTCCCAGCTGAGAAGAACTCAAAAAATATTTTAAATTAATTTTTGTTTTGGTAATATTAAGATGGGTAGTGGGATGTGAACTCCCAGAATTCCCCAGCCAGTATGGAATGGATTTCCATCCATTGGAATTCTTCCAGCAATTCTGCAAGTTGACATTCCTTCACACCAGTGTTTTTCAGTCCTGGCAATATTAAGATGGGTGAATGTCAACTTGCAGAATGCCCATACATCAAATGAAAACTGAATAATCTCCATCTTTTCTGCATTCAAACTCAATCAAACTCAACTCAATTTATCTTTCCACTAGGTTGTAACCAACTGATGTGTAAGGTACTTGTGCAAGCAGCAGGCGAGCACACAATGGAGCTGCTGCTGCACACTCATGCTTGCGGGCTGCTCATGCAAAACCATCCCCCCTTCTTTCTCCTCTCCACCAGTCCACAAAGCCAGAAAGCTTGGAGAACTCTGAGCTAGGGAAATAACAACTAACAAAAATCTTTGTAAAGGTTAACATTATTCTATTTATTTCTTTGTGTCCTGCCTTTGTCATTTTTACAAATAACTGAAGGTGGCAAACATATCCAACACACCTTCTATTTTCCCCACAACTACCCTGTAAGGTGAGTTGGGCTGAGAGAAAATGACTGGCTCATGTCACCCAGGCTATGGTAGGACTTGAACTCATGGTCTCCCTTTTTCTAGGCTCGTGCCTTAACCACTAGGCCAAACTGGCATGTCACTTTTATTTGAAAAAAAAATAAGTAATTCGATTCACTTATACATTCCAGTAGAAAACTTAATTTGGGCTATTTACAGTTATTTACTATTCACAGTTTTTCACAATGTCACAAAACAGAAGAATGGTGGGGGGAGAGAGAGAAAGTGAGCGAGTGAGAATTAAATTGAAGAATAGAGTAGAAATGGGATAAAAGTCACTGGAAAGGTCAACCAAACATATTTTTTTAAGAAATCTTTCAGCAATTTGTGGTATGTGTGACATATGTTTGTGTGTCTGTGTAGGAATGAGCCTAACAAATATTTTCCTCTACTTAGAATTTCTATTGGCCTGCTTTTCAAAAGAAAAGTCTTTGAAATCTAGAGCAGTAGGAGAAATGTAATTCCAAAATAACCTGCCCGTATCCATTTCAGTTAGGAACTGAATCTTTCAATCAAGTATCTCAAGGTCTGAGAGCATTTTGCTGCTGCTGTGTATATTTTTGGCAACACTTCTTTATCTATTATCTGAAGAATGGCTTTTCTTCAAAAGCCTGCAACAAGTGTGAGTCCAAAGCACAGAAAATATATAATCCTGAACTGACCTGAAATGGTATTTTATTTGCAAGATTTAGAAATCCCGGGAGTTTTGAATTAATGCTTCTTTCACTGTGGGTAGCTAAAATAGTGATGTACATAAATTTAGCAGTTAAAATCTCAGGTAGCTAAATGATGCACATTTTGTTTATCTGCTTACATTTTTATTTTTTATTGTAAGAACACTATTTTTATTGAAAAGGTGACAGATAAAAGTCACAATAAAATGACTAAATAAGCAAAACTTCTGGACAGTATCTAAAATTGCATATTTGTGTAGGAAGAAATTACTGTCTAAAAGAATCCCATTAAAATTCCCAATGAGTATCCTAAGTATGAACCCAAAACATTTTGTGAAAGTGGACAGTCCCTTTTGTCAAGCCTGAAGCTGACCTGACTGGAGCCATCTTGGAGCTTCAGTGTTCCCACACTAGAGCTGAAGGATGCGGGGAGGGGGGGGGAATAGAGGTAGCTGGGGTTTTGTAGCCAAAATAAAATATTTTCTCTTGGGAACCAAGGACATTCTCACACCTGGACCGTGGAAGGAGGCGTGAGGCAACCAGACAGCATCTTGATTGGACCATGTGACTGATTGTTTGGGGTTGTGGGAAAACTTTCTCTTTTAATTAGGTGAAAATCACGGCAACCTTCAGAATTGGAGGAATCTGCCTTGGAGTTTTGCTTGCTATGGGTCTATTAATTGGAACCTTGATACCTTTCTCACAATAGATCTTTTTTTAGAGAAAATTTATAACATATTTTCAAATAACCAAATATGTCCATAGCTCCAAAAGTTGGGTTTTATTCCTTTTCATGCATTAAGTTATACTGTATGTATAACTATAGATTTCAAAATAAATAATTTCTTCCTCATTGTTTTATTTTAAACCAGCCAACTTTGCAAACAAATGATGCCTGTGAACAATGAACAGTTGTGAACAGTATCACGATGTCCTTCCCAAAATAGATTTCTAGAGTAATTAATCAGAACATAGACTTATACTATACCTGACAAATGTCTAAATACAGTATATACAATGGGTGGGGAATATAACCTAGCAGTTGTTGCTGAATTGTAATTTCTAGAAGTCTTTAGTTGACCATTGTAGCATATTAGATCAGCTAGTGGTCTTGATTGTGTCGACTAGGGTGAAGAGTTTACCTGACAGGCAATCTAAATCCCATCATCCAGAAAGGAAAATATGTTACATTCTGAAATAATGTAGGGAGAAATAATAGGGAGAAAATCTGTGCAAATAATGAGTGACCATCACACAATTTTCATGTTTAATATGAAAAGACATTTGTTCAGTATTTTGTTATATCCTTCTTAAATTTTTTATTTCCTAATTTCATATTTAATTTTATGAATCACACACCGAACTGTGGAGGAGAGGAACAGGTCACTGAATTTTTCCATTGACCCGAAACCTGGGTGCATAATTTGAATTTGTTTCCTAAAAAATCGAGGCTGACTGATAGAGGGAACCATAGTTCATCTTAGAGATCAGGTCTCCCTCCTAGAGGCCAAACCTTATCACCTGATCTGCTTTAAGTGACACATAAGTCTTCTATGTTGATCAATCCTTATTTGTGACAATAGCTAATTTACAAGTTGAGGTTGGGTGGTTTTTATTTTATTTTTTTCTCCCTAACTGTTAGTTAAAGAAAATTTTCAATTGGGACTCCAGGAAGAGAGCTTTCTCTGCTGTTTCCCCCACCCTTTTGAACATTGTCTCCCACCCTCCATAGGTGAGGTGGTCCCTCATTCACCTGGCCTTTCAAAAATATCTAAAGACCTCACTCTGCTATCTTGCATGGGGCCTCACCAAGGAGTACGCAGTCATGGGATTGGTTAGCATCCTGAAAGCCCTCCTCCCACTTTTTAATTAGCTTTAATGCCAATTTTAACTATCCTTGCCTCTATTTGAAATTTTATATTTATCTTTTTAATGTTTTTATTTGTATACCTAGCAGAGATGGGCAGTTCCTTAATATGATAAATCTAAAATAAAAAATATATAATATAATATGAAATAAAATAATGAAATAGTAAAATAAAATAGTGAAATAAAATAATAAAATAGTGAAATAAAATACTTGATCGCGTGACCATACCTTGGCACTACATACCTTGGCATGCTGAATAAAGAAGTTTTATATATAATAAAGAAGTTCTCCTCAGTCATTAGTTCACCTTTTCACAACTAAGTCAACAAGTCCTCCTACCCCATTATAAATGTACATGTAGTGTAATAAGAAATGAGAAGATATTTGACAGAATTATCACTTGTTCTGCACTAAAGCATAAACACAAATAAAATAGAAGCACTATTACTTCATCACCTTCACTTGTATCTATATATCTCTGTGAATGGATCAACATAAACAGATCTGTGTCCTTTTTCTGGTGCTGAGTAAATGGTCAGTTTTGGTGAAATTTTGCTAGGATTTAAAAAGACTATTTGCAATAGGAAGCCAAGTTTCTCTTGCCTTGTTTCACTACAACCTCACTGGAGGCATATGATGCACTTCAGTGAAAAGAAGGGCATGCCTGCTTGAGCAAGATCTTCCTTGTTCCCTCTGAAATCGCATATTTATTCTGAAACATGCTGTGCTCTGGTTTCCTTCATATTTTTGTTTCTAGTTTGCTTCTATGGGCTTTTGAGATCACTACACAATCGTCAGCTTTGTGAAGAAACTTCTAATTTATACATGGGTAATCCTTGAGTAACAACTTCAATTGAGCCCAACTGTTCTGTTGTTAAGTGAGACATTTGTTAAGTGAGTTTTGCCCCATTTTGCTATCTTTCTTGCCACAGTTGTTAAGTGAATCACTGCAGTTGACAAGTTAGTAACCCAGTTGTTAAATGAATCTGGCTTTCCCATTGACTTTGCTTGTCGGAAGGTTGCAAAATGGGAATCACATGACCTTGGAACATAGCAACGGTCATAAATATGAGTCAGTTGTCAAGCATCCGAATTTTGATCACCAGATCATGGAGATACTGCAAAGGTCATAACTGTGAAAAGTGGTCATAAGTCACATTTTTCACTGCCATCGTAACTTTGAATGGTCACTAAACAAACTGTTGTAAGTTGAGGACTACCCATATATGGAGCCACTGGAAGTCAAGATTTCACTGGTCAGCTGCAATCTTAAGTAAGTGTAGAGTTGTAATTGTAGGAATCTTCCAATCTCGGATGGCAAACCTCAGATAAAGAATGTTTCCAAGCAAATACAACTCAGGCAAACAAAGTCACTAATCTATGGATAAAGGAGGATTAGAGAGGGGAAGCAGACATATGTTAGACTTTAACTAGAGATAATTAATTGTATGGATTACTGTGCTGAACAGTAACGAAAGTTAAGCAGTAGCCAAAGTTAACCAGGATAACTAAAAATGTACATAAATGCAAGACTATACTCCAATAAAGATCATCATCATAATTCAGTTGTTCATGATCAAACAACTCGACTGCCTCGTCATTACAAGTGACGCACGAACAGGGACCCTCTTACTTCATCTGGCAAGGATTTGGTGCACCTTCAACCCTTTGTGGTTTCTTCAACCTTTTGGTTTCTGTAAGTATGGGGTTTTCACTTTCTGAGGAACAAAGAAAGCATGTAGATGAATTAGGCTATTCGTTGAAGAAAAATAATACCGAGGTACCACAGAGAAATCTCTTAAGGCTGGTCCAGGAGATTTCAGTTCAGTGCCTATAGTACCCAGAAAAGGGGTCTTTAAAATTAACTGGTTGGGAACGTATAGGGAAAACATTGCATACTGAACCTCGAGCAAAAATAGAAGTTTTGCATGTGTGGCATTTATGTAGGCATGCAATTGACAAATATGGTCACAATGAACTTTCTCTTTTAACACCTCCACCTTCACGTTATACTAATGCTGTCATTTGTCCCCCTTCTTCACCTGAATATGTCTTCAATTCCCTCAGCTCCTGCAGATACAGGGCAAAAGCCTCCTGACTCTATTGTTCAGTCTTCTTTTCAGAAAATGGTAGAGACTTGTAAAAGGGATGCCTCTGTCTCAGGAACAGAACTTGCAGAATTACTGTCTGTTTGTCCAGTACAATATCGTCCTGGTCAGGGGCCACAGCTTGGACTGCAAGTAGCAGAATGGGAGGGTCTGCCTTATCAGATCTTAAGAGAGTTTAAAAAGGCAGTTACAGACTATGGGATTAGTGGTAATTTTACAAGAGGACTTGTAGAAGGAATAAAAAATGGTTATACAATGATCCCTGAAGATTGGAAGCAAATATTTCACATGATTTTAACATCCATGCAATATGTGGTTTGGGAGAGTGAATATATGAGACATGCTCAAGCTGCTGCTTTAGGAGGAGGAGGAGCATATACAGTTGAGCAGCTATTTGGTACAACTCCTACTCAAGTTGTTCTTCCTCCAGCTAAGTTAACTATTGTTTCTGAATGTGCCTTTCATGCTTTTCTTAAGGTACCCCAGGCTGGAGAACCTAGAGCAAATTTTTCAAACATTCGACAGAATGCCAATGAGCCTTATGCTGACTTTGTTGAGCATCTGTCCAAAGCATGTATCCACAGGTGAGAGTCCAAAGTTCCAAAGTACAAATGCTCAAACAGACAGTCTCAGACATGGCAGAGTTAACTGCTTTTGTTTACACAGTCCTTGGCAGTCTTCCTGGAATCTGTCTGGCAAGTCCGAACTAACCATAAATCAAGACGCTGCAGCCGAGTGTATCAGACGTAACACCAACCAAAATGACACCCTGCTTCGAACAGAGATTCAAAGCTAGCACGCTTCCTTATATTACCTAAGGGGCGTGTCAGTCTCTTTTCTGTGTCCTTTGGATGGCCCGTTTCTGCTTACGTCTTTGCCGTGCGTCTATCCAACATTGCTCTGTTTGTTCTTCAACTAATGACTCCGGCACGCTCTCCTGATTGTCTGTTAACAACACCTGAGGTTCAACCAGGGAGGGAGATTCAGGAGAGGAAGATGACTCTGAAACTTCCAGTAAATCAGGCTCGTATCTCAGAGTCAAGTCCTCTTCTTCCTCCTGACTCCCTTCAATGTCGCTCAATAATGCAGGCTCGAATCTCAATGCCAGATCTTCCTCATCACTCGAGCCTACATCGGCTGACTGACCAGGTTCAAACCTCGGAGGCACAATACTACACATTACACTCTGGCAGATACGCTGCGAGTCTGCCAGGATATTGGATCACAAACTTATAAAATGCATATGTTAGCAGCTGCTATTCAGAAAGGACAGCGACCAATTGGTAACTGTTTAAGTGTAAGAAGCCTGGCCACTTTCAGAAGGACTGTCGTTCTACACCTTCTATGCCTCAGAATCGTCCTTCTAAGAAGTGCCCTATTTGTAAAAAGGGATTTCATTAGGCCAACCAATGTCGGTTTCGGTCAGGAAACTTGCCAATGGGTGTGGCACCCACCCAGAATCCAAAGTGTGCCTTTCCCATCACTCTGACTCCTCCAGCAGTCTCTCTCACTCCTCCCCAGCCACAGCCGGTAGCGCTGGGATCGATTTAATCACTCAAGAGGAAATTGAGTTTAAATTTCCCATGGAAGTTAAAATAGTTCCATCTCAATTTAAAGGTCCTCTTCCTTCGGGATTAGTTGGCTTAATTTTGCCTCATTCTTCTGCACACAAAAAGGGTTATTTTGTTGTGCCTGGGGTAACAGATTCAGATTACACTGGTATTGTCATGATTCAGATTTGGGTGAATCTTCCTCAAGTTCTTCCTTGTAATTCTTCTGTTGCTCAATTGCTTCTTCTTCCATATGAAATTCCATCTCCTGGTATAGGTAATCGTGGGGATGCAGGATTTGGATCAACTTCTTTATCTGTAGGCTTACTTCATCAGCTGAACTCCTCTCGTCCTTTGTTAATGCTCTTCCTTAATAAACAACCATTTCAAGGGTTATTGGATACTGGAGCCGATGTTACTGTCATCTCCTCTTTACAGTGGCCAGTACAGTGGCCAAAAACGACAGTTTCTTCATTGTGGGGAATAGGAGGTTCTACAGCTGCTTGGCAGAGTGTTCAAGAAATTAATGTTACAACATCTGCTGGTGAGTCCTTTTTCCTACAACCATACATTCTAGATATTCATACTAATATTTGGGGCCGTGATATCCTTTCTCTTCTTAATGCCCATTTGATTCTTGATGATGACTCTTGCTCTTAAATGGCTCTGTTCTACACTGGTTTTCAAGAGAAAAACTCGCTGCTTTACAACAATTGGTTCAAGAACAACTGGCTGCTGGTCATATAGAACCTTCTACTAGTCCTTGGAATACTCCTGTTTTTGTTATAAAAAAGAAAAATGGGAAACATAGAATGTTGCACAGTTCCTCCATTCCAATTCTTCCTGAATTACAAGTACAGAAATCATATACATTAGTACAATGGCAAAAATTACTTGGCATTATTAATTGGGCACACCCATTCTTCTACATTACAGCTGGTGATATGTTGCCCTTATTTCAGTCTTTGAAGGGAGCACAATCACCAGGAGATCTAGTTGTATTAACTGATCCTCAAAGAACATGCCTTCAAGAAATATTGAATAAGTTTAAGCATCGATATGTGGACAGGATAACATCCTTAACAATAGGACTTTGCTTAGCTATTCTTCCCACTACACCCTTACCCATGGGATGTCTTTATTCTAATGCGTTCCCACAAGCAGTCAACATTCATGAATGGATTAATTTGCCAGCTACTCTGCCTAGAAACATTTATCCTTATCAATCAGCATTAGAGGATTTGATTATTAAAGGTTGTAAATGAGCCTTACATCTTACAGGACAGGATCTCATTAGCATAGCTTTCACTCGTACAAAAGTTGAACATGAGCATTTGATGATGATTTCAGAATCATATCAGATAGCCTTTTCTCAATATGTGGGAAACTTCTTGTATTCTTTACCCAGGGATCCTAGAATAGTGGTTACTATTACTTTAAATCCGGCCTTTTCTTCCATTTTTGTGCGAAACCCTATTTCTAAAGCTTTTACAGTCTTTACTGATGGCTCACCTACAAGGGGTGCGGTCGTCTGGCAGATTCAACAACAATGGTATTCTAAATTTACTGCCACGCAGACTTCAGCTCAACATGCTGAGCTGGCTGCTGTGATTTTGGCTTTACGATTGTTCAGTGACCAACCTATTAACTTGATCGTTGATACTCAATATGTGTATTTAGCTATGCAATCTCTTCCCTTTTCTTATTGTGCTCTCTCTTTGGATAAGAATTTGTTATCCTTGTTTTTTCTTTAAAGAATAGTTTGGAAACTCGCTTGTATTCTTTGTATGTAGAACACATTCGAAGTCATACTCCCTTTACTAATGCCTTGACTGAAGGAAATCAGAAGGCAGATGAATCCTTAAAGGATGTTGCGTCTTTGTTTGCTGATCCTGTTGCTAGTCATTCTTATTTTCATCAAAACGCCAAATCGCTTGCAAAGCAACTTAAAATTTCATTATCTCAAGCCCGGGATATTGTCCGTGCTTGTCCAGCTTGTCAGCAACTGGCAGTTCCCTTTCCAGTGGGTGTCAACCCATGAGGAACCCAAGCTAATCAAATTTGCCAAATGGATGTAACTCAATTTTCAACCTTTAAGCCATACTGTTATCTTCATACGTTTATGTACACTCATTCACACTTCCTTTGGGTTACTGCTTCATACTTCAGATGTTATTTCTCATTGCCTATCCTCTTTTGCTGTAATGGGTCGGCCTTCTCAGTTGAAAACTGACAATTGCCCCGCTTATATTAGTAAGGAACTTCAAACCTTTTGTCAGAAATGGAATATTACTTTAGTGCACGGAATTCCTTACAACTCTCAGGGCCAAGCTATAGTTGAGCGAGCTCATCACACTTTTAAGGCATGGTTTCAGAAACAATTACAAATTGAGTCTGGCCCTTACCATCTGCGAAAGATTCAAAATCTCATTGCTGTAGCATTATATACTTGGAATTATTTAACCTTTTTAGATTCTCTTGCAGACTCACCTGTTAATTTCCATTTTTGAACTACTGAATCTTTAGCAAGGCCTTTGGTAAAGTATCGCCAAGCTCCAGGTCCAACCTGGAAAGGCACTACACAGCTGATCACCTACTCGACAAGCAGTGTGGGTTCCAGCGTGCTGTGTTCATCCGTATCATGGCATGGCATGGCATCAGGGCTTTCACAACCCGATTCCGGATTTCAGTCTTCATCTGAACACGGAAGTCCGTCTTCCACGCGCCTGCAACCCATCACTTGGGGCCAGGTTAAATCTACTACATATCAAGCTCAATAACAACTGCAACAGGCCTCATTACCTCAGACTCCTGAAAATCTTGTTGCTGCTGTTTTTGCTATTATTACTGCTAACTCTGTTACCATTTTACTTTGTATTTTCTTGTTTATGATTAATGGTGTTTCTGCTCAAAATGACACTTCTGTGGTTCATCTTAACCCTAATTTGTGGGCTCGTCATGCCCAATACATGTTTATGACCCATGGCACAAATATTACTTTATACTATGAGCCCCCAATGGCATTTGGTCAAATTTCTTTTACCCCTAACTTGATCATGTCTTCTACATTTATTGTCTCACAACTACAATCTATTTCGCACTCCTGGCTATTTTCGATACCCCCTATGCAATTGAATTCTGTCCATTGGCGTTACTTGAAAGTTAGTCAATTTACAAGGGGTCTGTGTTTCTGTTGTCATGCTAAACACACTTGGCTTCATAATTGGTCTGATTATGATGCTGCTCAGCACATATTAAAAAAGCTAGGGAATTACAGTTATTGTTCTGACTACTATTGGTTGTCAGGTACCTTTAATTTTTCTTTGCATGGAATTAATATAGCTCCTGATATGTATCCTGACAATTTTCCTATTTTTAATGCCTCTGATCAATCTGCTACAGGATCTATATGCACTGGTTGGCAGCTTAAGGATCCTAATATGTCGTTATTTTTTGATAAATATGCCACTAATGTTCATCCTCAGAATTATCAATGTGCAACTATAGGTTATTTTACTCTACCTGTTCAAATAGGTATGCTCCCATCAACTCGACAGTGGCATTCCTCTCTGGGGCCTACATGTAATGATGAAGTCATTATTGACACACAATCGTCTTCTGGTTCTACATTTGGCCGTGCATTGACAGGGGCCATTACAGGAGTCCTTACTCTAGGCTCTTATCCTGGCATAATTGCTCAAGAAAACAGATGATCTATTCTTGGTCTCACCTGCAGACTTGAAAAATCAATCAGTGCTAACACTGCTATTATTCATTATTTGCAGCATAAAATAGAAGACTTAAATCAAGATGCCTTACAGCAGCATTTTGCCATAGACTATCTTTTAGCCCATCAGGGAGGGTTCTGTACATTAGTTGGACACCGTGGATGTGCTTTGCATTTACATTCTTTGAATAAAACTATTGAGGATGAGCTTGCCAATTTACAATCATACATTCAAAATAATATCCATGCTCATTACTCACCTTTTGAGTGGCTAACCAATTGGCTCCCTGATTGGTCTTGGCTCAGGCAGTTTTTCTTTTATGCTATAATTATTATTATTGTACTAATTGCAACCTGTTGTTTTATTCAATGTATTCCAAATTTATTCACATTGTTTCATCCTGCTTCCCCCTCTCTTAACCCTCTACAATTGCGAGACATTTATAAATCTTTGAATCCTCCATTTAAAATAAAAAACGAGGATATGTAGAGTTGTAATTGCAGGAATGTTCCAATCTCGGATGGCAAACCTCAGATAAAGAATGTTTCCAAGCAAATACAACTCAGGCAAACAAAGTCACTAATCTATGGATAAAGGAGGATTAGAGAGGAGAAGTAGACATATGTTAGACTTTAACTAGAGATAATTAATTTTATGGATTACTGTGCTGAACAGTAACCAAAGTTAAGCAGTAACCAAAGTTAACCAATGATGGAGGATAACTAAAAATGTACATAAATGCAAGACTATACTCCAATAAAGATCATCATCATAATTCAGTTGTTCATGATCAAATAACTCGACTGCCTCGTCATTACAACAAGGCCCCTAAACACTTGGCATGTCTTAGCAACATTTAACAAGTTGCTTCAAATGTCACCTTTTCCATGTCTGCCTTGGTCTTTGCCCCCCCAGCGAAGGCACTCCAGGCCAGCTCTGTGCTCTTCCCTTGCTCTTCTTTTCAGCTGGTATGAAGTCCTGGATATCTATTGTGGTTAGCCGGCAGCAGGTGCAGATGGCTGAGAAGAGCGATGACTCTGATGAGGGGCCAGGACCATCAGGGAGTGCACTACTGCCTTCAGAGATTGTGAGGGCTGGCAGCAATGATGAGGTTCCTGAGGAGCCTGTGCCAAGTGCATGTGCATGAAGGATTACTCAGAGGAAAGAACAATTACAGCAGGACAGGTGACTCGGGAATAAGTCTGCAAGGTAATGGCCCCTCCCTCAAGAGGATAAAAGCCAGGTTTGAAAAAGCATTCTTTGCAGAAAGCAAAGAAGCTCTGAAGCTCAACTTGTGGACATCTTAGTTCGTATTTGGAGAATCTTGTAAATTAGTTCTTATCTCTGGGTTTTTGGCAGCATTGATGAACACCTTGGCAAGGCTCTTTCTTGTCGGGGCTAATTAGTGGAAAGCAGCCTTTTATCTATAAAGGAATAGAATTCCTTATTAAACCTGAAAAGGTGGGGGCTGCTGCCATTGTCTGTGTTTGCTCTTTGGGAACCCGGTTGGGTCAGAACAATATCCTAGCTGAGCATCCTAACAGAGGGCAGACAAGACTCCATTGAAGTCAAATGTGTGACTGTGCTCACCCACAGCCAATTCCCGTGCTTATTTTTTGTAAAATAAATTGTCATGCTTGGCAAGAAAAAGCAAAACTGTTCCCTACACTTAGGCAAGAGATCAAACCCACTTCTGAGCATCTGGCTCCTTTGAGAAAGGAAAATAAACTTTAAAAGTTGATTTAATTGAATCCAGCAGAGAGAGACAGAGACAGAGACCAAGAAAGAAAGAAAGAAAGAAAGAAAGAAAGGAAGGAAGGAAGGAAGGAAGGAAGGAAGGAAGGAAGGAAGGAAGGAAGGAAGGAAGGAAGGAAGGAAGAAAGAAAGAAAGAAAGAAAGAAAGAAAGAAAGAAAGAAAGAAAGAAAGAAAGAAAGAAAGAAAGAAAGAAAGAAAGAAAGAAAGAAAAGTTACAAACACATGAAATGGGAAGAGGCAGTGAATATTTGGACACCAGCTTTGCCCATCAGAATCCAGATTGGTCACGAGAAGAGAAGGGAAGGTAATGGCAGGTTTTATTCTTCTTCTTTCCATATTTTATTTTCCTTGTGGCTATTTTTATATTCACACTCTATTTTTTAAACAACATAATATTGCATGCTATTTTTTAATTTAAAAAAAAAAACCCTGTTTGCCTCAGCCTAGTTCAAATTATTAGGATTTCCCTTGCAATATCCAAAGATATTTATTGTTCAAATGAATTTCTCTGCTATATGTACAAAGATATTTCCAGTTTTATTGAGACAGATTGGTTTCCTTCCATTTAAGGAGCTTTTTGTAAACCTGAAGCTAAAATTTAAAGCTAAAGGTATTAAAATGCTTATGCCAAAACACTGTTGAGAGTTGTTCAGTGATTCACTTATTATTTATCTGGTTTCTTCTAGAAGCTCAGATCAATTTCTGCAAGGCACTCTCTTCCCCTACAATGATTCTCTTGTGTGGGAGGCTGAGTTGAGAGACAGTGACTGGGCCAAAGTCACCCAGTAAGTTTCCATGGCTGATGGTGGACAAGAACTTGGAACTGTCTCTGCTTCACATTCAACAGCTCCACCACTACCCCACCCTGAATCTCAAAGTGGCCTTGTTTGGCTCTTGGGCAGATACAATACCATATACACATTCACAAGGTGACTGCTTAATGCATCTTTTCCTGTAACAGATTGCTACTGCAACTGAGCAACATATGGTTTCAAGGACAATTCAGGTTTTTGTGCTGGGAATCTCTCTCTCGCTACCTCTTTTCTCCGTGGTACATTTTTGGTCTTGATATACATCTGGCCTTGCTCTGCTCTCTCAGATTCCTGGATTTCTCCTGAATGCTTAAGAACTGCTTCTCTGTGCTGTAGGCTGAGGAAGTGGCCAACAGGAAAAAGAGATTTCTCGGCAGTAGACTTCAGTTATGAAGGCCTCTCACTGGAGGGCCCTACTTGATACCAATCCTATATAATCCTTCCAACGAAAGTGTCACTCTTTATACTTCTTAGACATTTCAGTCACAAATTCGTTGAGTTGCTTTCATGCTGCTATGCTACGTTTTCTTTGTGCTGACATATGAATCAATGGCAGGTATTAAAATCAACAACCAATAAATGAATGGTCTCTTGGGCAATATCACAACATTCACGAAAGCGTGAAGCATTTGTAATTCAACAGGTACACTGTTTGCAAATCTGGAAACAATGGAAGACCTGAAATGCTTTCAGTCCAAAAAATTTTGAGAGCTATTTTCTTTGCTGTGAAATGTATTCCTTGATAGATTTGGAAGCTAGTATGTTTTGCTTTGAAACAACATTTCACCTTTGGAGATCTGGCTTATACACACTGTTTTGGTTTTCCAGGATGTGATTACCTCCCTCCAGGAAAAAGGAATTGAGCGAGAGACCTGGCATTCTGGGGTTTTATTCCAATCACTGATCATCTTGAATCTAGACAGACCAGAAGTGAAATGGGTTTGGGGTATTTCATATTGACCAGTAAGCTCAGTTCCTTCCCCTGAGGGATGAGAGGGTTAACAAGCTATCTTTTACCTGTGCAAACCATCTGATGAACTTTCTTTCAGTAGGCATCGCAGAGCTTTCTGTCTAGCGAGATTAAATACATGGCCCTCCCAAGTTATTGGAAGAAAAATGTCATACAATCCCCAGGGCACAATGAACATGCCTATGTAACATTAGAGAAAAGATGAGCAGTAGACCAGGTCTTACCCTGTTATCCATTTTATATAGGGCTTCAAAATGATTTAATATAGCTGATCACTGCTACATTCCAAGATTGGCAGACTGAATATGTGAATTTATTACTGGCTGATCAGCTTCCATCTGTACTGGAGATTACATCATTTTGCTCAATTGCCATTTATATATAAGGTTTATGATACATTTGTGTGTGTGTACACATATATATCTCATTGAATGAAGAGGAATTGACTTGGGCCACATATAAAATAATATAGTTAATGAATATAAATAACAAAGTTCCTTTAATTTTTATATATTTGATTATCTTGTGGAGCCGCATTATTAGATGTCCAAGGCCACATATGGCCCATGGGCCATGGGTTTGGCATGTCTGATTTAGAGCATTTTCCCACATATAAAGGATTTTGAAACACAGCCCTGAAGTTCTACTATGTTACTCTTCATAGTATAGTACTACTTCTGCATTGTAAATAGGAATGGAGGCTGAAGGAGTGAGATTTGGCCACACAAGAAGTTCATGACTGTATAGAAAAGGAGCACACATATGCCGAACCTCACACATTAAGTACCCCAGATCATTTTGTTTTGCATAAGTGGATAATTGGAACAAGAAATTGTGTCATTCTCCACATGCTTCCCTACCTTGTTTTCAGTGGTATTTATGCTCACTTCTTAGCTTTGGAGAACACCTATAACATTGAAATATATGTTTCCTGGGTGGTCTAAGTACCTAGAGATTGTGTGGTTTCTCTATCCCACAAAGCAGGGTGTGTTTATAATAGTGCCTTCTTACCACACTACCCCACTCCCCAAATGGTTATGGGAAATGTGTTCCATCAGCAATTTCTGTTTACAAGAACAACATTCTTCGGCCTGCTGCTTTCCAAACAGATTACAATTCCCAAGGTAGCCATTTATCATTAATTGTAGTTTAACACATCTGGAAGGTGGGAAAGCTCTACTGGAGGGCATTACACAATCAGGTTCTAGCTACAAATGAAACCTAAAGATGGAATATCACCTGTTCCAATCCATCCAAGAATTGTGTACTGTGAGAACCAATCAAAGGGATGCAACTGATAAGTGAGTCTTTTAAAGTAAGTTATTTGGAGCATAAAGCTCTAGAGACGGAGGAACAAAACTCTATAGATACAGAAATGCTACCCTCAAAACATGAAGATTTAGCGAGTTACCCTCAACAATGGGGCACATCCTTTTCTTGCAGCGTGTCTCAAATTCAGTCTCTAATATCTACATTTTAAAAGTATTGGGAATTAAATAAAAAAGACTGTGAGAAATTCATTCAGTTCACATTTTGATGCAAATTGTTTCAATTCATATTTCTAAAATGGATGACTAAATCCAATATGTTAGAATCTACAGATTTCAAGACTTTCATGATGTGGTTCACAACTCACAAAATGTACACAGAATATTAGGGAGGAATGCACACACAGAAAAAGGAGTGCACAAAAATCCATATTATACATTATAGTACACACAAACACACACACATGTATGTGTGGTGTGTGTGTGTATGTGTGTGCTTGGAAGGTAGATAGATTGACATGAGTGTCAAAGGGAGAATGACAAAATGTATATTGCAACATCATGATATAATCACCCATGTATTTATTTTTATCACATGTTTATTTTGGTCAATTCAATGGGGCATATGTGCTTAATGCTCTCCTGCCACTTATTTTATCCAAAATAACGACACTGTAAGGAGGGTTGTGCTGAGAGAGAGCACAACTGATCCAAAATCACCCCAACTAGCCTTCATGGCTAAAGGAGATTAGAACCAGGGGTAGGATTCTACCAGTTCAGACTGGTTCCATAGAACCAGTTGTTATGATTCTGCACAGTTTGGAGAACCGGCAAATTGTGCCCCTGGCTGGCCCCATCCCTCTCTACCCACTCCTCCCTTCACCACCCAGTCAGTCCTTATTGCACATGCATGACATCGCGTGCATGCCTAACATTGCTGACTATGTTCTCCCCGCCCAGTCACTCCTGATGATCAGCTGTTCCGATGATCAGCTATGCTGGGATCCCCCCTGCTGTCTTTCTGCTTTGCCTAGGAGGCTTCCCTGAGGCCTGGGAGGCAAAAAGGGGTGTGCAGTGGAGGGGAAGCGGGGGTGCTGCACCCCCCACGCTCCATTTTTTGCATTCCTGGGCCCCAGGGAAGCCTTCTGGGACCAAAAATGGCCCACAGGCATCTTCCCCAAGGCCCAGGAGGCAAAAAATGGGGGGGGGGGGTGTTCCTGCAAAAAAAGAAGCCACACCCACCCAGTCACATGGCCACGCCCACCTGGCCATGCCCACAGAACCAGTTGTTAAAAAATTTGAATCCCACCCCTGATTAGAACTCATGGTTTCTTGGCTTCTATCCCACTACATTAGCTGTTGCTCCAGGATATAAGAGGTGCGGTTTGTACTGTGACATCATGATGTAGTATAAAATATAGAGGATGACCTTAATGGAAAGAAGGAAGATCCATTGTCAAGGCAAAAAAACAGATAAATGTGCATTAAGGCCATACATAAAAAATTTTTATGAAAATATTAGCCATTCTAATAAATAATAATTTAGACCTATGTGGTATCTGTTTTTTGGACTAGTCTATCTTGTAGGGCTGACACATAGTGATCATCATTTTGATGATATCTTAACGCACTGTAGATGCTCCTGAGGCTTGGTCCTGGTTCATATTTGGAAGGGAGATCTCTGGGGACACCCAGATTACATTGGAAATTCAAAAATGTCTTAGAAGTCCATTAAAAATCAAGAGGCAACACCAACAATTGCAGGCCTTCGCCTTGGTATAAAATAAGTTCCTGCAGTCAACCCTTGGTTCCTTGAAAACACAGGAAGTTTAGAATTAGGTCCCAAGTCATCTTATTATCTTCTAAATCTCTAGCCCAAGACTTCCACTATTTGACACCAGGTTATGTTCCTGCATGGGCTTCTTTCCTGTCTAAAGCATAACTCCCCAAAGCTGGAGAAGTTCCAGTTTTTCAGACTTAGTCACCTGGATACCAGCAATAATTATTCCGGTTCCAAAAATAAACCAAATATCCAGCTTCATTAGGTACTAGAGCAGTTGATGAACACGGGCACACAAGCATAAATTCATAAAGAGCTATCAGAAGCATATTACAAATTAGTCCGGCTCCAACCACATGGGATTACCCGGCCATGAAAAGAGGCACAGGGACTGTGAAGTCTTCTTTGCAAGCAATCATCATATTGTGTTTGTTCACAGCAGCAAGCCCGGGCAAAGCTCCCACCTACGTGGCTTATGTCACTTGCTGCCAATGTCATGAAGGCCAGGAACAATACATGGACAGAATCTGCAGTCATTTCTATAGTTCAGGAAAACCATACAAGTCAGCTCTCATTAAGGGCTCAGCCAGTGGACAGATATTTTGATTGCAATAAACAAAGTCTATTAGATGTGAAAGCTGCCTCTGCCAAAAACATGTCAAAGCTTGAACTCAGGAGTTTGAAACAGTGCCTATTGAGCTCGGCCATCCTTTTCCACTGGCAACAATCCTGATTTTGATCTGATTTAGTCAGGTTCTGGATGGGTAAGTGTGAAAAACTTTTACAGGGGGAAAAACCTGCTTTGTCAGCCTACATTGAGCTGGGTAGTTTTAACCTGCCTACCTACCTGATTTTTCTCCTTTTTTCATATATATTTCCTTAACCCTTCAACCCTACTCCTGTTCAGAGGAATTCAAAACCATTGTGCTTCTAATTTCATGGACAAATTCCACCAGAAGCCAAGAGGGTCCTTTTGCATCAGTCTCTCCTGGTGATACCCTGTTTCTTCAGTGGCCAGTCAATTGCTCAGGGTAGGTACTAGGCAGGGCCTGAGTTTCCATGGGAACACATCATGAGATTTATTCCATTCTGGACCAAATCATCGGCCTGCAAAAACTCAGTGATTTGTAAGGAGCCAGTAACAGTCAGGAATGCTGAAGTAGTTTGACAGCGTCTCCATTACAAAGCCACCTACAAGATTTGAAGATCAGAAGGTAGTCTGTTCCCAAAGTTGGTCCCTTTCCAAATTCCAAGGTGTTCCTTTCCATATTCCTCAAAAAATGAAACCATTTTTCAAGCAACATGATGCTACTGTAGGAGTTGCCACAAAGATGAAAGTGGGATTTTTAAGTCTCTTGAGGAACAGTATGCTCACAGCGCTCTTCTTCATTTTTTAAAAAGACAAAACTCAAAACAAAGAGCTGTTTAAAAAAAGAAGAACAGTTCCTGTTGTAGAGCGGCAGAAAAACCTGAGGCAAAACTTGGAGCGAACTTCAGCTGTAACTTTATTGACACAATAAAGGGTTGCCGCGGCTGCCGCGTTAACAAGGCAGTCAGCTGGCGGACAACAGCTGATGCCATTTGACAGCTCCTTTTATAGCCGGCTGTCAAACGGCATCAGCCAATAGGAACGGTCCGTGTTCCTGCTGGAAACACGGACCGGAGTGAAGACTTTGGATTAGTCCATTGCGAACACTACACTCCTTTCCCCCAGAACGGAGCAGGCGTAATCTTTGAGATAGCTCGGGTGCTTGCGCAGCCAGCCAGATCGTCTTAGTTCTGGTGAAGCTGCTGCTGGAAGGAACTTCTCCACTTGCTGGGCAACTTCTGGTGCCGACGAAGCTGGCGTCTCGGCTTCAGGCATCTCTGGGTGAGGGACCGATGACAGTTCAAGTAGGCTTGCATTCTTGTCGGGTCCGAGGGATGTTTCTGTGGGCGCCGGCAGTTTCTCAGTTGCAGGAAAGTCTTGAGGGACACCTGCAACTGCACTCCAATGCCTTTTAAGCTGGTTGATATGGCAGCGCCAGATGTGCCCATCTTGCAGTAGGACCCTGTAAGACTTAGGACCAGTTACCGTCACAATTTGCCCTGGCATCCACAAGGGGTGACCCGCATAGTTCCGGACATAGACCCGGTCATTCTCAGTGAACTCCCTTGCCTGGCTTTTTGACCCTAGGGGTGTGACTGGGGCATAATGCGGATGGAATCTATCTAGGGTGGTCCTCAGATGTCTACCCATGAGGAGTTCAGCTGGAGACTTATTAGTGGTGGCACAGGGGGTTGTGTGCTGGGTCAAGAGTTACTTAGCAAGCCTAGAGTGCCAATCTGTAAGCCCAAACCTTGCCAGGGCCTCCTTAACTGATCTGACTGCCCTTTCAGCCAGGCCATTACTGGCAGGATGAAAGGGAGCTTTAAGTGCATGCCTTATTCCTAGGTTGGCTAGGAAGACCTCAAACTCACAGGAAGTAAACTGGAGGCTGTTATCAGACTCAATGATGTCAGGGAGGCCATGGGTAGCAAATATGCTTGAAAGAGCCTTAGTGACAGCTTCTGAAGTTGTGGTGGTCATCAAGGCCAGATCTATCCATTTAGAAAAGGAATCCACCATTACCAGGAACGTACGCCCATGAACGGAGCCAGCCAGATCAATATGCACCCAGGACGAAGGGGCCACAGAATCTTCCCACTTGCCTGGAGTGGATGTGGATGGAGCAGGTCTGGTAGCCTGGCATGGCTGACAAGCGTTCACCCAACTTGTAATCTGAGCATCCATGCCTGGCCACCATACATAACTGCAAGCCAGGGCCTTCATCCTGACAATGCCGGAATGGCCTTCATGCAGGACCTTTAAAACTGAGTTTTGCAACTTGGAAGGGATAACTACCCTAGTTCCCCAAAGTAAACAGCCTTGCAAAGAAGATAGTTCTTGCTGGTGAATTTTGAAAGGCAGGAATTCGGGGGCATAAGGAATTGCTGGCCACCCCCTTCCCACCCAGTCAAGAACTTGGGCAATTACCTCATCCCTAGAAGAGTGGGCAGCGATGTCAAGGGCAGTGATGGGGAGTTTGAGATCGTTGATCTGGAAAACAGCATTAGTTGGTGCAGGATCTTCTACAGGAACACGCAGTGGGCAGTGACTAAGAGCATCAGCGTGGCATAGACTCTTGCCAGGACGATGAACCAGTGTATAGGAATAGGCAGCCAGAAATAAGGTCCACCTGGTCATTCTTGGAGACAAAATCTGAGGAGGACAAAATCTGCTCTGACTCTTTGCAGTAACTGAGGCTTGTCAAGGGCAGATATTAAAATGCCATCAAAGTACAGAACTACGCCCGGTAATCCTTGGAGAAGTCTTTCCATTAAGGATTGGAAAATCCCTGGGGCTACACTTACGCCAAATTGGAGGCGCCTACATTTGAAAGTGCCCCTGTGCGTTACTATAGTTTGCAGTTCAGCGGC
Source organism: Pseudonaja textilis (assembly GCF_049901715.1). Lineage (NCBI taxonomy): Eukaryota > Metazoa > Chordata > Lepidosauria > Squamata > Elapidae > Pseudonaja > Pseudonaja textilis. Next base: position 176,740,010 of record NC_141990.1, read on the forward strand.
TGTGTCATCAACAGGGAACTGTTGATAGGCCTGTGACATGTCTAATTTAGCGAAAATGGCTCCTGGCTCAAAAGAATGCAGAAGGTGCTTGATAACAGAGACTGGATAGGCGCTGATTTGTAAATATCTGTTCAATGACGTCTTGTAATCAGCGCAGATTCTCACACTACCATCTTTCTTCAGGGGTGTCACTATTGGGGTTTCCCATTTTGCAAAGTCCACAGGCTCCAATACACCTTGTTTAATTAATTTGTCCAGCTCAATGTCTAATTTGGGGCAGATTGCAAATGGTACCCTTCAAGGCTTTAAATGGATTTGTACTGCCTGAGGGTCCAAGTTGAAGGATATTGGGGTTCCTGAATAACAGCCCAGCCCCTCACTGAACACATCAGCATAGTACTTAAACAAGGTACCCACTTCAGCATTTGTAATAGAGTGGATTCCACTTACATGGAGGCCAAGGGCAGGGAACCAGTCTAACACCAACAGGCTAGGGCGGGCACCATCCACTACCACTAAAGGCAAGTGACCTTTAAAATTTTGAAATTATACAAAAACTTGCCTTTTCCGAGGACTGGGATGGTTCTGCCTTGGTAGTCGCGTAGGGTTAACTGGCAGCTGAGAAGCCAGTTTTTCAAGGTGCCTCAGGAGATAATGGACAGTGCTGAGCCTGTGTCAACCTCCATCCTGCAAGGTTTTCCTTCTATAGAAACAAAAACACTAATTTTGTTAGAGCCTTTGTTAGTCTGCTTGGCTTGATAGCAGGTAAAACAGTCTTCAACAAGTTTTTGGAAATGTTGGGTTGTCTGAGGCTTTGGGGTAAAAGTCTTTCCTGCTTGACAGACCCTGGCTAAATGACCCTTCCTTTGGCATTTTAGACAAATGGCATTCCTGAACTTGCAGGATGCCCTGAGGTGGTTTCCCCCACAGCTTAGACAAATGGGCTGATGGCGTGGAGGTAGAATGGGGTTTGGCCTATTTTCCCCTTGACTGGTTTTTTGCTGCCTGAGGTGATTTACTTCATTAGCCCCTTCAGAGCCTTCTTCTGAGGAGGCTTCATCGTAATGGATGGCTGAGCTGCCCTGGCTTAATTGGATTTCCCTGAATTTCTGCTGCTGAAAGTGCAGATAGTTCAGCAGCTTGAGACTGTTCAATAGCTATTTTAAGGGTTAAATCTCTTTTAGCCAATAGACGCCTTTGCAGCCTTAAATCCCTGACTCCACAAAACAGTTGGTCTAATAGCATGTCTTCCAGATAGTCTCTAAACCGACCATGCAAAGCGGCTGTTTGTAGGGAAGCCATGTACCCACTAATAGTTTCTCCCTCAGCTTGAATCCATCTCCTAAAAACATGACACCTGGCAATTTGGGATGGCTTAGGGGAATAATGGTTGGAAAGAATTTCCTGCAATTCTTCCCAAGGAACAGTCTTAACTGAACATGGAGCCAATAATGCCGTAGTAGTGTCAAACACTGTGGCTCTGCAAAAACTTAAAAAGTAGGACTTTTTCCTATGGTCGGTAACATCAGCAAGGTCTATGGCATCTAGAAAACAGTCAAATCGGTTTCTGTAGGACTCCCATGTTTCAGCTGTCGGTCTGAAAGGCGGGAATGCAGGGTTCGAAGTCATCTCACTTCAGCGGTGCCGTATCTTTCGAAGGAAAGTTGAGATTCACGCTCGCAAATAGTGAAGGTAGCTCTTTAAATGACAATCAGCTCGGTAGTGACTTTGGATCTTTTTGTAGTGACTTCGCTCAGTGATTCTTGCCCGGTTGACTCTTATAGGTATCCCACCCTCGTCACCAGTGTTGTAGAGCAGAGGAAAAACCTGAGGCAAAACTCAGAGCGAACTTCAGCTGTAACTTTATTGACACAATAAAGGGTTGCCACGGCTGCCGCGCTAACAAGGCAGCCAGCTGGCGGACAACAGCTGATACTGGAAACACGGAAACACGGACCAGAGTGAAGACTTCAGATTAGTCCATTGCGAACGCTACAGTTCCCATTGCTATAGGTAACTATTTGAGCATGGTGTCACAGGCAACAGCCAGTCCCTCACACTAGCAAAGGAAGATGGGAACTAAGGCCTGTGCTCTGGCCTCTGAAAAGAGACAAACAACAATAAACATGCACAAAGTAATACATGAAATAAGACAATCTATCGGCCTATAAATTGTCACAGCAGGTGGCAGCATCAAAGTGAACACATCCAATCTCAGAAATGTTAAGCAAGACCAGGCATAGTTTGTACTTGGAAGAAATTCCTTGGCTTTAGATTCAATAGGAAAGTGGGGAAAAGACACCGCCAAGTTCTTCCATTTGTGGCCAAGAAAGCTGCACCAGGCAGTGTCCAGTAGTCCAGCTCAACTCGAGGGAGACTTATTGTTAATATAGCTCAGGCAGCTTGTCTGGTGATAGATGCTCCAGCATTCAGCAAAATTGCAACTGGGTGATTAACACCCTGAGACAAAAAGGAAATCCATGTATAGAGAAAGCTGCCTTCTAAACAAAATACTGTCTATTAACTAAACAACCAGAATGGTCTGATCCACAAGTGCAGATAAATGACTGCACTGCAGGATCCTGGAAGAATGGATTCAGGAAGTGGCCCACAATTGCTACGTGCTATGTGCAGAAAAGGGGGAAGGGACTTTGACTACCTTTAACTTTTGGGAGGGGGGGGGCTCCAGTTGCTGGAAGATCACACTTTGGCTGTTCTCTGTGAAAGTTTTGTGCTCTCTTGAAAGGGGAAACTTGATTCACACTTGCTCAAAATTGTTCCTGCAAAAAGTACCAAAATTTGTCCTCTGGGTTAGTGTTTCTGCCCTTCTCTCTCCTTTTTTGCATGAGTATAGAGGACGATCTCAATGCACAGAGGGAAGATCCATAACAAAGCAACAATCAGTTGTAGGTAGTCCTCAACTTAAACATTCATTTAGTGGTCATTTAAAGTTACAACAGCACTGAAAAAAGTCAATCAATCAGAACATAGTTGGAAAGGACCTTGGAGGCCTTCTAGTCCAACCCACTGCTCAAGCAGGGGGCCCTATATCATTTTAGACAAGTGACTGTCCAGTTTCTCCTTAAAAATCTCCAGTGATCTTGTTTAAAAATTTAAGTTACACCTTTATAGTTATAACATTCATTTTCTAACCTCTATTTTATAACACATACCTATTTTCGAATTCTGCTTGGTACATTCCCTTAAAAATACACACTAAATTCTTAAAAGAAAAAAGTATATATGTATATATATCTGGATCTTTGGTTGTTCGGGTTTTCTCCCGCGTAAGATTCGAAGTATCTAGGCAACGTTTCGATGAAGTCTCATTCATCATCTTCAGGCTTCTGTCTCCGGCTCTGTGCTTTTCAGAGTAATGTGAGATTGCAGCTGCTTCCTCCTTTTAACTGTCAGTGGGGTGGGACTTGATTGGGTGGGGGCTTGGCTGTGTTCTGATTGGGTGGGGGTGTGTTCTCATTGGTAGGGGTTTGGTTGTGTTCTGATTGGTTGGGGTTAGCCGTGTTCTGATTGGTTGGAGGCGTGTTCTGTTCAGGTGGGGGCTTGGCTGTGCTCCGGTTAGTCTTAGTTGCTGGGGGATTTGAGCTGGTGAGTTGTGATCTTGCTGTTTGGCTTCTAGTTCGTGGTCCTGTTGCATCTTCATAGTGGGTGTCGGTTTGCTTCATGTATGGCTCGGAGGGGTTTGAAGTGGGTAGTGATGCAGCTGTAGTGCAGCTTCTGGTCCATGGTCGTGTCTCATCTTCTGAGTGGGTGAGAGTCTGTTTTCTACATGGAAGTGTGGTGGTGGCATCTTGTGTGGCTCTCATGGGTGTGGGTCTGGTGTCCTTCTTCATGTTAGGTACTCGTCTGTTCATGAGGGCGGGTTTCCAAATGGCTGGAAGGCGGGAAGTGTCATCTCGTTTGTTCATGCTGTGTGGGCGTTTTTCTATCTCTATGGCTTCTCTGATTATTCTGCTGTTGAAGTGTTCGGTTTTGGCGATAGTTCTGGTGTTTTTAAAATCAATTTCATGTCCTGTGGCTTTGAGGTGTTGGACCAGGGAAGAGGTCGTTTCTTCTTTTTGATTGAGTTCTTATGTTCTTCAATGCGTGCATTTATTCTTCTGTTAGTTTGTCCAATGTATGTGGTAGGGCAGGCAGTGCAGGGGATTTCGTATACTCCTTGGTTTTCTAATTCGATTTTGTCTTTGGGGTTTCTTAGGATGGTGGATATTTTTCTGTTTGTGCAGAATGCTGTTTTGATGTTGTGTTTTTGGAGGATCTTGCTGATTTTGTCTGTAGTGCCTTTTATATATGGGAGGAGGGCTTTGCCGTTTTCTTGTTCTCTGTCTTGGATTTTGGTTGGGGTTTCTTTTTGGATTAGGTGGGTAATCTTCTTTCTTTGGAATCCATTGGCTGTAAGTACGTTGGTGAGAGTGTGTAGTTCAGTTTTTTGGTGTTGTTCATCGGCTAAGCATTTTGTTCTGGAGATGAGTGTCTTGGCTACGGAATTGATCTGTGCTGGGTGGTGGTGTGAGAGTGCATGTAGATAGCGGTTAGTGTGTGTTTTCTTCTGGTAGATGGTTATGAACACATCTGACTACCAAACCAAGCTAACCAACCTACTCCAAGACCCCACATACAAACCCCTAAAGACAGACCCCACCACCTACCTAGAAAAAACTACCAAATCCAAAATAAAAGCCTCCCCCATCAGTGAAGAAATCCAGCAACGAATCATACCCAGAGAAAAATCATCCAGATGCCCCAAGCTTTATGGTCTCCCCAAAATACACAAAGAAGGAACCCCACTCAGACCAATAGTCAGCTCCATAGGCTCACCTCTACAAAACCTAGCCAAATTTCTCGCCAAACAACTACAACCTTATGCAGAATCCATCAACTCACACGTAGAAGAAACTCATTCCAGTTCATCGAGATCATAAAGAAACAAAACTTACAACCTAGCGACCTACTAGTAAGCTTCGATGTCATATCCTCTTCACCCAAGTGCCAATAAAAGAAGCCTTGACAGCCATCCAAAACAAATACAACCCCCAAGCACATCCTAGATCTAACCAACCACTGCCTATCCAATACATACTTCACCTACAATGGACAAAAATACAAACAAATAGAAGGAGCACCCATGGGATCACCCCTCTCACCTGTCATTGCTAACCTCTACATGGAACACTTTGAAACACAAGCTCTAGAAAAATACGACCACAAACCCAAACTCTGGCTCAGATACGTAGATGACACCTTCATAATCTGGCCACATGGGAAAGAAAAACTGAACAACTTCCTCACACACCCTCAACAGCCTACACCCCAAAATACAATTCACCATGGAAACAGAAGCCAACAACCAACTTCCCTTCCTAGATGTCTTGGTATACAAAAGATCCAATGGCTCCCTAGGACACACCATCTACCAGAAGAAAACACACACTAACCGCTATCTACATGCACTCTCACACCACCACCCAGCACAGATCAATTCCAGTAGCCAAGACACTCATCTCCAGAACAAAATGCTTAGCCGATGAACAACACCAAAAAACCGAACTACACACTCTCACCAACGTACTTACAGCCAATGGATTCCAAAGAAAGAAGATTACCCACCTAATCCAAAAGAAACCCCAACCAAAATCCAAGACAGAGAACAAGAAAACGCAAAGCCCTCCTCCCATATATAAAAGGCACTACAGACAAAATCAGCAAGATCCTCCAAAAACACAACATCAAAACAGCATTCTGCACAAACAGAAAAATATCCACCATCCTAAGAAACCCCAAAGACAAAATCGAATTAGAAAACCAAGGAGTATACGAAATCCCTGCACTGCCTGCCCTACCACATACATTGGACAAACTAACAGAAGAATAAATGCACGCATTGAAGAACATAAGAACTCAATCAAAAAGAAGAAACGACCTCTTCCTGGTCCAACACCTCAAAGCCACAGGACATGAAATTGATTTTAAAAACACCAGAACTATCGCCAAAACCGAACACTTCAACAGCAGAATAATCAGAGAAGCCATAGAGATAGAAAAACGCCCACACAGCATGAACAAACGAGATGACACTTCCGCCTTCCAGCCATTTGGAAACCCGCCCTCATGAACAGACGAGTACCTAACATGAAGAAGGACACCAGACCCACACCCATGAGAGCCACACAAGATGCCACCACCACACTTCCATGTAGAAAACAGACTCTCACCCACTCAGAAGATGAGACACGACCATGGACCAGAAGCTGCACTACAGCTGCATCACTACCCACTTCAAACCCCTCCGAGCCATACATGAAGCAAACCGACACCCACTATGAAGATGCAACAGGACCACGAACTAGAAGCCAAACAGCAAGATCACAACTCACCAGCTCAAATCCCCCAGCAACTAAGACTAACCGAGCACAGCCAAGCCCCCACCTGAACAGAACACGCCTCCAACCAATCAGAACACGGCTAACCCCCAACCAATCAGAACACAACCAAACCCCCTACCAATGAGAACACACCCCACCCAATCAGAACACAGCCAAGCCCCACCCAATCAAGTCCCACCCCACTGACAGTTAAAAGGAGGAAGCAGCTGCAATCTCACATTACTCTGAAAAGCACAGAGCCGGAGACAGAAGCCTGAAGATGATGAATGAGACTTCATCGAAACGTTGCCTAGATACTTCGAATCTTACGCGGAGAAAACCCGAACAACCAAAGATCCACATATAAATACCCGCGAGAACCTCAGAAAACAAGTACATATATCTGTGTATATATGTATAACAATAGTAAATGGAATAATTATTCTATTCAAGTACAGCTCTGCCATTAATATTAATAACAATCTTTTACATTCCTATTTCTTTTCACAAACATTACCTAGTAATATCAGTTGTCTTTCGCTTTAATCATCTATGTTTCATATTTTACTTATTACTGTCTTTAAATAAAAAACCAAACAATAGTTATCAAAAGTAGTCAATAAAGTTATTATTCTTATTCAAGTTCATCTTGTCAACTGATAAAAATCTTCCATGTTTCTTTTCAGTTTTTTTAACTTTCTTTTTAAATCATTGAGAGCCTTATTCTCTTTACAAACAAATATTCCACTACACATCAATAAAAAAAATTTCAATCACTTTAATCATCTAACATATTTTCTAACCCTTTTCTGATATAACAATGCTATCCCATGCAGCCTTGCAGAATCCTCTTCTTAAGTTAACCATTATCTCTGTGTCTTTTAAATAGGTTTATACCTTTAATTCTTGTATGCTTTTCCTGTACCTTGAAAAAAGATACAAAGGTGTTACACTCCAGTCTAGTAATTACAGGGGGAAATTTGTTTTATGAGAAAAGATAATGTGAAATTGTAAACAGGACAGACAAAAGTATAAAAACATTGATTAGAAAGATGTTAAAAATTAGAAAAAGATATAACTGAATTAAGAAAGGAATGAGATAATTTAAAATAAGGCTATAGGAAGTAAAAAAAGGGAAAGCTATTGAAAAAAATTGTGAAAATAGTTATAAGATATGGATTAGAATGTATAAGATAAATATATATTGAGTTTATGTCTATATGGAGAAGTGATAACCCAGGGCCACGCTGTTCTCAAAAAAAGATATTTTATTTGTATTTATATGTTTGTGAAAACTTAAATAAAACTTTTATTAAAAAGAAAGACCTCCAGTGATGAAGTACCCACAACTTTTGACCACAAGCTATTCCACTGGTTAATTGCGTTCACTGTTAGGAAATTTCTCCTTAGTTTTAGGTTGCTTCTCTCCTTGATTAATTTCCATCCATTGTTTCTTGTCCTGCCCTCAGGTGCTTTGGACAATAAGCTGACCCTCCCCTCCTCTTCATGGCAACCTATCAAATACAGGAATACTGGTATCATATCCCCTCTTGTTCTTCTTTATTTTAGATTACCCAAACCCACATCTGCAGCTGTGACTTACTTACATGAGTGACTTACGACCATGACTGACTTACTTACAACCATGGCTGACTTACAACCAGTTTTCACACTTAGAACTGTCATGGTATCCCCATAATCAGGTGATCAAAATTCAGATTCTTGGTAACTGGCATGTACTTATAATGGTTGCAGCATCCTGGAGTCACGTGATCACTATCTGAGACCTTCCCAGCTGGTTTCCAACAAGCAAAGTCGGGCGGGGGGCAGATTCACTTAAATAGCACATGATTCACTTAACAACCATGGAAAAATATCACAAAATTGGGTGTGACACAACAACTGTCATGCTTAGCAATGACTGCTCTGGACACAAATGCCCATACATCGTCTGTTCTACCTTATAGTGATGACATTCTTAGGATTAAACTAATTGTCAGAAGTGTCTTCTTGCTGCTGTAAGTAATCCAGAATGGGAAAGAGGTCCACTTGAATGCAGCATCCCACAGATTTTCTTTGGCCAGATTTTGTGTGTCTGTGCCTTCATGTCATGTACTGAATCCTGGTGACTGCCTAGACAAGTCCCTGCAATTTTCTTGACAAGGTTTTAGGAAGTGGTTTGCCTTTGCCTCCTTGTTCCTAGGGCTAATAGAGAGTGGCTGACCCAAGTCATCCATGTGGCTTTAATACATAAAATAGGACTAGAACTCAGGTTCTCCTGCTTTCTGGTCTTCATCACGACTTTAAAAAAAGTCAACGGGTAACACAGGGTGAAACAGGAAAATCAATGTTTTACTTAGGGCACTAGATGGATCATTTCATGTGCAAGATTCCTCTTGGTACGGCCAGTTCAAACAAGCCCTGCGATAGACTTTTCCTGATCTTGGCAGGAAGCTCAGCTTTAAAGTACTGGCTTTTTGGTGAAAAGATAAGAGAAACCATCTTATCTTTTAGCTCTCTTGCTTTATTTTACTTCACATCTAGCTACTGCAGATAAACAAAAGCAGGAATGGAGTAAGTATGACACCACACTGTCATCATAATTAAAGATACATTGGCAAGCGTGACTAGACTTTAAACATAATTGCTAGAAATCAATGGTGGCAGCCACCCTTGCTGGATTCATGCCCCAAAAGGGTGATGGTAATTCATTTTCTCGAACGGCCTGCCGTTAAGGAATTTAAGGAATCCTTTGCAATTCTCACTGGTGCTGTGTCAAACTCATAAAACTGGAAGCCTGCAGAACTGACAAGCAGATCCCTGAAGGGACGGGACAAGCAGCACATATTGAAACAGACAGTTAATTTGTAGCTGCAAAGAAATAATGATATTGTCATAAAAACTGCTCCCAAAAAATCAAATTCTTCTCCGACGTGTGAAACCCACTGGATACATATGCATACAGTACAGGCTTTGACATCAGACAGGAGCAAGGCAGAGAAGGAAATTGGCTAGATGTTCGCTCCACAGGACCATACTGCCATCTGCTGCATGTGATACCACATAATACATTTATGCCCTTTTTATTGAGGAAGAGAAAGAAATGCACTTTGCAAAATCCTAAACTGCTAACTTATTTCAGCAGAATTGTTATAGACTAGCTAATAATATCAACAGTTCATACATTTCTCCCACTATGATCTACGCTGTGTTGAACAAATATGTACCCAAACTTGGCAAAGAATGGCTACAAATTCCCTGTGATGTTGCTTTGTCATAGACAGATGCAACGTAAAACACAGGGATGATAAATACCAGTAAAGCGAAATAGCTGTGATAATAAAATTCTTCAAGAAAATCAGTTGATTCCTATAAATAAGTCTAAGAAAAATGACACTATGACCACATTCCCACAACTTGGTTATTTTGGTTACTGGATTTGCACGTTATATTAAGCCATCCATGGGTTTGCAGATCTCACAAAGTCACCCTCTCCTCAAATTTTAACATATGTTTAACTAGATCTGTAACTGACCTGAATAGAATAGAATAACAGTATTGGAAAGGACCTTGGAGGTCTTCTAGTCCAACCCTCTGTTTTGGCAGGAAACTCTACACCACTACACCTACACCTGATTAAATTGTTTAAATTTAATTAAATCGGTCTAAATTGTTTCCATGCACAAAAGTCTCTGTCATAATCAACCAAATTTTGCATGCAGCCATTTTCATTATTTCATGTAGTTTTGTTTTTGTTATTTTACTCCAATATGGTGAGATTGATGCTCTTGGATAATCATCTGTGAATGCAAAAAATATTCCAAACAGAAGCAAGCATATAAGGTCAGTTTTACAACTGACCTTATATGCTGACCCTGATCAGTATGAGACTTTTATGGTTCAGGAACTAGCTGCTAAACTGTTAGACTGAGACTGGAAAAAGCCAGATTTAAATCTTCACAAATTTCAGCTGGTATCTCTGTGGCCTCCTTCACAAGGCTGCCATGAAGGTAAAATGTACATTGACTAAAAACATGCTAAGCTCTCTTTCCCTGAGCTTTAAGCTCTTTGAAAGCAGAATATGTCAAAAGTATAGTATAGTTAATCTTTTAATTAAACATATTTCTCAACATATTCCATACTGTTTGCTCAACTTGATAAATGTGAGATTAACCGCCAGCTCTGTAGGAAACATTGTTCAAGATCAACATGAATGTGTTGTCCACGCTACTAAGCAGGTATAGTGTGCAAACTTTGAAAGATTGTGACTTTTGTAATACTGAAATGGTTGTACATGTAGTCAAAGGGTGAAAGTTTGGTGATCCAAACACATTTGGGCAGCACCAAATTACAACATCATAAATTCTGTAAGCCATTAAGATAGCTCAGGACATTTGAATCTAGGTGGGAAGTGCTGCATCTATGTAGCCTTGACATTTCTAAAAAGTAGATTACAATTGAATTAATGAAAGGAAATTTTAGTGAACTAAATAATATATTTATTGTTTTTTAAGTATGACATATATAAATAATAATTTTTCTTCCAAGATCTTAAAAAAGTTTATGTGGGAATCTCCCTTCATTTTATCCCCATAACAACATAGTGAGGCAGGCAGGACTGGCTTCTATAGCAGAGAGTAGACTTGAACCTTAGACCTTCCCACTCCTAATCCTACACCTCAGGGGTGGGATTCAAAACATTTTACTACCGGTTCTGTGGGTGTGGCTAGGTGGGCATGGTCATGTGACTAGGTGGGTGTGGCTTTTTTTTTTTTTTTTGCTTTTTTGCAACTACCTGTCCACCCATTTTTGGGCCTTCTGGGCCTCAGGCAAGCCTCCGGGGGGGGGATGTTTTTGCTCCCAGGAAGCTCCCCTGGGGCTTAGGAAGAAAAAAATGGAGTGTGGAGAGGGTGTGCAGCACCCCCCTTGCTCCGTTTTGGGATCTTCTGGGCCTGAGGGGAGCCTCCTGGGGGCGTTTTTGCTCCCAGGAAGCTCTGCTAGGACTCAGGAAGGCAAAAAATGGAGAGGGTGTGTGTGCCCCTCCCTCCATTTTTTTGCCTTCCTGGGCCTCAGGGAATCCTCCTGGGCAAAGCAGTAAGACAAGCTAGGGGAATTGTGGCACAGCTGATTGACAGGAGAGAAAAAAAAGAAATACCTTAAGGGGAGAGCGTCAGGCGGGCAGGACAAGTGAGCCAGCAGCAACTGGGTGACCGGGTCAGGGGCATGGCCAGCCAGAAATTACTACCCAATCCTTGCTACCGGTTCACCTGAACCACTGTGAACTGGCTGAATACCACTACTGCTACACTTTCACCACAGCAACATACTGGTTTCTCCAATAAATGTTTAAATCAGTGTTTCTCAAGCTCAGCAATTTTAAGATGTGTAGGCCTCAACTTCTGGGAGTTGAAGCCTATACATCTTAAAGTTGCTAAGGTGGAGGAACATTGGTTTATATCTAATTTTTTCAAATAACTTCTATTATTTTTAACATTTACTCCAGATTTTTAGTTGCTGGTGTTGAGCACTTCCATATAACATCTTAATACTGTTTGGATTATCTGACCTGGATGTTTCTGAACTCATGAAGAGGATTATTTTGGAGAGCTGAATTGATTTCTTTTTGGCTCTGCTGCAGTGTATTTGGGATAGCAGTAAAGCTGCCTTTTTCCCCATTAATTGCCACAGAACATGTTTGTTATCCATTTTCTTATTGGCAGATGATCTTTCCTCACCTCACCTTCCGGTTAAGGGATCCCAAACAGCCAATTATTCTCCCTATCATCTCCAGCAAGATTTAATATTTGGTTCTTACAACATGATTGTGCATTGTTTAGGACGTATCTCTTCTATTTCCTAATTCAGCATAAGCAACCACAGTTATAGTTACCAGTATTAGAAAAAAATGTGTGATTGTAAATTTATTACTTAAATTTATTTCATCTTCACACCTCATTGGGAGAGTGGAGATTAATTGCAACAAATAAATGCCAACTAAGCAGTTGGGAATCTTCCTTTCATAGCAACCACTCAGATTTTTTGCAAGCATCAAACAAATGGCACCAGATATACTGGAAGGGGATTTATTTATTTTATTTTGTCTGTGTGGAGTCAGGACATTTTTGTTATTCCAGTCCAAAGAATAGGACAGTGATTTGTTTCCCTCACATTCCCATTGGTCAGGTAGGTAGGGAATAGCAATTAGTTTGCGGTTTCCCCAGCATGTTATTTGCATGTTGAGCTTAGCAAAAGTGATTGTAACCAGATTCAGATTGCTTTGTGAAGGACAGGGGAGTGAAAATGGCGGGAGTGACCCTGCTCGATACCATCTATTCACAAGTTTCTGTTTTCAAATATAAATATGAGGAACATCCTCGTCATTAGGATAACATCTCCACTATGCATTGTTTTTAATCGGAGGTGATGGCTGAGAAGAGACATGACAATAGTGGTCTTTTGTAACATTTGTAAACAAATGAGAGTAAACCTGACTCTGTCCTTGCCTCCCAGACAGCTCATATTCAGAGATAGACAGTCAAAATCTGAGTCTAAAAACACATCTATATGGATAACATCTGCTTTGGGCCATGTAAGCATAGAAATATTTCCTCCATCAAGATATGGGATAAGAAGGTGGTAGGGGAGGTCCTTTCTTCGATTTTTTTTGTTTGTTTCATTTTGTAGATTGTTGTTTGGTGCCTTGTAGTGGTGACTGACTGGACAAGTCCCTGAAGTTTTCTTGCTAAGATTTCAGAAGTGGTTTGCCATTTGCCTTCTTCTTCCTAGGGCTGAGAGAGAATGACTGGCCCAAGGTCACCCAGGAGGCTTTGTGCCTAAGGCAGAACTAGAACTCACGGACTCCTGGTTTCTAGCCTAATGCATTAACCACTACTTCAAAGTGGCTCTAAAGAAGAAAGGGGGTGAAAACTGTCAGTCCTTCTCTAACCTCTGATGAAAATGGGATTCCTGGAAAAAGGATATTGCAGTTAACAGTTGGAAAAAGAAAACAGCTCTTCCCAGCATTGTCTGTTCCCTGTTAGGAATAGAAATCTAAGAACCTCGTTAGTAAATGTTATTAAATCTGTATTAAGTCTGGATCCTTATATAGTTCTCTTTAGAACAAGTTTCTTTTTATTATGTAATAGAACAATGCAAACTCCTAGTATTTACTTGTTATCTACTATAAGACCCTCTCCTAGTTTCATGCATTTGCACTTGCTAGATTCCCTGATCAGAATAGTTTTGTCAACTTTCCCAAAACTGATTAACTGCATTTTAATATTTGAGCCTAAAATGTTTTTTTTTTAACAAATATTTTTTTCACAGCAACTTTTATGACCTAAGCTACCAACAGCTATAGTACTTAATGGAAGTAAGGAAAAAAGGAAGGAAAAAAGGAAGACAGGGAGTATTTATTTGTGGCTGCAAGCACATAAATCAGAAATAACCCTTAGAGGGCTAATCAAATGCTCTCCCAAATCTTTGCCCAAAATAAACCCAAACAAGAAGCCATGTTCCATTAAAAATGTGACAATAACCTTTTAGTACTTCATTAGCATGGGACATGGCCAAATGTGGGGGAAGATATTGGTGAAACTTAATTGCTTGCAATAATATGCAGCCTGGCTTTCTTAATATCTCTAAAGTCATATTTCATCCCCCATCTATGAAAACTGCAGTAAATTCTGCATTGGTGAGCCCTTCCTGTAAAGGAAAGCATTCAATTTTCTTGCTAACAACTGGAGATATGCAGGCTGTCCTTTCTGATTGGGGATCCCTGCCTTAAACCTGTTTCTGCATCTAAAATGGCTGCTAGGACAACCATTTTAGATGCAGAAACAACGAAGAATTCACCATTATTCACAGCCATCTAATTTAGAAACACCCTGTCTAGAACCAGCTTTTGGGTGATATTTAAGTTAGCAGAAATAGGAACCAGAGAGTGAAAATGGATGGTTCTAAAATACCTGCCCTCAGTTCGATTAGAAACAGTTTGGGAAAACTTTCAGTAACTGATAGGGCTTACAAGCTTCATTATTTAATTTCTTCATCCCTGCCAAAATCCGCCATTCTGTGTTAAGCACTGATTAGTAAGTACATGGATGTATACTAACTAAGTATGCAAACTGTCACATTTATGATACAGAGACAGTATGGTAGAGCAGTTGAAGTACTAGACTGGAGTGACCCATGTCTTAGTCAGTTGCAGACGTTCTTTGGCAGACTTGAAACCAGTCTCTCCATCTCTCTCAGACCAACCTACCTTACAATGTTGTTTTGTTAAGAAAATAAGAGGGAATGCTTGAATTCCATGTTGAACTCCTGAGTGAAAAGTAGCACATGAGTTCTATCAAACAAAGTACAAGCAAAGCTAAACTTGCTTAGCAATAGCCTCTGATCTATTAGTGCATTCTGCAGTTGTTGAAATACAAGTCTATCTGTGAGTCCTAAGGATTGACAGGGGCAGGGATGGGATCTGACTGGTATAACTACCGGTTCTGTTGCTCTGCGTTGCGTGAGTTCAATTTACAACCTGCTGAGCTGTCCGGACAGCTGAGCAGCACTGTGTGCAAGTGCGCAGTGGTTGAAAAAGCACCTTTTTCCTGCTTTTTCAACCGCAGCTGTGTCGCGCAAAGCAGCTGCGGTTGAAAATGCAGGAAATAAAGGTCAGGTAAGAGCCCGGGCAAGCAGGTGGGCCAAAACAGCAGCAAACATAGAACCGGTTCTGTGTATGCTCTCTGTTTGCTGCTCTTCAGAGCAATTGGTTCTACAGAAGTAGAATCCCACCCCTGGATAGGGGTGCTGTTGGTTTTACTTCTTTTGGTGCAAAATAGCAAGCTCAGATTTTCCATGATGCTCCAATTGAGAAAAAGCTCACTGCCACTTCTATAAAAATCAGATTGATTCCCAAGATCCCTTTGCAATGAAGTCCTACCGAAATGAATGTGTGTGTGTGTGTGTGTGTGTGTGTGTGTGTGTTATGTGCACCAGGCATGAAGTTCTGCTGTTCATTTTCTAGTGAGAGTTAAATTAATGCTGTTAATATTGCGCTGCTGTAGAGAGTTTGGCAGGAAACACGCTCGGGATATTATAATTGTGAATGTCATTCTAACCCCACTCCTGATGACAAACAGCATGTGGCATTTTCAGATGACCAGCTTTTCCATCACTCCAACCCTTCTGAGATCAATTCACAGAATTCTAACTTTTTCTGGATTTATTCCCAATTTTCTCTCCATTTTAAAACAAGTAGCTTCAAGTGAAGCAAGCAGAAATAAAATAGATTAGAGTTAATGAGCTGTTTAATTCTGAGGAAGCTGGAGAGGGGAAAAAATATCTCCCCTTGCTGGGGATGAGCCAGCCTGTAAAGGGTCCAGTTGCAGTAGCTCACTCATTCAATAATCTTTTTTGCTTTGCACGGATATTATTTCCAGCAGTCAAAAATCTCCCCTTCTTTTCAGCAGTGCACAAGCTGAAATGTCAAGTGTCTACCAGTACTTACTTAAGTTTTCTCTCCAACCAGGGCTTGTCAGTTTTGGGGAGAACAACTTCTTGAAATGGAAGTTTGCCAATCATGGAAAGAACAGTGATGTAGGAAGATTTGATTGCATATAGTTAGATCACCAGGATAGCAATAGCATTTAGACTTATTTACCACTTCACAATGCTTTACAGCCCTCTCTGAGTAGTTTGCAGAATGACCATATTGCCCCCAACAATCTGGGTCCTCATTTTACTGACCTCAGAAGGATGGCAGTTGAGTCAACCTTGAGCCTGGTGAGATTCAAACTGCCAATTTGCAGGCAGCCGGCAGGCAGTAGAAGTAGCCTGAAGTACTGCACTCTAACCACTGTGCCATGGCGGCTTGCACTAACCTGGATTCTACCTTTCCCTAAATGCTTATTAAGGTGGCAAACTTTAAATAGAAGAAAGAAAACAAATAAAAGGCAAAAGCAACTGAAGCCAGGAAGAATTAAAGTCAACCCAGACTATCTCCATTTCCCGCTGTTTACCCGTAGTTCCTTTTTAGAGCCAGATAAGAAATTCTGCATTGATTTCTCCAAAGCAGTCAGAGAGCTAAACTTAATGCATACTGAGCCTGTAATAATTGCAACAGAAAAAATGCAAAACATTTTCCCAATCAGTAAAAAGAATGAAAATTGGCTTATTTGCTCAATGTAGAATGCTTTTCAGTCTTTTACAATTACTACTCACTTCAAAGCAATGTTACAATTTCAAAGACTCCTTTAAGTTCTAAAGAGGCCTGGCGGTATAGCAGGAATCAGCTAATGCCTTGGCAACCATTCAGGAAGCATCCGTCAACAGCAACTCTAATTCCTTTCATTATCATGGTTATAGCGCATGTGCTGGAATCAAGTAGAATTTGGAAAGCAGAAGAAACATATGAGATGCACCCATCGTATGTCTTTATTATAAGAACTAGTTTGATACAACTCATGACTGGGGGGAAAGAAAACAATAAGATGATAAAGCACCCTATTGAACTAAAAGTTTTGCACCATTGTGGAATTTGATGAAGATACAAGTTAGCTACCTGATGTAGAATTCAGAAAGAGCTGGCATGGTCATATTCCACTCAGTATCAAGGATGCAGCTGTAGAGGTGGTCAACAGTATTAAGTATCTGCGGGATGCAGATAACTAACAATCTGAACTGGTCTCTCCATATGTCATCCTTAGTGAAACCAGCATTTCCTGCGCTGGATGAGGAGAGCACTTCTTCTATCCTGGCACTGTTTACAGTGCCTCTGAGAGAAAGTCCATTCAGAGAGTGGTGAGGACAACCGAGAAGATTATAGGAAGCTCTGCTTATAAGTGCTATATGCTTAGAGCTCAAAACATTGTTAGAGACCACACCCACCCACTTCATGGTCTGTTTCTGTTGCTCCCCCCGGGAGGACATTTTGAAGTATCTATAGTAGGACTACCAGATTCTGTAACAGCTTTATTCCCTATGCCGTCTGGTAAATTCGCAAGATTCATTTTTCTCACCATGTACATGTATACATCTGAACTAGACTGTGTTATTTCTCCATGTCATATAATATATGTGGGTATATGCATAATTTTGTATTTATTTATTTTGTCATGTTTATGTAATGTATATTGGAGGTGGAGACCCTTTGAGAGTTCTATGCAACAGAATTTCATTTTAATGTATGCCAATTACTGTACATTCAAAGTAACAATGAAATTATTCTAAGTCTAGAATTAGCATTTCTTCAAAAATAATAAGCATACAATGTATTGATATACCTACCAAATTCAGAGATGATTGAGGAGATCAATCTCATAAAAAGGACATCATATGTTTCTATCTCTCTGAATCCAAAAGAGCAAACTCTCTATGAATAGGGGGTCCCCTGAAATTTTCCCGCAACGTTACTGAAAGGAGAGCATCAAAACAGTCTCTGGAAATGGCCCATCTATGATTGTTTAGAATTAGAGTGTAGAGAAACCCTACAGTACAGATCGTGCAGCCAACTAACATTTGGCAGTAGAGCCTTGGTGATATCACTCTGGCAATTGATAGCCCTGATTTTTTCTTTTACTATTGATTTGGCCTTCTCATGGATTAATTGGCCTAAGTATTCAAGAGAGAGCCCAAGTTTTCTATACAGGTATAAGATTGACAGCTGTCTGACAACAGCAGAGGCATCCGGCCTGTAGGATCAAATATGATTCTGAGCCCTGTGATTAGAATCCCCAAGATTACATTGGGGGTATATTTTGGGGCACCGAATGAAGTTTTAAGGAAATTCAGTTGAAAGGTATGACATGTCCTTAGATTTGTATAAGGAGCAAGTTGTATGACAGTTATAGTGAACCTCTCTGTCCTCCCGTGCCTCTCTCAGCCAGTCTTTGAGTGTTGAAGATTTGTCTTTAAATGAATTCAAACTCCAGCTCCTCTTTAGGACAATGATGGTTTATTCAATATACCAGCAAACAACGAATACTCTGATCAGACAAGAATGGCTAAAAGCCAGGCAAGATTAGCATTGGGTTTGACTTTGCTCTCTTTCCTTTTATTACCATTACCATGAGACACACCACCACCATATCCAGGCCTATACGCAGCTCTAGTTCTGGCCACGCCTAACTTATCTCTAGATGCTATTAAACCTATAATATGTCTACATCCCTAAGCTATTCCGACCCTCACTAACCGATCCCCACCTGGTGCCACCTTCACCATGTCTTAACTTAATGCTTAATTACCACCTATATGTGCCCCAACCCCCTCTAACAATATGCACCACATCAATACATGAAAAGAGCCATTTCCATCCGAGCAATTGTTTCAGAATCCATCCTGCAGCCCGCAGTTGTTTCAGAATCCATCCTGCAGCTAACAGCTCTGATGAGTCATTCTAAAGCAACCCTCAACACCATCAGCTAGCACACAAGCAGCAATACAGATCCAGCATCAGCAGAGCTAAGGTGATATTCTCCACTGTCAGCTGACTTGCTGCAAGGTGTGTTCGGAGCTGATGGGCTCCATAGCAAACTTGGAGACCCCCTCTACCTCAGACCCACCTGTGATATAATTCATTTCGTCTCATTTTATACACACCCCCCCCCCCTTGGCTTCCCAGGTACCGTTTATAGAACCTTCATTGGAGATGTGGTGCATTTACATCTGTGTGGCTAACCCATGATGCCTCCCCCAAAGGATATCCTTTCCATTTAACCAGATATTGTAGTATTCCTCTATGTAGTCGTGAATCAAGAAAGGCCTCTATCTCATAGTGATCATCTGTCACTGGACCAGGAAAATGTTCATCAAATTTACTTCTGCCTGGTTTGATGAGACTAACATGGAATACCGGATGGACTCTCTTGAATCGTGACAGTAACTTCAATTGTACCGTAACAGGATTAATCACCCAAGTTATGGTAAATGGTCCTTTATATTTAGGGCCCAATTTTTTACATAGGACACCCAACTGCAGGTATTTGGTGGACACCTATCCCCTATCCCCTACATTAAATGGTGGGTGATCACTTCATTTTCTATCAGCTTGGGCTTTATAAGCTTTAAATGCCTTATGTATAGCCTTATGTACATTTTTCCACATTTCGTAATCTTTGTAGACCAGGTAGTAGCAGTGTCAGTATTGCTTGTCTTGATGGTATAGTCATTCTAGCTCCTAGTAATCCCTTTTGAATGTTATTTCCAATATCACTATGCCCTTTAAGCCTACGTAACCCTGAATCCAATTCAATGGCCACAGTATACCAGTCCTGTATTTTCGGTGGAAGCCCTCGGTACAAACAGGCTTGACAGAGATCCCTGTCCAACCCTTCCCAGAATAGATGGATAATTAATCATTCAGGCCAGTTATGTAGGCGCCCAGCAGCCCTCCTGAATTCCTGCACGTAGTCTACTGCTACCTACCCCGTTGTTTAATAGAGAGCAATGCATCCTCGGCTTGTTATATTCGGGAATTACCCTCAAAATGGGACCAGAGGGCTCCCCAAAATAGCCCAACATCAGCTAATGTTCCCTGTGGAGGTCTGCAGCCCATTCTCCAGCCTCCCCCTAGAATGCTCCGGTATTACCATGGCCCAATGGGACAGATATAATCTACCATATAAATCAAGGTGATTAATAACTTGGCCCATAAAAACTGCTACCCTATCCGCTGCTCCATCAAATGTAGCCTGTAACTGAGGGCTCCCATCTATTCTGTTGTGTACCCCAAGGATCCAGGCCACCTCATGCCCTATAAGGATCCTGACGATCATCCCCACGCCCTACTCCACCCCAATCAAGCGGAGTAGTGGTAGTATCTGACTGACACCTCCCAGGCAACCCCAAAGCTCCATGACTCTGGGATACAACTGGTCCCATTGTTCTTAAAATAATATTCCAAGCTTGAACGGCAGGAGACATAATTCTGAGAGATTGTGGAGATTCTTCTGTCACTTCATGACCATTAGGTTGTAGACTATGTCTATCAGAAGAAGAATTATTTCTAGTTTGAGATCGTGCAACTTGAACGGTTTGCAAAGAGAGCAAACTCAAAGCCAGTGCTAACCTTCTCTCAGCCAGTCCTTGAGTATTGAAGATTTGTCTTTCAATGAATTCAAACTCCAGCTCCACTTTAGGACAGTAATGGTTTATTCAATATATCAGCAAACAACAAATACTCTGATCAGGCAAGAATGGCTAAAAGCCAGGCAAGGTTAGCGTACCTAACCTATTATCTCTAAATGCTATTAACTCTATAGCATGTCTACATCCCTAAGCTATTCCGACCCTCACTAACCAATCCCCACCTGGTGCCATCTTCACCATGCCTTAACTTAATGTTTAATTACCACCTATATGTGCCCCAACCCCCTCTAACAATATGCACCACATCAATACATGAAAAGAGCCATTTCCAGCCCTGCAGTTGTTTCAGAATCCATCCTGCAGCCCGCAGTTGCTTCAGAATCCATCCTGCAACTCACAGCTCTGCTGACTCATTCTAAAGCAACCTTCAACACCATCAGCTAGCACACAAGCAGCAATAGAGATCTGGCATCAACAGAGCTAAGGTGATATTCTCCACTGCCAGCTGACTTGCTGCGAGGTGTGTTCGGAGGTGATGGTCTCTGTAGCGAACTGAGAGCCCAACAAGTGCATGCACATGCAGGTGTGCCAGCACCCATAAGGCAATGCACGTGGGGGCCCCACACCTCCTGCGCATGTGCGCACAACCCCCTGCGCATGCACTGTACTTCTTTTCGCATGCGACCCATGTGCACCTTGCGTCTCTGCACATGTGTGTGCAACCCTCGTGTGTCACATATTTCTGCGCATGCATGCACATCTCCTGTGCATGCCCCGCCCCCGCACATGCACAGAAGCTACTGGACGATCAGCTGGCGGGTGGCGCACACGTCAGCACAGTGAACCTGCTCTAGGGCAACAGCTGGCATGCCGGCAGAGATGGCTCTGCGTGCTACTTCCAGCATGGGTGCAATGGGTTCGCTATCATGGTTGTATGCCATATAATAGTTGGGCTATTTTTTTAGTCATAAACAGTTTGATTGCTATGGGGATATAATTTGCCTTCCTGTTGCCTATAAAATATAGTTACTGCTAGTGTTCTCTTTGGGGCAGTAGAAGTGGCATAATTTATCCAGGCTATTAATTTCCTAGAGACCTGAAATGCTATGCCCAAGTATTTAAAACATTAAACTTGCACTAATTCATGAGAATCAATTATCCACTTATGCCTTTGTCTTTTGTGGGGAAAACTAAAATTTAAGATTTATCATACTCGATAACTAATTGTCCCCCATTGCTAGACAATGCCAGGGTTCTTAGTGCTGGCTTCATGCCTACAGAAGACAAGGAGAAAAGAATTGCATTGTCAGCGTAAAGTAGCATTGGGAGATGTCTATCAGTTAATTTAGGCACATGGATAGCAATTCTCTGAAGGGTTTTAATCACAGAGTTAATGTATATTTAAAAAGCAATGATGCCAAAAAAAATCCCTTGTTTCACCCTCTTGATAGTCTGGATAAAGTCAGAAAGGTCCCCTGCCTGGTTACATCTTACTTTAAGACTGGTTTATTTGTTGTATAACTTGTATCTTGGACTTGTATTCATATCGGGGGGGTTTATGTTTGCATAAAACTTGCATATTATTTTATGTATAGATGTGTGTGTGTGTCTGTGTGTTAAATATATATCTCACATCATTCACATGCATATCTCACATCCCTTATAAACTTTCAAGTTTATGCTTTTTTTAACCTATTGTATTTCGTATAAATCAGCCCCATGTTTTACTAAACTTATCCACACAGAGTCTATGTTTATAAGCAATCTGCTCAAACCAGAAACTATGATTTCTTTAGAAGCAGAAAAAATGATATGCAAACCAAACCCCACCCAATGCAATCAGTGGGGGCCCCCTCCAAAGAACTAAAGGAAATTCAGAGGTAATGGTGCATAACCAAGTTAGGTAGCTGGTTGTGGGACTGAAATTGGAAGTCCAAGACACTGCAAGCAAATATACACACAACTACAGTTTTGACACCAGGACACCAACCTCATCAATGATATCAGGAATGGAAGTCTGCCATTGGAAACAACATTTCTGATGTTTTTTTAATTGAATGGGGATATGCTATTAAAGGACAGAGTAAAGAAACTTACATTTCCAACTGGAAGAAAGTGGATCCCAGAAATAGGCACCTCCTGACCAAGGTATTTTGAGAGAAGGGAAGAAAAAAATACAGAAAACACTTCCAGAACTGCTTAAAATTGACCAATGTTTCTCCTAATATTGTCTCCTTTCTCTGTAGAAGAGAAGAAGAGATCCACATTTAGTTCAGTTGCCCAGCTTATTCACTCCAGATCAGAAAACACTCAAAATAGATTATTGTAACTACTTTTTAAAATGGATTCAGGGTTGAGACATTAAAAGATGTCCAATAGGAATATCCTATGTGACTGGAATAGGCAACCTAGTGCCTTCAGGCCCATATTTGTCTCCATGTAATAAAAAAATGAGTAAATTAGAAAAGGGTGCTGTAAAGCATCAGCCTCAAATGTTCCATCTTTCTTCCTCTCTATTTTTCTTTCTTTCGCTTTCTTTCTCTCTCTCTCTTTCCTTCTTTCTTTCCTTCCTTCCTTCCTTCCCTCCCTCCCTTCCCTTCCTTTTCTTCTCAACAAATATTACTAAGTCCTCTTATGATAACTGAATGCTCCATGGCTGTCAATGTTCCCCATGCCAGCTGTTTAATAATTGCCCATGGTCTCCATTTTGTCAGTGTACCCATAAATGTACCCTGTCTTTTCCACTGAAGCTGGTCTAGTAAGTCTTTAGCAATTGAATCATACTTTATTACTAGTCAAAAGGTGCTTGTATATTCATACTTTTAAAATATCTGTAATGCAAAATAATAATCATTGACAATTTTTGTTCATTCTCAAGCAAGCAAAAAAAACAAAAAACCAGCCCAGCCTTTTACAAACCAGGCAGTTAGTAAGTTATTTGGGAAGTAGGTATCTTTTACTTCAATTTATAACCTATATGATGCAGTGATAGTAGCATTTTCTGAGTGCTTTAAGACATTCGAATAGCAGGTTTGAAAACACATTTTTCTCTACCAAATTGAACTGTTTACTTCGAGTGTATATTTAGCACTTATTCTACTAAGCCAAAGATGAAAATTATGACTTGAATGTCTTCCCCGCCCCACCATGCCATTATAAGGCTAGATCAGAATAAGATTTGAAGTGAAGAGGCATACTTGCAATGTGTTCATGGTACCAAAGAGAAATAGCTCTTGATATATGTTTTGTATTAGGTTTCTAGGGCTGCTGTAACTCTTTCATGTTTGCTATAAAAATCCACGTGACACTTACAGTTTTTTTTCTTATAGAAGAAAGCCATATATTTTGAGACAACAGGGTCACATAGAAGTCTCAAACTCAAATAGCCACAAGCACTGATAATTCAAGATTCGAATAACAACAACATTGGCCTATGGGCCATAAAACTGAATCCTTTTCATTCATTCATTTCATTCAAGTTGTGGCAAAACTTTTAGTTAGTCAAAAAGAAAGAAAATACAAAATAATGCTGTATATCATTAAGCATATATTTCTTATTCTTTAAAAAAGTACTATGACACATGACTACTTTTGAATCTCACTTCATTTTGACCACTTACTTGTTAACATTCTTTAAATAGTAGATAAGTGCAATGTCAATAAAGGAATAATGTAACTGTAGAGTAATGTTAAGTTACATTATTCCTTTATTGACATTGCACTTATCATACTACATGTATGATGACAACCATGCTGGCCAACAGCCCAGACATCCAAAAATATCACCAGAACTCCTGGGATATTTCAACATTCCCATGCGAGAGATTCTTTTTGTAAAGAACATATTTGAATGAGAAACCATTCTACACGGTGAAGTTTTTCCCATCATTGAAACCAACCAATTGTTAAAAAAAAGAAATTTGTTCTAATAATAGTGCAAAGTCATGAAATCAATCATTAACCAATCCATTACCCTCCACCTTGAGTCAAACAACCTATTCTCCAAAAAACAACTTGGTTTCAGGAAAAAAATTGTCCTGCAATCTGCACTCCTACACTGCAAAAACATATGGACTACACTACTCAACCAGGTTAAACCAATAGATGCAATTTACATAGACTTCTGCAAAGCCTTTGATTCAGTGGTACAGCATTTCCAGATCCCTTCATAAATGGATTATTGTGTTCCTGTCAAACAGGCAACAAATAGTAAAAATAGGAAGTTCCCTATCAAATCCTGCACCAGTTAGCAGTGGTGTCCCCCAAGGCAGCGTTCTAGGACCCACACTCTTTATACTCTACATAAATGACCTTTGTGATCACCTCATAAGCAACTGGGTCCTCTTCACTGATGATGTAAAACTATTCAACACCACCAACAATGCTACCGTCCTTCAAAGTGACCTTGATTATATGTCTGAATGGTCAAACAATTGGCAACTCCAAATTTCGACCAACAAATGCTCTCTCCTACACATTGGTAAAAAAAATCAGTACACCAAATACAAGCTAGGTGGATATGACCTTGTTGACAACCTCACTCTATCAAGGACCTTGGAGTACTCATATCAAATAACCTAAGCACCAGAGCTCACTGCAACGGCATTGCCAAAAAGGCTTTAAGAGTTGTAAATCTAATCTTACATAGCTTCTCCTCCGGTAATACTGAATTGCTAACTACGGCATACAAAACCTTTGCTAGACCAATACGCGAATACAGCTCAGCTAACTAGAATCCTCACTGTATATCAGACATTAATACAATTGAGCAAGTCCAAAGTATTTCACGAGAAGAGTACTACCCTCCTCCCCTCAGCAGAATACTTTACACCACCAGGCTTGAGATTTTGGGCTTGGACAACCTAGACCTATGCTTCCTACGGTTGGACTTAAGTGTAGTACACAAAATTATCTGCTACAATGCCCTACTAGTTCATGACTACTTCAGCTTCAACTGCAATAATCCAAGAGTACACAACAGATACAAATTCAATGTACACCGCTCCAAACTTGATTGCAGGAAATATGACTTCAGCAACAGTGGTCAATGCCTGGAATGCACTTCCTGACTCTGTTGTTACATCCTCAAACCCCCACTCCTTTAACCTCAAACTATCTACTATTGACCTCACCCCATTCCTAAGAGGTCTGTAAGGGGTGTGCATAAGTGCACATTTGTGCCTACCATCCCTGTCCTATTGCCCCATTTATTCGTACCTATTTCCCATATTCTTGCTCACGTTTATACTTATACCTATTGTCTTGTAAGTGATTGACAAATCAAATCAAATAAATAAATAAATAGGTTTTGTTCTCTTGAATATTTCTTTCAAGGCATGGTAATGAACCTATGTTTTTTATTGAAGATTTTCACCCACCCACCCACCCCCAAAAACAGTAAAACAGGCTACAATATTAAGGAAGCAGGCACTACAAAGCAGGTTGATCAACTCTATCATATATTCACACTATGAAATAATATACACAGTATGTAATGCAAGAGAATTTGAAAATCAGTTTTACAGATTTGTTTTACAGATATGGGTGTTGATTATTTGCTCTGAAAATAATAATAAGTTAATTATTTATTATGGAATGAGCTGAGTTCTCATTTTTGTCCTCAAATTCTTATTAAAGTAAGGCCACATTTATTTATTGTGAAGTTAATGAATTCTAATTCACTGATTACATAGTGTTATATTAGTTAGGATAAATCAATGATGACTTCTAAAGGGTATCCTTGTTTTCTAACAAGGATCAAATATTTTATGTTAGAGATTCAAGTAATAGTACATTGCCTAAGGCAGAACTAGAGGGCAAGAACTACCCAGTTTAGAAAAACAAAGACAAAGTATGCAAGAGAAGGCAATTCAAGAAGAGCAGAACAACTGAAGATGCATAAAAGAAGAAAGATAAATTTTTATCAAAAAAGAAAGCCCAATGCATCGATCACTGCAAAACAGAAAAGAGGAGGAAAGCACACGTTGTGGGAGCAATTCATATTCCCAGAGCTTTCTTTGCAAGACAGAAGGAATATCAATCCCTGGATTTCAGTTTGTATCTTCAACTTTTCTTCAATTTTTCCCTTGAAAAATTTATTATGGTACAAGACAGTGGATGAAGCATTCTAGTTTCTATTTCTGTAAGATCCAGTTGGGAGTACAAGGCAAAAGAGTTCCTAGGGGTCTGCAAGTCTTGTTAGAAATGTTTCTTTTAGCTGAGCAGAAACGTGCATGAAATAGTTCTCTTCAGAAAAATAAACCAGCTCTGATACACAAACAAAGTGTGCATAAACTTGCAGAAAGTGCATTAGGGAAGCAGGCACATGAGACAAGAAAAAGATGTAGCCGGCTTAAGAAAGATCTTCATACGTGCTCCTGTGGACTGCAAAGCCCCTCTTCTAAAGGGGCGGCATGTCCTCATTTATCTTGTCTCTTGGGAGTGCATTAGGATTCACTAGGTTTCTTATGAGATAGTGGAGGGACAAGAAGACAAGGAGAACTGGTTAGTACAATCAGTTGAACTGAGTGCAATCCAACATGCTTCGGCAGCCATTTGATGTTACAGTCTGTTAGAAATCTCTAGAAATCTCTTCCTTCATAGCACTTGGGCATTGACTTCCAGGTCTATTCTGCAGCAGGGAGCCTGGTTCATTCTAATACACTTCTCTCCTTATCGCGACCAGGTTTCTTAGCCAGAACTTGGCTCAGACATTCTGGACCCCCTTGAGCAGCAGCTGAGTGGTGGCAGGGAGCTCACAGTGAAACAAGGGAAAGGGAGATGTCTCCCTCTTAACTCTGTCCACACCTGTTAGCTAGATTGCTTTTGATTATGGGTTCGCATTGGAAATTAAATCTATCTCAAAAAGTAACCCCATTATCAATTTTGTTTTGGTGCAAGCAATGGAGCGCATTCAAAAAGAATTTTTGATAAGCCAGTTTCCAGAAGAAACCTGACAATTAGGTTATAGCAGCAAAGAGTCAGCTCCCTTTGACTGTATCTGCACAAAATCACATGTGTAAAGCTAGAATAAGATTTGACAGGAAGTTAAACCCTCTGGTCTTGTTGTACGTCAAAACTTACCTCCTCCTTAGACCCACTCCAAGTTAAGAAAACTGATTGGTTGATGTTTTTCCACTGGCTAGATCCCCATGGAAGAATAAGGATCATCAGGATAAGGATCAATGACACAGAGGATAAATGAAAGAAACCTGCATCTAGCCATGAAGATCCCATAATTTCCCTCTCTCTTTCTCTGTCCCTCCATCCCCCCCCCCCTCTCTCTCTCTCTCTCCTTGCAAATAGATGAATCAATGGCGAAAACAAAATCCTCTTTTTCACTTTCCTTCTCAAATTGAGAATAGCTGAAAGATTGCAAATTAAATTCTTGGCACAATGTTAACACACAGTCCTAAATGTAGGACTGATAATGACTCCAAAATTCCACTTGGTAGCAATTCATTACTCAGCCTTCTGGCTGGCATCTCTGTCTTTGTTCCTATAACACCAGTGCTGAAAGAAATTTATGCTTATTTTCCCATTTCGAAGTCAATGTATTGAGACTCCTATTTAAAGCCCCAAATGGCTTGAGAGCAGGGTGGGATTCAAATTTTTTAACAACTGGTTCTGTGGGTGTGGTTTAGTTGGTGGGTGTGACTTGGTCACTTTTTTCAGTGCCATTGTAGCTTTGAATGGTCACTAAATGAAGTGTTATAAGTCAAAGATTACCTGTACAAAAATACAAAAAGCTTCTTCGCTTGCAAAAGGCTACCCTAAATACCAATAATTAGATTAAAAATACCTGCAAGCTAGAGTTACAAATCAGGCAGGGTGCCAGAGCACCTTGAGGAATTAAAATAGTTAAAATGCAATGACAACTATCAGCAGCCAACTGTTGCTCATAAAGTGAAACCCTTTAGCAGAGAGGTCATTTAAGCTCTCCAGAAAGAGCACACCCAGGAAAAGCAATCCTTAGATCCATTTGCACCACTTAAAGATACCAGCTGGTCTCACTCATCTCACAAGATATCCTAAGGAAATCACCCAGATTTAAGGAAACATGCCCTCCAGAAAGGCAGTAGAAAAAAATCAGTGCCAAGCTTGTATCCTGCCTCTTGGAAGTATACCCCAAAAGGACAGTGCCAGATACCACTAAAGCAGTGAAGGAAGACCCCCCCCCTCCCCAGATAGAAAAAGAATCCATGAGGCAGGAAAAAATTCAAACACAATACAAATAATTAAATCACAACAGTAGCTGTTGCTTGTTAAACCAATTACCAGAACAAATAGACACAGGAACTAGCCAGATTTATCAGTTTCTTTTCGGGAACAAAGATTAATCTTTTTCCTTCCAAACAAGCTGAATAGGGAAAATTATCAATAAACACAGATTAAATGTCACCAAGCACAGAATGAAACTTCACCAAAAACCAATTTTAGACCAAAACTCAGACAGGGTATGTAAAGTCACATTTGAATGTCAATCTTTCTAGCTAGGCAAGAAGAAATATTTCCAGATGAGTATTTCCTCCCAACAGCAGTGTAAAAAGCTTAAAACAACCCTTCCCCTTTAAGAAAGTATCAAGAAAAAAAACCTCAGATATACTGCCAAGAATGTAATAAGGGTGGAAAAAAACAAAAGGAGATTGCTTCTAACTACCGATTCTCCGAACTGCCTAGAAAGTTAACAAGGGGTTCTATAGAACCAGTCAGAACCGAGAGAATCCCACCCCTGCTTGAGACCCAAGAGTTTGAAAATGCCCATCCTCCCAATTCCATAGGTCCATACTTGCCAATCATTGGCCAAAGCTTAATGTCTATTCCATTCAAAGTGAGATCTTTTCATTATGGTGCCTTCTCCCATGCAGGAAGCATCCTTCTACAGCAGATAATCTCCAGATATTCATCTAGTGAATACGCACAGGAACTTACCTGGCCCCCTTTTTTTTATATCAAGCTGATGTTTTATTACTGAAAACAATGTCCAAACAGGTTTGCTTATGGCAGCATTAAATGTATGTGATTAGCCTGTGTTGAAACTGTACTCATAAACTTTGGCCACATTTACAGAAATATGCTTGAAACTAAATTAATCAATTATATGGGTTCTATTTATTCAATCAAATAGCCTGGGTTTATATGAAATCGTCCCAAAACTAATCAACTTTAGCACATTATGTGTAACTACTAGACCCTTTCCTGACCAGATTAAGCATATCATGTTTTTTTATCTCTGAGTTATAATTGAATCATTTCTGAGCTTTGTATACATCTTTGAAGTCTAACAGAATAAGTAATAATATGCAAATGTATTAGATACAACAAATAAGAACAGGCAGAATTGGTTTTGTAGGACACTGCTAATATGTGACTTCTTAAAATGTTATTATTTTGCTGAATCTAAACCTAGAAAAAATGTTCCATTAATTATTAGAACAGAAAAACACTCATTGACAAGGTGAATTCTAAAAGCCTGCACTGATTAGTGGCAGTTGCTTTCCTAACATTCATGCTAACTTGTCAACATAAATAGTGACCTCTCCAGCTACACTTCTATAAATTGGAGTGCAGAGAACAGTTTAGTATCCCAGAAAAATAATCAGGTTGTCAGGCATTTGACAGCTTATTTCTAAAATAGAATTAAGAAACAGGCCTCTGGTAAATTGTTGGGGTTGAATGGGCTGGCAGGAAATTACATAGATGTGATGTGTGCAAGCAATCCTGTGTACACTTTATCATGAATAATGCCCACTGAATAGAGTGCAGCTTATACATTAATAAGAATAGATGGAAAGGCATGAAGAAACTGTATAAAATATAATATTTCCTACGAATACCTGTAGAAGAAAAGAGAATGGCCTTGAAGGAGAATGATCTGTTACCAAGGCAAGAATCAGACAAGGGTTTTAGACTATAGGGCATTTTTTTCGTACCCCAATCTATTCTATAGGGCTGACAGTCTCCAACTGTGGGGAAATCTTAGGGGTTTTGGAGCCTTCACCAAAGCTATCATGGTTATCCCTGCAAGGCAATCAATTTTGGAAAAAGCGGCAGAGTTTTTCTCCCATTTTTGAGCACAAATTGGTATCAATAAATTTGTCAAAATCATCATGTAGATTGTCTCTCAGATTTTCTTGTTTTTCATAACTTTCTTCTTTGTTTCGCCAGACTAATAATGTCACAATGCCATCTTAATGTTCTAGAAACACAAAAGTTAAAATCTACCTGTTAAAAATCTGTGGTCTCAAATGTCATTTTGCAAACATACTGGTGGTGTATAAGGAGACACAATGAGTAATCTTCACTGTAAATTTCTTTTTTAATTTATTGAATGAATAAGAAATTTGATCCAGGCAATTACCAAATTTGCCCAAGCCTAAAGGCATCATTGAATGCACAAATATTAGAAATCAGGGCTGTATGCCTCATTTTTGTAGCTTTAATCCCTATAATGCAAAATCTATTGAGTAGGCAGCATTCAGATGTATGTATGTATGTATGTATGTATGTATGTATGTATGTATGTATGTATGTTTCAATGAATAAATAAATAAATATGTTTTGAATTTTCACAGACTTCTGAATAAAGGAAAAACAACATCCACATCAGTGGTGGTATTCAGCAGATTCTGATCAGTTCTGGAGAACTGGTAGCAGAAATTTTGAGTAGTTTGGAGAACCAGCAAATGCCACCTCTGACTGGCCCCACTCCCATCTATTCTCTGCCTCCCGAGTCCCAACTGATAGGCTGGGTCTTCTTTTGTTGCCCTGCACAGGAGAACGGAGCTGGAAACCAGGTTAGTGGGATGGGTAGGGAATGGGGATTTTGTAGTATCCTTCCCCTGCCATGGCCACCAAGCCACGCCCACAGAACTGGTAGTAAAAAAAAAAATTGAATCCCACCACTGAACCACATCCCTTTAAAATGTACGGTAATATCTAAGTGCTTCAAGACAATCATATTTCTTTTGCAATCATTCTGCTTCTTTCAACAAATTTGATGGGGAGATTCAGATAAAGACATTTTCCATTTGTGACCTCCCCCCCACCTTTGTGTTTACTTTTTCTTCAATCTATTTTTTTCTTGCCACATAAAAACTGAAAGATAGAAAGATGGCCAGTGCACGCAATGATTTCTAACTAATGCTAGGTGCCATCCACCTGGAAGGCCCGTGTCTCATTGAAGATGGTAAAGCACATGCCACCTAAATGGAGCTTACACACCAGGTGGAAAACTATTTTAGCTGGATCAATTTGTCAAATCTTGTCCCTCTCCACCACACGGTAAAAATGTAATATTCTCTAGACCCCATTAGTTTTCTGATATATCAAGATGTAATAGCACCCAGGGAATAATGTATTAAAGGTAGTTCAGAAAGAAATTGGTGGATTGAGAATTTTTGAGAGGAAGGGAAGCTTGCCACAATCTTTATTCATGTGGAAGTCTAACCTCCAACCTATTCCCCTCAGGATCTTCCCAATATTGTGCCTACTATGAAAAGTATACTTTTCCCTTCTCACCCTCAGTAAAAAAAAAAAAAAACAACCTTTGAGCTCCAGCTTGCTCTGGAATTTGTTTCAACTGCAGGCTAGAAACAACACAGGCTTAAAGCTATTGGGGGAAGGGAGAGGGAGGGGTCTCCCTAAAGAATCAAGTTAGGCATAAGATGATCCGTGGTGGTGCAAATGGTTAGAATGCAGTGTTGCAGGCTGATTCTGCTCATTGCCAGGAGTTTGATACTGATTGGCTTAAAGTTGACTCAGCCTTCCATCCTTCCAAAATGAAGATCCAGATTCGTGGGAGCAATATGCTCTCTAAACCACTTAAAGAGTGCAGTTTATTTGAAACCAAAGCAAATCTGATATGTTCTTTGCAAAACTGTGGCTCTGTAAATTTTATGGGTGATCTTTTTCCCTGCTGGAGGGAACATCTGCCTCAAGCGTCCCACAGAACTGGATTATTTCGCCCCTACTAAAATGCCAGCAGGTCACTTCTAGAGGCTTTTAAATGCAACAGAGTAGTGGCAAGGTGGTTTGAAAATATACAAATAACTTTTATCTGTTTTGTCTCATACCAATATAGATGGAGTAGCCACTCTCACTATATTTTATTTCTATTTTTCATGGCATTTTTATTTTTTACTCCAGGATTTGGTGTAGGATAGTGGTGGCTAACCTTTTTGGGCTCCTCTGCCAAAAATTGTGTGCACGCTTGCACTCATGTGCCTGCACCCAGAAGGCAAACCGTCCCCCCCCACGCCCCCTGCACATGCATGCACAATTCCCTCCTGCCACCCCCTTACCTGCACTGTGCCTCCCAGCTAATTTTCGGTCCATTTGAGGCCTCTTTTGGCCTTCCAGAGGCTTGATGAAAGCCTCTGCAGCCCGAAAAATAGGCCCGTTTTGTCACTTCCTATATTTTCAGAATTACAGGAAGTGATGAAACGGGCCTATTTTTCAGGTTGCAGAGACCTTCCCAAGCCTTTGGGAGGCCAAAAAAGGCCTCAAACAGACTGAAAATAAGCTGTGAAGCGCATAGTGAGGTAAGTTTGCCTGCAGCTCGTGCGCCAGCACAAATGGCTCTGCATGCCACCTGTGGCATGCGTGTCGTAGGTTCGCCATCATGGGTGTAGGGTAAAGGGGCTCAGAACCAAAGCATTTTCTTTGCACCATCTTGAGTCAGCTAAAGAGATAATTGATTGGCTCATACCAGTAACCAGTTCATGCTCTGGACTGTATTGAAATTTGTAGAAACTGATTCCCAAAGAATTCCACTGATGACCTATTACTAACATCCTGGGGTGGCTCCATGTTTCCATTGTAAAAGAAGAGTGCTTGGTAAAACCACACTTCTTCACATACAATTTCCAATTTGGAGCATCTAATTCAAAATATTTTATTATTCTTTTAACAACCCTGTAATCCCTTGCATTGGAACAGAATCAGGGAAACTGAATGGAGCTGAGCATTTACTGGCTAGATGCCCTTCCTGATGCCTACGTGGAGCTCACAGCTGGTATTTTCTCTTTGCATCCAGAGAAAGAAATATCTGCCACTACCTAGACTCAAACTCACAGTCTCCCGATTATGAGGTGAGAGCTCCACCTCTAGGTCACCGTGCCACTCACAATTCAAAATAAACCATAATCCCATCTTTAAATCATACGAGTCTTCCCAAAAGAATATTTACACAAATATGGATATAACTCAAAACAATGGATCATGGTTATCTTTTAAGCATTCCCTCCATCATTCTTCACATCCAACAATGTGAAGTCAAGTGATGTCCACGGGGAATTTTAAAATCTGTAAAAGGAGCATTAGTTTTACACGCCCTAGGGCTTGAAAGGGACAATTTGTTGCAAGCCGCTGCATTAAATAGCATTTTTTTTCTGAAACTGGGAAGTAAATGTTATTGATATATTGGGGACAGGATGCAAAAATATGCTTGGGATTCCCCAAATAGCTGAAAGCTGAACTCCTCTGAGGTGAGAATTTGATATTTCCAAATTAGAATTTCTCTATTCTTGCTTTTCATTACATCCACCAAGGCAGCTGTTAAACCCTGCAGAGAAGTGTTTCTGCAATTAGGCAAGATACATATACTGGTTCTATTAAATACTGGAACAAAAATTCTCACATATTCATTCATTTACGCTCCTTGAACTTGGCACTAACCAATGTTCTTGATGACGCTGAGATTTAAATCTCACAAGATTTTCCAAAGGCCCATCTGTGCTACCACTTTCACAACTGCATTATAAAAATAACCCTGAATCAATTGTTACTGAGATGTCAGCTACATCATCCAAATTACTGCATCTAGCCTTTCTGTCACAGACTCAGCTTTCATAATGATGAGAGTCAGCTTTCTGAAGACAGATACAAAAAATATAGAAGCACATTGCATCAAATAAAAGACATGCCTTTAAAACAGCCTTGCTGGTATCTATAGCTACAGCTGTATGGATACTTGCCTAAAAGTAAGTCAGAATTGAATTTTGTTCTTTTATACATATCATTTCTTCCCAGGAAGCAAATTTGGGGTCTCTATTCCTATCTATCATCTGCCTGAACTGAGCAGGAAAACCTGGAGATGAAGCTATTGTTGACAGTGACTTATTTCAACTTCCTGATCTTAATTGCATCACTTCTTCCTTTCTTGCCAATACATGATAGTTTAGATGCCACACAGCCTGTTGTCGTGGGGTCCACTTGATAGGAAAACAATGTTCTGCATTCAAAACATTGGGCAGCCAGTTAAATCAGCCTTATATTCTATTGTATAAAAGGAGGAAGCAAGAAGAAATTTATTAGAACTTTTGGTTTCCTTTTCAGAAGCTACAATCTTCCCATTACCTATCATTCATTTAGCAAGCCATTTTTAAAACAAGCTTGGTTTGGCAGGTGACTTCACCCAGAGATCTTGGCTAATCATCTCAGCAGGACTAAGCTAAGATAAGCAGGGTCTTTACTGAGTAGTATTCAGAATGAAAAAAATATTCTAAGGAATTTTGGGACTGGGCACAGGAAACTCAAACTAGCCTTAAAAGAAAAGGCAAAGGGAAACCATGTTTGAAACATGCCCAAGAAAGCTGAGCAGCCAAGAAAGCTGAGCATGAGTTGAAGCTATCTAACTGATGCTTCCTGTGGCTTCTTTGGTCTTAAAATAAACAGATGCCAGGTTTTTACTGTTTGTAATGTTTTGATGTGTTTAATTTTATAATTTTAATATGGTTTCATATGTTGTTTTAACTTTTGATTGGGAGTCATCCAGAGTTGTGTGGAACATTAATGGCTAAATAAATGTTTCAAATAAATAAATTTGAGAGGAATTCAGTGCAAAGACCATATCAATCTTTCCTGAATATATTAGATAAGACATCTAGTTTAGATTTCCCAGCCACACTCCTTAGCAGGAGTTAGCAAGGCTATTTATGGCTAGACATGCCAAGTGCTTAAACTTCATTATTTTTCAAAATAAGAGCAGCTGCTAGAGAATGTAAACTGCAGAGCAATTAAACACTTCTGTCTACTTAACACTGTGTACCACAAGTATTTTCTAATAGGATATGGATGCACTCTATAACAGGGGTCTCCAAACTCGGCAACTTTAAGGCTTGTGGACTTCAACTTTGCTGGCTGAGGAATTCTGGCAGTTGAAGTCCACAAGTCTTAAAGTTGCCGAGTTTGGAGACCCCTGCTCTATAATATTGGAGAGAGATGGAGGGAGGGTAAAAGAGAGGGAGAAAGAGAGAGAGGGAAGAAAGGGAGGAGAGAAGGAGAGAAACTTAGAGATAGATGTGTCACTTCTAGATTAGAAATAAAGGCAAGAATAGAATGAATAGAGAGACTGCGTCCAGTAATGTGTCTTCTCTTTTGTTTTCAGCACCCACCTCTGCACTGTAAGCCACCTAAGTTGCCTTGGCAAGGATGGCATAGAAGTTTATTAATAAATACAAAAATCAGGCCCAGCAAGACTCTTCTCTGGATTCTACAAACTAACAAGCCTTCAGAGGCATGAACACTGAGCTACCCAACACAATTTTGCCAGTCTACATATTGTTCCGTATTAAAATTCTAGGATTGCAACAACCAGACCTATTTATGTCCATCTTAGTTGCCAGCTTCCCAGTTTCCCCGGCAAAAAATATGTTTTTGCCTAGAATAGCAGTGCAACAGCCTTCCCTCTCTCCTACAGGAACTTTTTCTATAAGAAACTAAACAATATTGCAATTTTAGCTTCTCCTTACAAGCAAAATTACACGAAGCCTACACTTGGTTTTCTGCATGGGTATTTGAACAATCAGTAGGAAGATTTGGCCATCACTCGATATCTTTACCTTTTTTTCCCCTCTGGTATTTTTTGTAATTGGCTAACAGTTCTTATAGTTTCACTAAATTAAATGAGCCAAATTTTATAATGTAAACACTCAGCATTTTTAACAACTTTCATCTTAACCATTGGCCTAGCATCACCCTCTTTATTACAGATTAGATCAAGATTCTGAGGCTTAAAGAGTAGATCAAATGAAATTAATTTAATCATAGCTGATTTCAGTGGGTTCACTTCAAGCCTGACTAAATCTTAATCCAGCTCAATGTTTCTTTACAATTTCATATTAACAGTTATCTTTGTGTATTTCACAACTTTCAAATTGGTTAATACATTTCCCATGTATCTGTGAAGTTTCCAAAAAGCATTTGTATTTATGGTTAATATTTTTAAATTATGAATGTTTTAATCTTTTGCATTTATTTGTGCCTTTGATTCAGCTAATACACTAAGGTTTTGCGACCATTTATCATCATCTTTGCCTTGTAGCTTATGTTTTATGGCCCATTAAATCTTCTCTCGTTTCCTATAAATGAAAAAAAGGAAACCAAAAGTGGTAACATGAGGATTTGCATATAAAAACGACGTGGCATTGAAAACCCTTGTATACACATGGAATAACGCTAACTCATGTACTGCAGAGAGAATATTTTGTCCCAAGCAATGACACTGGCTGGGAGAGAGAGAGAGACCATGCACTTCGATTAAAGCGGGTTGGGTCTAATGGTTAAGGCACCAGCGTAAAACCAAAAGGACTGAGTTCTAGTCTCGCTTTAGGCACAAAGCCAGATGGATGACCTTGGGCCAGTCATACACTCTTGGCCCTAAGAAGACAACAAAGGCAAAACACTTCTGAAAGAAAAAACATTGTTAGAAAACTGCAGACATTTATCAGGAATCATGACTAACCCGAAGCCCACTACCACCACTGCAGTGCAAGCTCCACACCTTTCTGAATATGCATCATGGCACATAACTCTAAAAGGGACAGAGCTTGTGCTATGAGAGCACATTGTTTTGGTCATTTAAGTAGCCAGCTGCAAACCCAAAGTCCCAAAGTGGTCCCAAAGTGTCATGTTTTACAAGGTAACATCATATAATAACTCAGAAACTTCCAATATTTACCATGTTATTCCCAAAGTTATAAGAGGCCATTTGGCCAGGTAATAATCGTAATCTTTCAAGCTTTGTTTCTCTTCGTCTTAAAGGAAATGTACACATGAATTCAAAATGTCCAAAGAGAAACCATCCATCTAGAAAATAAATGTTAATTTTCAATAGCTGATTATTTGATGGAAAGTAGGTTGCAGGGAAGGTAACTTTAAAGCATTTAAACAAATTAGAAATAATAGTGAAAATTAAAAAAAAAATCAGAGGGTTACCTTTCCTATTATTGCAAACCTGCACACTGGACAATACATAATAGATATTAAAAATAAAAGCTAAGGAGATTGGTAGTGCAGTGGTTAGAATGCAGTATTCTCTTCCCACACAGCCAGGAGTTCAATCCTGACCGCCTCACGGTTGACTCAGCTTTCCATCATTCTGAGATTAGTAAAACGAAGTCTCAGATTTTTTTTGGGGGGGGGGGCAAATATAGTGACCCTCTAAATCATTCAGAGTGCTGTAAAGCACTATGAAGCATGATATAAGTCTAAGTGCTATGGCTAAGTAATAGGCTAAATTTGAAATCTTCTGCCACCTCTTTCCAAAATTTATCAAAATTATGAACTCTCTTCCTCAAAATAAAGAATTCCATCATCGGAAGTTTCTACTGTCTTCTACTGTGTACAACATACAAAAGTAGCAAACCTATTTTTCATTCATCAAATCTTTGTGCTTATGTGATGGCTCAAGAATGTGTGTGAAATGGTACAGATTTGGTTGTTGTTTATCAGAGACTGAAATCAATGTTCCATCAAGAGGGTCAGGCTTTTTGAAATATGGAAAAACAATGATTTCTTTTTGACTAATTCATTATCCTCAGCCACATGAATAAATGTAAAGCAGTTATTGCAGCATATCATCACCCCATTTCCATTCCGCAATCAAGCAAAATCACTACTTTCCTTTTTCTCATTCAGCCTAACTCAAATTATATTATTCTGCAAACTAAGGAGGACAAAAGGAATGACACTTTTTCCAAAATGAAGAAATTATTTTAATTCTTCTTTACCACTCAACCTTTAAAAACAGTTAATTCTCTCCTGCTCCAATCTCATTTCCAGTTGATGAAAAAAAAATCTAGCATGGAAAATTAGAACGTTTTTTTCCCCAAAGGGAACAAGGAATAATGAGAAACACTACCAACTGAATTGTGATTCGTTAGACCTGCAGTGTTGGAACAAGTCTATTAATAGTATAGCAGCTGCATGCAAGTTACCACCACTAGAGGGAGCATTTAGATCACTGATAACCTTGGCATTGTTTTTGCCTGAAATGTATTTAAATTGTTTTTGCCTAATATTCAGAATCCCTGACTCATTTTTGTTTTGTTTTAAAGGTCAAAAACCAATTTGCATGTGAATAAACTTGGTTTCATAATAAGATTTCATATTCTTGGATCTACATTTCCAAATGTGCTGTTGCTCCATGGCCGTAATATTGAGATTATATTGACTTAATTCCAAGCATCGAGAACTTCCTACATAATGGAACTGCTGGTGGCTTCCTGAAGATCTCATGCAACATGACCCTTCATAAAGAGATCCTGATAACCTTATGTTGATTTCAGCCATGCAAATTAAACCCTGTTCTCACTGCTGTGCTGGGGAACACCAGTCATTCACAATTAAATTCGAGCTTCACACACACACACACACAAAGCAAGTGGACTAAATGTTTTTTGGTCCTACTACTTATGCATCAATGCCTTCTTCCAGATTTTTAGCTTCTCAATCTAGTCTACCTAGATATTCCGGATGGCCCCAAAGAATGAAGTGCCATTTACCTTTTAAGGTCAGCCGAGGTCAGCTAGATATGGCCAGCTATTACATTCATGCTAGAAGCAATTTTAATGCTTAAGTAACAAATGCCAAGACTACTAAATGCTAACGGGGGAAGCAAGATCCATTTTTTACTTCCAAACTTTCATAGGCACATAATTATCACATAATTTTGCTCTAGAATTTTTATCAGTATGGAATAACTTATTCCAGAGCCCCAAGACTTTCCAGATTTGTGAGAATGCCTAAGAGCTAAGGGATCCAGTCATCTTATAGCATTTGCAAGGATGCTTGAATGTCACTATTTATGTGTATATCACTTTGCCCATCCCATTTTTTGCAGTGTGATGAGTTTGAGGCAAGAAAACGTAAATTGATGTTACTATTTTATTAACAGAAGTGGATAATTATTGCAGTAATGAGTGGGAGGGATGGACATAGGATGGGCACTGAGACTAGTAGTAGTTCATAGCTAATAATTCATTTTGTTTACGGTAGTAAAGTTAAGATTGGCTGAAAAAGGCCTTGGCCTTCATGCACAGTGGGTAACATGTAGTCCTCCATCCTTTTTCTGAAATCTTCCGATTGTTAAAATGATGAGGATCTTCAGCTATTTTGAAATAGACAACACAGAATAAAACAATAAACTCTGAAACAGGATTATTAAAGGGATCATATTCTCACCCACCCACAAATCAAGTCCTATCCCTGTGACATCAGTATTCATACAGGATGACCACCCAATGCTCAAGTCACATAAAAGCATCTCTTTAACATTCATGTTTTTCCAACATCTTTAGCGGAGGCTATTTTTTAAAATTAGAACCTGCCAGTATAAAGATGGCGATGTTTAACTTCTTTAAGATAGGATTAAATGGGCTGTGATGGGGCAGTGGTTAGACTACAGTACTGCAGGCTACTTCTGCTGACTGCCAGTTTGGCAGTTCAATTTTCACTGGCTCAAGGTTGACTCATCTTTCCATCCTTCCAAGGTCAGTAAAATGAAGACCCAAATCATTGGAGTCAGACTATATAAACGGTTGTAAAGCAGTGTATTAAGTGCTATTGCCATTACTTTAGAATTAAGAACACTTTTAAGTGGCCCATGGAAACCAATAAATTATGCTTGATTCTCTAATTTGTCACCATAATGGAATGCAGTTAGGTTAGCCATCATATAAGGCTCATAAGCTGTATAAGCCAAATGTTCAATTAATGTGTTGTATCAGCCAATCTTGGTTAAGCCAAATGCACTAAGATTTGAGAACCAGCAGAAATAGGATTAAATTTACTTTTTCCACTCACAGGGGCCAACACTAGTGGTCAAAGTTTGGTTTTTAAAGGGAGAATGCCATGGTTGTATAGGATCAGGAAGCTACTTTCCAATTAACACCTAAACTTATAAACAAGCCTGTCCAGTTTCTCTTTTTTTTAAAGCTATTGGAAGAACTGTTTTCCATACCTTATCATAATATTAAGACATGACTGTACAAGGTGTGAATAGATCAAAAAGCTGCAGGTACTAGATTTTATTCAGGAAACATTCAGTTTCTTAAGACACTGTGTCATGGGCATTCCCATTTCAAGATGCAAGATCCAAAATTACATAAAATAGTATGTATGCTAGGGCGTTTCAAACAGATCACGTTTCCTTCCAATCAGTTCATATACTACTGAAGTTTTCAATAAACATCTACTAATGTTATTTAACAGGACACATCATTTTAGAAAAAGGACAGTGGGAAGTACTTAAAAATGCTTCCAAAATTTGTTATAAAGATTAGTATATACCTACATCCTTTATATTTAGGAATTATATTTATGTCCACGTAAATCTGGACAAACAGGAGTCATTGCTTCAAACTGTTGTTGTTTTTTAAACACGTTAAAAAAAAAAACCTCAAGATTTATTTTTTTCTTAAAATAGTTAGTGCAAATCTAATTATGAAGACTTCATCCAAAAGGTTAAGGTGGGAGAATCCAGACATTTTATAGCATTTCGATATACTCCAAATCATAATCTTAAGACTGGATAGTTTTATAGCTACCAGGAATAATTACAAAGCGTGTTTTTTTCCAACCATAAAAGTTAGTATTAATGCCAGTGTTATTCTGCTTTCTCAAACTCACCAACCTGAAGACTTGAATAGGTCAGTCAAGATACTTCCCCCCCCCCCAAAAAAATCCCACCTCCACCAGTTAAGAACTGCAAAAACATTGATTTAACAGGCACTTGAGAATTGAGGGTTCTCACAAAAAGGGAATGTTATCATTGATCACTTCCCCTCTTTTCTTTGTAGCATACCACTTCAGTTGTCAGGGGGAGATTTATACTAATCTTAGGAGGCTCATGGCTTTAGAGGTTTCCGAAGGATCCTTTTGTAAAAAGAATGCAAGCAGCGCCATGCTACTGTGACACCCCTCACCCTTTCATTATATGCTGCATACCTCACAATTCACCTATAAAAAGGGTGGAGCGCCACAACTGCTTTAATTATTTACCCCTTGAGAACAGCCCTGCATAATTTGCAAGTCTGAGATTCAATATTCTCATGCTCCAGGAGGGGAAAACAGTGCAAATGGAAAATTTCCATGTCTGGGCCGCTCTTTGGCTGTGTACAGGAGATCTTTCCTCTTTTCCTTGCACATAAACCATCTTGAAACCACTCCTTGCCAGTTGAAATCAATCTGCAGAATCAACTGGCAAAAGTTTTTCCAGGAGATTCCATACCAGCTGGGAATTTGGACACCAACAAAAACCTCAAAACAACAAAATAACCTACTTCGAGAATGAAAAAAACTTTCAAATCTCCGAGAAGGGTAATTAAAAAAAACAGATGTATGTTTGAGAGATTTAAAGTTCTGTGGCATTTTGAGAAAGGCAGGCTATCTGGTAAAAATCTGGGATTTCTATTCTGTGTAAAAGTTGGATTCCTATCAGTGTACACTTTTTTGACAAGACACATCTGACTCTTGCCATGAGATCAACCCCAACCAAATACAAGTCAACCAGCTTGGACAGTTGATCTGCACTTATTGTTAAAAATTTTTAATGAAGAACTGGCTTGTTAGATGGAACCTCTTCCTACCCCTTCCTATCCCACCCACAATTATCACAAACTCCCACAAACTGGGATGTGTGTCAGTCCCAAGAGCAGAAAGGAAATAAAGCAAACATCTTAAGGCTATATCACACAAACTTAAACCAAAATAAAAATATTTATCCAGGCAAATACTGAGCCACCTTTTGGAAAACAGCAACTAATAGTTAACAAGGAAATCTCTTTTCAAATAGGCTTCTATATTTTCCACACATTTTCTTTCTGGAATCACGACGCATGATCGGTAGCTTCACTTAATTTTGAATCGGGGCCGGGGGGAGGAGACCGGGGCGGGCGGGGGGGCATAGAAGTGAGAAAGTCTCTCCCTCTGGCCAATGGAAGGCTGAGAATCAAGAAAGAACAAATGTTTTCACAGTAAACCATAAATAAAAGTGCAGCAAGTGTTCAAGTAGGCTAACGGTGTGGACAGGGTGGCGTTTGGTTTGGTCATCTTTTGGAGGCTCTGCGGGGGTCCCTCCCATTACTAATTGTGCTTTGTAAGGGACGAGCATTGTTAGACAGCACAGATGCAAGAGGAGTGGGGCCCCGTCCGCCAGACCTCCCAGAACCTGCATAGGTGGGGGCATGATTGTAAGCAGTGGACAATCCACTCAACTCCGGTCCAGTTGTCAGACCATTTCCTAGGAGAGAAAAAAGGAAAAGGAAAATTAAAAAAAAAACTGTCACCAAACTTTCTATTTTCTCAGGCCACATTTCTTTAACAATGGAGACTGCTAATGCTCAAAAGAGCCTGTTCTTTAACTAGGGAGCATTTAGTATGAAGTTGCCGAGAGCGTGTAAAATCACCAGTGGACACCAGAGTCCCCAGGGACAACTTGCCACACGGTGGTAACCAATGCACTAGCGGTAACAGTCTTAGTGATGTAGCAGGATCTTGGGCGAGTTCTGTATAATGCAGGTCATTCCTGCTTATCTATAAACAGGCACCAAAGCTAATTAAAAGAAGGTAACATAGCAAATCACCATCTAAGTCAGTGTTTTCCAACCTCAGCAACTTTAAGACGGCTGGGGAGATGGAGGCTGGGGAATTCTGAGAGTTGAAGTTCATCTTAAAAGTTGTTGTGATGGTACAAAATCTTTATTGGATGTTAACTTGCTGGAAACAATTATCTTACAAAGATTATGTAGCAGATACTTTTTTATTATGTCCAGCTTTGGGTTAAATACGTCTGTTGTATCAGGAGCTCGAGGTTCTTCAGTAAGTTGCCCTGATAAAATGGTTGGTGTATATGGGCCTATTCTGAAGGAAACAGATGCCTGGTTTATTTATTTGTTACATGAAACTGTGGAATGGGAGATGTAAATTGACATATTACCAAAATCTGACTGGACAAGGAGCAATGAGTATTCCTCCTATTTGTCTAGCAAAGTTTTGGATTTATTATTTTAACTTATTTTATTTCTATAGCCGCCCATCTCAGCGAACAACTTTGGGGTCATTAGTGACAAGTCCAGGGTTAGGGAGGTAAAGTTAACTCGCTGCTTAAATTCTCTATCAAATTTGGCTTTAATTATTACAGTTAATCCAGCAGCAAGTCAAAGTTAAGTATAGTTTCTTAGCTATGCTTTTTAAAATCAACCACAATTTAAACGCATCTTCCCAAATAGCCATTCCATGCTTTCTCCTACTTCCCACACACTTACTTACCAGTTGGCCCAAAGGTACAAGTACCCGAATTAGCTGACAGAATTGAATTATTAGCCTGCTCACCCTGTGCCTTGAAAAAAAAAATGCAAAGGGGAAAAAACACATTAAGAAAACAAACCATTTTTCCCTTGAAAAAGTTATCCTCTCCCCTGCTCATTTAAAAGCCCACGGTTCCCATAAAGATTGAAAATCCACTGCAGCGAAAAGGTCATCCTGGATAAGATCCAAGAAAAACCTAGCTTAAAGCTGCTGATGGCAGACCCCAGAATGGAGCTGCATGTGACAAACCTACCACTTTATTCGGCTGCCCAGGGTGATCTGAACTGGGTTCACTGAAGTTGGGCACCTCTGAATACACCATGCAGAACCTGCACAGAAAAACAAACTCTTGAGAGAATGAAGTTTCTTGCCACGACTATTTCTGCAGCCTCTATCCCGTTTCCAAGCAATAAACCCTAAAGGCAGCCAGAAAGGGCTACAAGATCACCAATGAGAAATACAGCCCCCAAATTTGATGCTTTAGCTTATCCAAAGTTCGGGATCCGAGAAAACTAAAGCCTGTACAAGCGATGGGACTGGCTTCCAAGGTTGCAATTCTAAGCTCCCGTTTCCTTCCACTGTAGATGCCTGTATTTAACATTCTAATCATTTCTGCAAAAGGATACACACCAGGGCTACAACCCTTTGTACGTTTCCCTGAGGGGGAGATCCACTGAATCATGAATGCCTCACTTATATGAAAACATGCCTAGATCTGAGCCATACAGAGAAAACACAGTAAGGCTAGTGTGCAACAAGTTCCAAAGAGAAGTATTTTAAGACCAGTTAACATGCCAAATACGTAAGTGCACCCCCAAAATTCTGCATATTAAATTGCTCTTTTAAACCTCTTCTTCCAAACACTTGTATTTGTGGTCTGAGTCTCCTG
Organism: Pseudonaja textilis; assembly: GCF_049901715.1. Classification (NCBI taxonomy): domain Eukaryota; kingdom Metazoa; phylum Chordata; class Lepidosauria; order Squamata; family Elapidae; genus Pseudonaja; species Pseudonaja textilis. The sequence continues at coordinate 176,784,950 of NC_141990.1, forward strand.
TGGGATAGAATCTATTAAGTGCTCAGCAGAATGTTCTTTCACACTGGCAAATCCAAAACAAATGCATTTCAATCTCTGGCATCACTTAGCCTCCCCAAACTAAAATCAGATAGCCGCCTATTTTAGAAATGTATACTAATCTTCTCTAAATCCAGATCATCAGGTCATCAGCCCTGTTTTGGCTAAAATACCTACCCTATGCCATTTCCATTGCAACACTTATTTTCTAACAAAACTATTCCTGTACACGTTTTTCCCCTTTATGACAACATCTGTGGTGGTGCAGTGGTTAGAATGCAGTACTGCAATCTACTTCTGCTGACTGCCGGCTGCCAGCAGTTCGATTCTGAATGGCTCAAGGTTGACTGAACCTTCCATCCTTCCAAGATGGGTCAAATGAGGACCCAGACTGTTGGGCACAATATGCTGTAAATTGCTTAGAGAGGGCTGTAAAGTGCTATTGTTTCCTACAAGTTTTAGGCACCTTTGGATTTTTTTGCTTTAATTAAATAAATGGAAGCAAATATAATGGAAGGTAATGTACTGTGAATAATTCGAAGTCACGTTACATAAATTAGGCTAAGAGTATAATCACAGAGGCCACTTAACATTCCAACTGTTGAAATTATGCCCTAAATATTCCTGTCCAATCTAGCCTAGTTTACAATGCATAATTATGACAGAATAACTGGAAAATGAATTATGGACCAATTACTGAAAAGTTTGAATGGGGTCACTAGCACATTAATCCTCATTTATTGAATATACATAGCTAGCCCAATTCACGGAAAATGGAGAGTTGAATGCCAAGAATTCTTCCACTGCATCTGACACAATGCAAGGAGAAACATTTTCAGTATATCTTCAATAAAGGGTTAAACTTCTGATGATCATCTAATGCTCCCATCATCATTCATGTCAAGATGAACCAGCCCCTAAAGTGTAAAAATAAAATCTGAACGGGTCCAGTTCTTTGCTTTTAAAGTTTTATTACAGGTCTCGATGAAAAGCCTACCCAAAGTTGATAAATGTTAGACAAGTCAACAGTCTGATTCAGTAGATCTCAGAGACCTTAATTAGAACCTAAAAGATTCTGCTATATAGTGGGGGAAATTTACCTTTACACCCCTAGAGAAGCTGGCTCCTCCAGGAGACTGGAGCTCATTACCAGAGTAGGATGTGGAAGCTCGCATTGCGGCTGCCTCTACCGTACCTGGCCTGTGGATAAATAGAGGACTTCAGATTTTCACGCTGCAAGTCCTTGAAAGTGACAATGTCTTAACCTAACAAATGGCTAAACTTACCTGTTTACAACTATCATCAAAAGACAGAAATTATGCTGGATGGAAAATACTTATTAAGATGCCATTTCTTAGCTACTGAAGTTGATGTTCTCAAGCTCTATATTCTCCCACCCCACTTTCAGGCAAATAAAGCCAAATAAAGTTGTATCAATACCACAGAGGAGGAGTAAATGGCAGAGAGACTTTTTCCCTTAGGGCCCAGATTTTGCCTTACCTATCAGGCTTCAAACAATGAACAGATTATGTGCAAATTGAGATACTCACTCCCCAATTTTTTGCAGGTCACCTCCCCTTCCGGTATAAAGTGTAAGACATCCTTTCCACAGAGAGGCATACCTAAGCAAGGAAACACAAGCAGCATTACAGAATGGATGGAATCTAAACAAGGAAAGAAGCAACCTGGAATTAAGGAGAAACTTCCTAACTATGAGGACAATTAACCAGTGGAACAGCTTGCCATCAGAAGTTGTCTTCATCACTGGAGTTTTTTAAGAAAAGCTTTAACTGTCAAATGGTATAGGGCAAGGGACTTCAAACTTGGCAAGTTTAAGACTTGTGGACTTCAACTCCCAGAATTCCTAAGCTAACATGATTGGAGGAGGAATTCAGGGAGTTGAAGTCCACAAGTCTTAAAGCTGTTAAGTTTGAAGACCCCTGGTATAGGGTCTCCTGCTTGAGCAGATTAGACAAGAAGACCTCCAAGGTCCCTTCCAGCTCTATTCTGATTGAACCATTAGAGACACCAGAAGAGAATGGAGTGATTGTACAAGTTTTATCAGGATAAAACAAACAATTCCTCATCAAATGCTGTCACATTTATCAATACAATAAAAAAATACACTTGAAGCACTGAAGCGTTAAACTTGGGATTTGCCTTACATTAATTACATTAATTTCTATACTTTGATTGAAATTAAGAACCAATTGGATAACCTTATTTTATCATATTAAAGAATTAAGTAACTGAAACTTGCATTCGGTATGGCTCCTATAATACATTCCTCTTTATGACTCCAGTTGGCCCTTGAGACTCATAATTCAACAAAGTAACTCTTTACCAAGATTTCACTGAGGCTGATAGAAAGGGGAGAAAGATACGGTCTGCTTATAAAAATTAATATCGCTTCTAATAACTTTTACACAGGCAGCCAAAGTATTGAGGTATCAATCTTCAAATTAGTTATCCCTTTGTGTGAGTCACGTATGAGTTCTGCTAAAATGCGAATAGAAATCAATTTTAATATAGTATTGCACCAAGTTGCCCTCTGAACGCTTACAAGTTAGTCTAAGTGTTACATCTGGTTGCCCATTGATACAGAAGCAAGTCTTTCATTGTTCCCAAGTAAGCAGCCATGGATGTATTTTAAGCTTAAGCCAAAGAATATGTTCCAGCCTCATTCGGGATATATCACATGCCTCTGTCCAAGGTATGCAAATTGTGGAAATGTCACACTTGCAGGATTATAAAATAAACAGGGCCCATTTTGCCGAAGACATTGGAGGGAGAAGGCCTTGAATTTTCAACTCTACTTTGGGCCAGCTCAGATACTGAAAAATGAGGTGTACATTTTAAAAACAGCAGTGAGATCCACAATTTACAAGTGGATGTCAGAGAAGATATCAAGCAGGATGTCTTGTCCAAAGGCTGCTTCCAGGTGTTGATTTTTACTGGGAAGCCATGTAAATAAAATTATGGCCTTTTTAAAAAAAGCCCAGGAAGTTAGACAAGGTGTTCAGAGCTATGAAGCTGAGTACCACCAAACATCTCCCTCCCTCCCTCTGCAGAAAACTGCTTCAGTTATGGGGAAGCCAAAAATTATCATCCACCTAAACTACTCTGTCTACAGAGAAGATATGAATGCAGAGAGCAGCTCTAGTATGTCTTCCTGCTCATAGTTATGACAGTCTTTTAAAGAAGTGAAATCTCCCTTAGATCAAGCATAGTTATGACAGTCTTTTAAAGAAGTGAAATCTCCCTTAGATCAAGCTTGACTCTTGCTGATTTTATGACATGCCATGTTGTTTCCTTGGCAACAATACCAAAGTTGTTTCCACTGCTTCCTTCCTATAAGATAGATAAATATAAATATGAGTCCTTGGTTTCTGGCTCAAAGGTTTCCTAGCAGCTTCCCATCCAAATGCTAATCTGATCTGACCATGGTCTCCCTGCCCCCACCCCCCAAATTAGATAAAGTCAGTTAAGTTCTACTATCTGGATATCTCTTTATTTCACAACTCTAGAACATTTCCCAAGTCAGAGTTCTACTACTGCAATGTTCAACTTGGCTCCTGAAGGAGCATAGCTTTGCTTCTCCTTTATAGAAAACCCCTTAAGCCAACCCACTTCTACAAAACGGGCACAGAGACAATAAGGAAAACTGAGGAGGTCACCTGTTTCCTTAAGCCCCCACCCACCCACCCAATCCAGTTCCTCAAAGTGTCACCACCTGTAGCCAACTTGATCAGTGGCCATGTTGGTTGGAAAACTGGGAGTCATAAGGTGGGGAAGGCTGCTTTAAGAGGTCAGTCAAGGCTAACATGTGGTTAAGAAAGGCTCCACTGCCACACACCAAGTCAGAGACAACACTTTTGTTTATATCTGGGCCAGTTCCAATCATATACAAACCACTGTGTGTGACAGAGAGGGAGGGAAGACCAGAGGAAAGAGTGAACCCTTTCCTCTGCCTGCCGCTTACTCTCGGGAGCTGATCTCTCGATGTAGTTCATGGGAGGTAAGCACTGAAGGGACAGGTGTTTTTCCAAGAGACAAAATGGCACGGCCCCTTTCCGCTGGCCAATCTTGCCTCTCCTCCTATTAAACTGATCAAGTCATTAGGGGATTGGAACAACCTTGAAGAAGTATTGTCAGTCAACAGGCATTTGTGGGTTAGATGTGGCAAAGGGATGAGCCAGCCTAGCAATTCTTCCTATGTACAGTATATTGATTGAGGCAAACCCAGTTTAAAGAAAGCACAGCCAGTTTGCTGTTCTCACTGCAGCCTTGCAAGAGAGGAATTCCTGTTCCCACTGCCCTCTTTCTCCAAAAGAGATGGAAGTCACAGCTGCTTCAGTGCAAGTTTACCTACTCCATGTTCAGGAACACTTGCCTTCCAAGAAGCAGACAAGCTGCTTCTAGAGCAAACAGGCCAGGCTGAGCTCATCCTGACATCATCCTTATTTTGCATTACGTACCCTTTGATCAACCGAATAATATCACCTGGCTGGATGAGGCTGCCAAGCTCATCCCACACAGAGATGGTGATACTTCCTGTCTTGTCAGCTACTTTGCACGCTCTGACCTCATGTCCATCTTTGGTTTTGGTAACACGCCCTGGCAGGAAACAGCAGAGAGAGAGAGAGAGAAAGCAAGCAAATGAGACAGACTTAGAAAAAATGACTCAATAGAGTCTTCACCATAACTTATTCACCTGTAAATATGATTAGGAAGTTATTATGGAGCTTAAAACTTTGGAACTGATTGCAGAGAAATACTAAATATTTAAAAAAACCAGAAGGTCGCTTAAAATCTGGAATGAGTCTGTTTAAAAATAGGACTTTTTTTTTAAGGGTGGAGCACTCCACCCCTGGGACTGCCAACCCTTTCCCTGAAGTGACCACGTGTCCCAAACTCAAACACATTCTCTCTATCACACACACACACACACAAAGTAACTGAGCTAGAAAAGAGGGAGAAGGAAAGATTAGGAAGGGGAGGCGGGAGGAGAGACTGAGGGAGGAAAACAATGAACGCGATGGTTCCAAGGGACCCCACTTACCTATCTCCAGTACAATAAAGACGACATTTACATTTTTCAGTCCGGGCTTTATATCTTTTATGCAGAGGTATGTTTCGTTTGCCATGCTCATGCTACTTGCTCAGGAGAAAGGCACGGGCGTTGCGGGGACAGAATGAGCAGGACAAACCATCCCTTCCCAGCGGAGCACTGGGTACCAGAGGGCAGCCGGGGATCGGGATGGGAGTTTGACCAGCTTTTCCAAAAAAAAAAAAAAAAAGGCAATTATATGTACAGCTGGAGGTGGCAAGGTGAAAAGGCTTTTTTTAAAGAGACCAGAAGGCGCACACACAGAGAAACCCTTTCCTGTAGCTCAAACTGGTTGAACTCCCAATCGGGGGAAGGGGAACTCCTGATCGCAGATAAATGTACAGCCGGGTTGGGGTTAGAAGCCTGAGCTCTGTGATTATACAGGGATACAGAGTTTGGCCGGCTTCAGCTGCGATTTCCGCCCCTGCCGGTGGAAAGGAAAAACCAGTCCAGCATTCTTCTCTCCTCCCTGCTTCTTACAACGCGCTTAGCCCCACCGAAAAACGAGGGAGAAAAGAAAGCGGATCGCTTTCTCTTGTTCCTTGTTATTTTACAACCACTAAAGTGCTTTGCTGCTCCTTGTCCGCCTCCACCCCTAGTGAGCACACCAACCCCAAGAAAGTAAGCGCAGCAACTTCATCCCCCCTCCCCCGCGTTAGCTCCTTTCGTAACCGCTCTCCCTCTATGGAAGGCAAACATGTGCCGCATAGCGCTTTTATAGCCGAGCGGACCGATCCATTTGCTCCTCGTGAGGGGAGGGGAAGAAAAAAGTGTGAAGAAAAGCGCAAGAAAAGCAGAGAAGGGAGGCACCGGCTGCCGGATAAACGGGCAGTTGCGGAATCTTATCAACCTCGCTTCGTATGTTATCCGCGTTGTAACCAACCCGCGCTGGAGATATAAAAAAGCAGGACGGGGCCCACCCAAGCGAAATGGTATCGCCCAGTGGACGCGGAATGGAACTGAATGTGACAAAGTGCCTCGTGAAAGAAGCCGATTGGTCGGAGGACATTCTTTTGTCCTCTGACCTAGAATATTTACTCCTGCTTAGAGCCGTCCACACCTTCTTTTCCTTCGGCTCCTTTGTCGGGGCAGGTCGTAGCTTGCTTCATTCGAGGACAATTCTCTGCTCTCATCGGGAGCTTCCCGGAATGGCGGTCTCTGGCTTTTCACAGTGCCGCTGATTTCTTCACTGACTTCCTCCTTTTCGAAAGGAGGGTCCTGGCCAACGTGTATGCGCCAGGATTACCCACCCACCCCCGTTTGTCGTGTGCAGTAAAACGTATTTTCACTGCAAAGCTTAGATAATGTTTGAAACGGAGTAGAATAAGCAGCAAAATCCATTTATCCCGGGTCTAGGAAAGCTTGAACGCTGGAGATAATAACCGAGAATCTTAAAAGGGACTGTAATTAGCCGTGGTGTCTTGTTGCTTTGAAAACCACTTTTTTTCAGGCGGAAAAAATATTTGAAAACCAACCCACACGCTACTTTCAAGATCAGTGATTCCCGACCTGATTTGATGGGCTTATTTCTCAGTAGCTGTGGGTAAATAGTGTAATTTAGATCAGCAGATCCCGACTTGAAAAAGAGGCATATATGGTGTACAGTCGAGCATGTAATTATTCAGTTTATTAAGTGTCTCGTAAAAAAACGTTTCTGCAGGCTTAACATCTGGAGAAATTAACTTATGAAAGACTCAGGAATTATGTCCTATAATTTCATAGAATTTATTTGAAACCAAACAGTGCTGTGTTCTTGCACTTAACTGATTTTTTTTCCCTCATCACTTTACTTGCATGCAATCTTGAGCATGTATAAAAAACCTTACACAGTTCACTTAAAAGGCATTGCTATATAGATACCACTTCCCTGATAAGACTGATTGGACTCTGTAATTTTTCTACAGAACTGATATAATAGAGAATTCCAGAGTTAATCCTGATAGAACAAACATTTTTGATCACTTATTTTGCTAATCCACTGTATAGTTCATACAATTTGGGATAAATTTTCCTTTTCTTTAAAACAAAATGTTTTAGATTTAGATTTCAAGAGGTACAGCAAGCAATAGGAATGAAGCTTGAATTGATGGAAATATGGTCACCTTTATTTTGCATGATTTTATTTTGCCTCAGCAGGATGAATTGCATCCAAGAATACTGTAAAAAAAAAAATCTCCCTAATCTAGGATTGCCAAACCCAAAAAGGACAGTTTGGAGTGATAAAGAAGCAGATATTCTGTTCTGCAGGTATTTGCTTTTGGATCAAGACCAAAAAGCAGAAAATTCCTTTGTTCAGTCTGAGGAAAGGCTCAGTGGTCAGTTCAGATACTGGCCTAGACTAGATTACAGGTAGTCCTCAGTTTATGACTGCAATTGAGTCTAAAATTTGTATTGCTAAGCAAGACAATTGTTAAATGAATTTTGTCCCAATTTACCATCTTTCTTGCCACCGTTATTAACTGCAACTGTAAAGTTAGTAACAGGGTTGTTAAGTGAATCTGGCTTCTCCATTGACTTTGCTTGTCAGAAGGTAGCATAAAATTATCATATGACCCCAGGACACTGCAACCATCATAAATAGTCAGTTGCCAAGCATCTGAATTTTAATTGTGATCGTGGTGATGCTGCAACAGTCGTAATTGTGAAAAATGGTCGTAAGTCACTTTCTTCAGTGCCATGGTGACTAAATGAACTGTTGTAAGTCAAGGATACCTGTACAGTGCCACCTGATACAAATTGGCATCAAAACCATGCTTTTAAAAATGGAATCTAATAAGGGAACACAACAACAAGGAACAGACAGATGGGTATTAGACAAAGGCATCAGCTTAAAAGAAAAGTGAACAAAGCAACAACCACTGATTAATTGTTCTGTCAGGAAATTTTTCCTCAGTTCTAGGTTGCTTCTTCCCCAGGTGTGTGCAACAGCTGTACCTGGACTGGCACTTTTCCATTTATATGATATTTCTAACTGTATCTTTAGGCATGTGGTTTTTGAATATAATATTGCCTTGATTGAAGAGAAGAATGGGATCTGTGATCAGATCCGTAAGTTTTTTCCAACTAAATACTTTATTGAACCAAATGCTACACAGAAGTCTATAAAAGTTGTATATAGTTGGCACTCTTTAGCTGTATATTTTTCTATAAGTGACATAAATTGAAACTGTTATGAATAAGATCAGGGTCAGAGTGGATGTAATGTAGGGATGATGGCTTATAATGAACATGTCCCATTGTTTTCTTTGTATCCATTTGTATTAGTTTTATATTTTGATATGGTCAAAAGACTAAATAAAGTTTCTATTCTTTTCTATCTGAATGAGCTGAAGACTACTTTTATCTAACTAGTTTGACCTTGAAACTTCTTGAAGAACTAACTATTCTAAGCTTTCTTAATCAAGGCTATTATTTTAATTGACATTTTAACTGACCTGTTTTCTCTCTCTCTCTCTCTCTCTCTCTCTCTAACACACACACACAAACACACCCACACCCACACACACATTATGTATGTATGTATGTATTAGAGTACTGGTGCTAATATACAGTATATTAGCATGAAGGATTTCAGGTCATTTTTCTTTCAAGTTGATCCATTTATATAACCGAGACATTTAAAATTATTTAGGTCAAGTTTGTCAAACTATTCCACAGTGATCTGCAAGGATTTGAGGGGATTCCATAATAAAGGATTTCCCCCCACCCAGATATCACCAATCTTCTATCACTAAAGCTTTGCCTCTTGATCAGGGGTTCTGGGACATTTTTTTAATAGAGCGATTTGGTTCCACATCATCAAGTTTGAAATTCTGATCTTGATTACTATGCACAATTTGATCTTTTAAATCGTTGGGATTTTTTTTTAAAAGAAAGCTTACTGTAGAATTAATTTCTAAAAGAAGTACTAAATTCCTGAGAGATGAGAAGAGAGTGACAGAACTTCAAAGATTACAAAAATCCAGCACAGGATAATCAAACTGTGTGTGGGCTCTAACAGTAGAGAAAGTGCTATTCTAAAAAAACAGACATGATTTCGCCTCATAGAAAACAAATACATTGCAGAAAAGAAGTAGAGTGGTAATAAGAACCAAATCCTCTTCAGGGATTTCCTAAGTCTATCTAAAATGAACTTCTCTGGACCAAAAGGGGCCAACTGACACTTCTGATTATGCTTTGCAGACATAACCCATGACACCCCTTGCACTTCATAATACATGTTTTGAGTAGTGATGACTTCGAAGCCCAAGCCTCAAAGGGCATATGGGGAGTAAAAGTCTAGAGATACCAATCACAATGGGTTAAAGCACTGAGTCCCAGAAAGGAAACTAAAGTTTTTCAGCCTTGCCAGGTCATCATGTCAAGGGCTTCCAAAGGAGACAAACTTTTGAGTGACCTGGGTTACAAGCTGGGCCAAACCTTGGGAGAAGGAAGCTATTCCAAAGTAAGGGTGGCCACCTCGGCCAAATACAAAGGGCCACTAGCAATCAAAATGGTGGACCGACGTCGAGCCCCCCGGGATTTTGTGGAAAAGTTTCTACCACGGGAACTCTCCATTTTGCGAGGTATCAGGCACCCACACATTGTAAGAGTGTATGAATTTATTGAAGTTTGCAACGGGACTCTTTACATCGTGATGGAAGCTGCATCCACAGACTTGCTACAAATGGTACAACAAGCAGGGAAATTACCCTGTGCTCCTGAAGCGCGAGACATCTTTGCCCAAGTTGTGGGTGCTGTACGCTACCTCCATGACAGGCATTTGGTACACCGGGATCTGAAGTGTGAGAATGTGTTGCTTACTTCAGACGGCCGTCGAGCAAAATTGACTGACTTCGGTTTTGGCAAGGAATCGCGTGGATACCCTGAACTGAGTACTACCTACTGTGGATCAGCTGCTTATGCGTCCCCAGAAGTGCTGATGGGTATCCCCTATGATCCAAAAAAGTATGATATATGGAGCTTGGGTGTAATGCTCTATGTCATGATTACTGGCTGCATGCCCTTCGATGACACTCACATTCACAGCATGCCCTGCCGCCAGAAGAAAGGAGTCATGTTTCCTGAAGATCTGCCTTGCCTGTCTGAGCCCTGCAAGGCTCTCATTCGGCAGCTGCTCCAATTCAATCCGGAATCCCGACCTGGTGCGGGACTTGTATCCAAGAACAACTGGCTGAAAGGAGAAGCTTAAATTGGGTGTCCTTCCCTGCCTTGCCAATTGCATGATTCAGCCAGTTTATCTACTGCAGGCAACTGTTTCAAAAGGGGATCAAGGGGAAGAAAAAAAAAATGGAACTACGTCACTGTGGAAAAAGATTTCTGGGATATTGACTAGGGGAAGTAAGAGGGCAAATTGCTTTAGAGGGGGAAAAAAACCAATTCAAATATAAGTTCCTCTGAAATTAAAGGGACTTACTTCCTAACTAATGTATTCCTTACTGGATGCAGTGAGATCTTTTAAACTCTCTTTTATACATTAGCTCTCATTCTGTATTTGTATTTCTCTCATAGTTCCTGAAATGGAAATAATGCTTCCTATGCCTAATTCAAATTTGGGGGATGTGTTTTGTGAGGTAAGAAGGAAAGTGTTGCCCAGGCACAATATCCTACCCGTTCACACCCCAAATATTTCACAGAATTATGATTTTCTATCTTGGATAATGTGGGATGCCACACAGTAAAACTAACCAAAAGTGTCAAAATGACACGCTAAACATAGAGAAGCTTAATATTTTAAAATTGTAATCACTGTAATTGGGGAATGATCAGGTATAACAGCAAAATTATTTGAAGAATCCGATTCTTCAGTTTACAGAATAAAACTAAACAAATTTAGAGTTGCACATTTGCTCTGATTTTCTGATTTGTATTATCCTAGACAGCAATTTATCATTACCAGATTTTTTTCCCCTATGGAATAAGAATGTTTGTTTACAAGTACAAACCTCTGATCTGATCATCCCAGAAATATAGCATTGGACTGAAATCAAACTCTGCATGATGTTAAAAGTTTTAGTTAACATATGACTTGTGCACTATATGTTGCTTAAAAAGCAAAAAGAACTGTGTTATGTCATCCTTCTCTCTTCGCAACATTTAAAAGTATGAAATGAAGGGCCAACAGAAAGTGCCTGAGCTCAGTTTTAGTATCAAGACTTCCGTTTTACATGCTGTACAGAAGAATGCAGCTGATACTTAGAGAATTCCAAGGATTCTCCATAACAAGCCAAAGAGATCTGGCTTCCCAAACTCACATTTCTTTTATTTCAGGTACAGATAGTCTTTGATTTACAGCCATTCATTTGGTGACTGTTGAAAGTTAAAAATGGCACTGCAAAAAAAGTGACCTATGGCCATTTTTCACACTTATGACCGTTGCAGCATCCTCGTGGTCACATGATCAAAATTTGGATGCTTGGCAACTGATCTCTATGATGGTTGCCGTGTCTCAGGGTCGTATGATCCCCTTTTGCAACCTTCTGACAAGCAAAGTCAATGGGGAAACCAGATTCACTCATCATGTTACTAACTTAACTGCATTGATTCACTTAACAACTGTGGCAAGAAAAGTTATAAAATGGGGCAAAAACTCACTTAACAACAGTCCTGGTTAGCAACCAAAAAAAATTGGGCTCAATTATAGTCATAAGTCGAGAACTGTACCTGTGCTTGTTCGCTACATTTCAAAATGCTTAAGTTTCTGAAGGTGACCCAGCATCTTTCCCAATTAACACCACAAGAGTATCAAAAATTAATGATGCAAAGGTGAGTGGAAGAATGATAAAACCAATCATTTTATGTCTACTACCATATTCTAAAAACGACAGCTAAAAAGAAATTTAAATGCAACTGTTCTTTCAGTGAATGTAATCTGAAATAAAAATGTTTTTTAATATCTTAAACAAAACAAAAGAAGGGTTAAGCTGGATGACTCTTCCAAGGACAGAGCTACTGAATGTGGAACCCAAATGAAAGGACTATGTTGTTGCTTCTGCTTTTTGTGCATTAAAGTATCAGCTTAGTTTCTGGAGCATAAAGAGAGCTTCTGCCCTTGTTTGTGCTTTTTCACGGAGTTATTCTCAAACAGCTTAAAGATCAGTATCAATGTTTTGAATTGGACTTAGAAGCAAATGGCAGCCACCAGGGCTGATGGGAGAATGGGCTTAATAAAATCAGTTGATCTGTTGAATTATTCGTGCACTAGTCTCCTTGAAAGCAACTCCATATGGAATATGTCACAGAGGTCTAGGCTGGATATGGGCTAGGTGGAGATGAGTTACTATAGCAAGTTCTACCACGTCCTGATTGGAGTCACAGTTAATGAATCATTCTGTGCTGATAAAAAGTATTCATTATAACCAATTGTGGCTGTCTAATTGTATAATAAAATCATCCTGATTAAATCTGGGAAACTGCAAAGATTTCATGCAAACAGAAGTTATAAAATGAATTCTAGTGGCATCCATTAACCCAAGATGCTTCAGATCTATGCTATGCTCAAGAATCAATGGGATTGTATTCCCTTAGTCCATTTCCAAAATCAAGCGTTCATAAGGGCTCAAAATTCAGACTGAAATCAATCTAGATAATGCATTGCCTCCAGAATTATGGGAATGAGGACATTGGATACTAGGGAGTAATTGTCAAGATCCAAAAGTTTGTATTTTCACCCCCAATGAAAATTTAATTGTGAACTTTTTCCCATCAAGAACTATGCATCATTTGAGAACCATGTGGTACATTTCGCTATCAAAAGAAGCAAGAGAACAGGGTAGTGCCTCAGTCTTCATGCAATTTATCTACATTCTCACAGTTGCACAATCTGAACAGTAACTAGACAAATAAGGCCATAGGGAATACTGGCAATATACCTCTCACATTCTTTTAAAGTTGCGTATTTTATTTACAGTCTGTAATGTACACGTCTTGACAACTCCCTGAAATTTTTTTGACAAGATTTCAGAAGTAGTCTGCTATTGCCTGCTTCTTAGGGCTGAGAGAAAGTGACTGACCCAAAGTCACCCAGCTGGCCTTATGCCTATGAAAGGATTGGAACTCATGTTTTTCCAGTTTCTTGCTTAGTACTTAAGCACTATGCTAAAGTGACAGTCCTTTGTATTCATAATTCTAAGTTAATGTATGATATTATTTTCTTTTCTAAAAGCAAAACATAAAAAGAAGCAACAGGAGTTGTTTCATGCAGTCTTATTGGTTCTTTTTGCCCAAAACTGTAATGGAGATCTTGAAATATAGAAGTCATTTTATATTCAAATGTGCAACAATTTTTCTAACTTCCATATACTTCTTGCTTAGGGAGAGAACACTAAATCTTACTTCATAATACCACATCCTGTTTTAAATCACATGCCCTAGTTCAATTTAATACCTGGTGTCACTAATTATAGATGTTGGTCATTTTAAAACAGTTGAGGATTTCATCAGACAAGTTTCTCCAAAAGTTTTTTTTATTAATGAATAACAAACAGATTAACAGTTTGAGGACTGTGCCATTTACAATATTAGTAAGACTGACAATTACACCTAAGAAAACATTACATGTGACCCTTCAAAAAAGAGGGTGTAGTAGCAAATATAAATAAAAGAATGCAATTGTTAACTAGCAGCTAAATCAGTAGTAATCTTCTATACATTCTGTTAAACGATAAAAACCAGACCAAATAATTGGTTTTAATTCTATGACTTTCATTATGAACTTAACACCTTTTTAACATTCTAATTATGTAAAATAAAAGACCCAAGACAATATGACGCACACAGTTAATTCAAGGGTTTCTTAATTTATAAAACACGTTTCCACTTAGAAAAGTGGAATTAGTTAAACCATTATAGGAAGTTCCCATTTAATGACTACTCATTCAAAACTTGTTTGAATATACAACAGTACTGAATAAGTGGTTCTTCTGATTGGTCCTTGAGGTTCCAACTGTTACAGTGCCCATGTGGCCACATCACAATCGAGGTGCTTGGCAATTGACGCAGATTTCTGACTGCGGCATTCCACAATCACTGGTGCATTTTAACAAGAAAAGTCAATGGAGAAGCTGGAGGGAAATTGAAAGTCACAATCATGTGGTCTCCTTTCTTAACAACCCACATGGTCCTTGTTTAATGATGGCATAGGTGTAAGCTGGGTTTTCATATCATTTTGTCAGAGTTGGACAGAAAAGAGCCGTTCTGGAACAACTCTTGTGCTTCTGTCATTCCAGAAAAATAGACTTGCACAGCATATGAGGATGGTGGTACATTTTGTTTCCATTTTTTTTCACTGCAAAATCTCCAACATCAAGTGAATACTTTTCTATGGGTCACAATAAACTTCTCACTGTTGCCAAAACAAATTACCGGTATCTTCTGTGCTTTAAGCTACTCAAATATGAAAGGAACAAAAACATAAAAATAAACCCAGAGCTAAGTTTCTTTAAAAAAAAAAGTTTTCTGTAGAAATGAAAAATGCAGGATGTGATACCCAGATTTTCTTATCCCTCAGACTTCTATAACTCTAAACACTGCTTCATGAAACCAGAACTGAATGAAAACAAACAGCTTAACAACATTAGGCAGTTTGATTTTTACTGATTAGGTGTGGTCAAAGTAGGATGCCTTTTCTAGACCACATTGTCTCCTTACTTACTGTGGCAGGGGTGGACAATTGATTTTCCTAAGGGGCCACATGAGAAACTGGGAGTGTTGGGAGGGTCATCACCTTCTCAACTCTCACTCTCCGCCACCACCTTGCTGCCACCCCACCCCTCAGCTGCCGCCACCCTGCCCCCCTGCTGCCACCCTATCCCCGCTGCTGCCACCCTGCTTCTCCACCACGACCCTGCTGCTCCCCACCCACCAATGCTCCTTCCACTGCTATCGATGCCGCCAACCCTGGACCAGACAAGGACAGCTGAAGGGCCTGATGTGGTCCATAAAATGCTGAGATACATACTATAGCATAGCAACAGGAAGGAAGAGTTTTTGCCAGAGGCTCAATAATAGCCATTTCTTCACAATTGTGTGTCTCCAAAGGAAGTATCTAGCAAGAATCATGAGGAATCCATGACCGGTGACAAGATCAGCCCAAGACATTTTGTTACATTTAGAAAGTGAGATGTTGCCTTCCCTCCTTCAATTAAGAAAGGCCAAGATGGATGATGAATGCTACTTCAGCACTTGTGATTGGATAAGATCTTCATGCCATTCTCTTCCAGGGTTTTTGCATATCCCTAATATCTGTGTGTCTGAGACAACTGTGCTTCCATTATGGGAAAAGACAGCATATCATGCCACTCTTAAAGGTATACAAGCAGAAGAACAAGAAGAAAAAGAGCCACAACAGGTGTGCTAAAAGAAATACATTTTAGTATTTTTAGCAGAAATATTTAAATCTTCCAGTGAAACGGACATACATTGGGCCTATTTTGAGCCAGCAAAGCCATGGAACATTTATAAAAATGACTGGACCTCAACCATGGCCAGTTCCAAATTAATCTCTTTGGATATTCATCTAAACAGGTAGTCTGATAATTTCCAGGAATGGTAATTAAGCCAGGGCTGTTCACAGTGATAAAAGGAAGGCAAACAGAGTGACTGAACAGGCTTACCTTCTTCTGTATTATATGAAGGGTTGCCATGACAGCATCCTACACCTAAGTGCTTATTAGTCTCAGCAAGCCATTTCCCATTTGAGTCAGGTTGCACAATTCTAGGCAGGAATTGCTAAGCCATCTTTGTGAAACAAAATATTTTAGCAGACAATTGCGACAATTAGCATCTGTCAGAGAGAGCTGAAAGACCATTTTAGGGCCAGATTACCTTTTTAATGTTTACAAATTATCAGGGCTCCACTTATAACAGAAGTGGCTATTCTGTCAAATGCAGAATAATTCTAATCCCAAATGCAGTTTAATTTTTATTTTGGAGGGGGGCAAATATTATGCTTTCTTCCTTTTTATTCCTATGGGAACCCCAGAAGACTAAGACAAAAATAGAATAAACATTTCTTTTAGCCTTCTACTTAACTTTGTTTTGCATTTTTGCACAAAACAAAAATAGTGTCAGAAATACAAGTTGAAGGAAGAATGAAACTAAAGCCAAAAGCAGCAAGGAAAATTGCAGAGGCGGTACTACAAGTATTTGGAAGAGCCATTTAAAAAGTGACAGCCATTTTTAAATGATCACCTTTAAATGTGGTATGATTCCAAGAGAGTTCTCATTTCTCCAGTAGTTGCTGAAGAAAAAGAGTAAACGTCTCAGGGCTGCCTTCTGGAATTGGCTGCAGTGCAGATATGTTAGGATTGCAATTCTCAGAATTCTTAGCCAGCCTGCTGATTGGTAATTTGGTGAGTTGATCTGACAGTGTACCCTTATGTGAAAAACTTTAAGTTGTAGAAAGTTAGCACCCACCCTTCTCCTAGAAAAATGAAATATTCTAGGAAATATTAAAGAGGCAGAATATTATACCTCCCTGGATGAGAAAAAGAGAAACATGCTGTTGGAAAGCAGCCCCCACCTTTGTTAATAGCCCCAGAAAGACAAAAGACATCTTATCTACAACAGTGATGGGATTAGCCCTCACTCAAATCCAAACAATGACAAAGCCATTAAGCCATGATAAGAATTTCCCAAAGCCTCTCCATTACATCACCCAGCAAAATTCAACCAAGCTTGAGACTCAAGACAACCTAAAAAATTACCCCTGTATGGCCCCATGGGAATCTGACAACCAATCAGGATACATTTCTTGCCACGGGAACAGGAAGCAAGTTCAAAGCCCAACAGAGGTTACAAATATCTCTCCTTCTCTCACCCATGTGCTTTTTTGTGTCCAGGACCTCAAATCATGTGGTCCTGCTCTCCACCATTAAACCATCTTTCCAAATAGGCTCTGTTATGTCCCTGGGACTCTCCACAGTCCCCTCTCAGGTCCGCTCCAGTTGTGGGGGGTGTTACTGCCTCCCCATTGGCTGACCACCCCAGCAGCCGGCTATATAAGCAGGCTGCGGGGTTCGGTTAGCCGCTGGTTGTTGCGAGCCCGTTCCAGGCTGGCGAGCTCAATCAGCCCTTTATTTCTAATAATAAAGTATTTGTTTGCTTGCAATGCCCTGGCTAAGTCTCTCATTCCTCCGAACTTAACACTGGCGACGAGGATGGGATTCTTCCCAGAGGCATAACGCGACCACTGAGTCACTAGCCGCTGATCCCAGCTAGAGAGAGAAAGCGATCAGCCGGCAACGAAAGCGAACTAGGGAAAGTGAGAAAAACGCTGTAGCCGTTTTGCTAGCCTGCAGCGAACGCTGAGCCGCAGCCAGAGAAAGCGGTCAGCGAACTAATGAAAGTGAGAGAAACGCCTGTAGCCGTTTTGCTAGTCTGCTACAGAAGGAAGTGTAGCGCTGCGAGCCGCAGCCGCTCATTCTAAAAGGCGCGAAATTCAAATGGCTGTCAGTTGAATTTCCCATCTAGTAACAGCGCGGTGCTGTAAGCTGAAGTCAAGCGCGAAATTCAAAAAATGCTGCCAACGGCCGTTGCAGCCAAAACACCAGCAGTCCCAGAGAGAGAATTGAGAGTTGTAAAACACCTCTCCAGAGCTGAAGTCACTAGCCTTTTGCTGGCACAAAAAACCTTTCCTGCTGCTACCCAGAGAGATTTTCTCAACAGGTCATCTAACGAGGGTTTCATCATGAACTCCCCCCCAGCCTTCCCATCGTTCAAAACGGATGAGGAGAAGTGGGAGTCATATAAGAATCGTTTTAATCATTACATCGATGCCATAGGGCTGGCTGATGCAGGGGAGCACCGGAAGAAATCATTTTTTCTGAGCTATTGCGGGGCCATCGTCTTCGACACTGCCACAGCCCTGGTAGCTCCACGTGAGTTAAGAAACGTCCCCTGGACTGAACTATTAGAGATCCTCACTAACCATTATTCTCCTAGACCCTCACAGATTGCCAGGAGGTTCACCTTCCGCATGAGGAAGCAGACCGAAAAAGAGTCTATCAACCAATACATGGCTGCCTTGAGGACTGCAGCACTCCATTGCGGGTTCGGGAGCTACCTTGATGACATGCTCCTCGACCAGCTCGTATGCGGGGTCAAAGACCTCCATCTCCAAAGACGTCTATTGGCCAAGAAGGACCTCAACCTCGCCCAAGCCGTCGAGGAAGCCTTGGCATCAGAGTTGGCTACCCAATCAGCCACGGAAATCCAAGGCCCCGTGCACAAACAACCCGCTGCCACCATCCATTCAGAAGAGGTGGTCAACACAGAAGAGTCCAGAGACCAGGCTGACATCCACCGCCTTGCTCAGACCAGACAACCAGAGGTAGGAGCCAGGCAAGAAAGCAGCCATCCGCCTAAGCACATCACCCTTTGCCTGTCCTGTGGCGGATCTCATCCGAGGGCCACCTGTAAGTTCAAGGGAGCCACCTGCAACAATTGCCTCAAAAAGGGCACATAGCCAGAGTCTGCCAAGCTGCTCGCTGTCCCACGCACGGGGCCCCTCCTCCTTTTCACGATCGGGTCCACAAAGGCAAGTACTAAACTGTCGCACTCGCCATTTTGCTAAACATACCTGCAATGCCATTAGTAAAATCTCGCTCTCTGTCCTATTAGAAGGTAAACCATGCCTTATGGAGGTTGACACGGGTCAGCGCTCTCAATTATTTCGTGGAACACCCTCAAGAAGCTGCAGCCCAAGCTATCCAGGAGCCAACTCCAGAAGTGCCAGCTCTCCTTGAGGGACTACCAGGGAAGGACATTCCGGTACTTGGCAAAGGCAAGTTCCATGTTAATTTTAAAGCTTTCAAAGGTTACCTGCCTCTAGTGGTAGTTAGCGGCAACCTCCCTCTCTAGTGGGGCTTGATTGGTTTCCCCATCTCGGCCTAGGGTTAACAGGAGTCCATGCTGTCTCCACCTCTGACACTGACTCCTTATTCGCTGACTACTCAGACGTATTCAGCAATGAGCTGGGATGCTATAACGGTACCCCCATCTCATTCACAGTAGACCCCCAGGCAGTTCCAATTAGACTAAAACCCCGCAGAGTCCCATTCGCCATCCGGCCTAAACTGGATGCGGAGCTAGACAAGTTATTGAAGCAAGGGGTCATTGAACCAACAGACTTCGCCAAGTGGGAGACGCCAATCGTCACCCCCTTAAGAAGGATGGCAGTCTGAGAATTTGCTCGACTATAAAACCACAATCAACAAATTTTTACAAGTTAGCGCTTACCCAGTCCCTGTCATACAACATCTATTGCACACTTTTGAACCCGGCAACATTTTCGCCAAGTTGGACATGTCTCAAGCGTATCAGCAGTTCCCTGTTGACAATCAAACAGCCGAACTGCAAACCATCGTCACCCACAGGGGTGCCTTCCGCTGCAAGCATCTCCAATTTGGCGTAAGCATTGCCCCGGGCATTTTCCAATCCCTCATGGAGCGCATACTCCAGGGTCTCCCTGGCGTAGTACCCTACTTCGATGATATATTGGTCTCGGCCAGGGACAGACCCCAACTCTTCCAGAGAGTCAGAGCAGTGTTAGACAGGTTTAGACAGCATGGGCTCAAATTAAAAAGGGAGAAATGTGCCATTGCCACTAGACAGGTAGACTTTCTGGGCTATAAAATTGACGCCTCAGGTATTCACCCCCTGGAGTCCAAGGTTAAGGCAATCCATGAAGCACCCACACCTACAACCAAAGCAGAGTTACAAGCCTTCTTGGGGTTATTGAACTTTTACGCATCATTCCTGCCCCATAAAGCTTCAGTTGCTGAGCCTCTCCACAGGCTCTTAGATAAGAACTCTCCTTGGCACTGGGGTCACAAGGAAGACACTGCTTTTCACGCAGTCAAATCGTTACTCACTTCTAACGCAGTACTTATTCAGTTTGGCCCCCATCTTCCACTAGTGTTGTCAGCTGACGCATCCCCTTTCGGGATTGGAGCTGTTTTAAGCCACAGACTACCAAATGACTACGAGGCACCAATCGCCTTCTTTTCTAGAACCCTCTCGTCAACAGAGCGAAACTATAGCCAGATAGACAAGGAGGCTTTAGCTGCCGTAGCAGCAGTTAAGAAATTTCATGAATTTCTGTTCGGCCACTCTTTCGAACTAGTCACGGACCATAAGCCTCTCCTGGGTCTCCTGGCCGGCGACAAACAAACCCCTCAAGTGCTGTCCCCAAGAATGACAAGGTGGACCCTATTCTTGGCAGCCTATTCGTATAAACTCATACACCGCCCAGGAAAAACCTTAAGCCATGCAGATGCTCTCAGCCGCTGCCCCCTGCCTACTCCAGCTGAAGATCCGGCCCCAGTCCACGCAATCTTTGAGGTCACCCAGCTCGACCTTCCAGTCACTGCCCTCGACATCGCCACCAAATCCAAAAAGGACAAAACGGTTGCCCAGGTACTGGACTGGGTGAGGAGGGGGTGGCCGGGCACGAGTATTTCTAACGAATTCACACCCTTTAAAATACGCCAACAAGAATTATCTAGTTTGCAGGGCTGTTTGCTGTGGGGCACCAGAGTGGTCATCCCGGCCCAACTGCGCACCCGAGTCTTGCAAGCACTTCACGAGGGCCACCCTGGCATCGTCAGGATGAAGGCGTTGGCATGCAGCTACGTGTGGTGGCCTGGCCTCGACGATGACATCAGCAAATGGGTAAGCTCGTGTCAACCCTGCCAGGAGTCTAGACCATCCCCTCCAATCACCACCCCCACAAAGTGGGAAAGTACCAACACACCCTGGTCCAGACTGCACATCGACTTAGCGGGCCCTGTTCATGGCAGAATGTTCTTGGTGGTGGTGGACTCATACTCTAAGTGGATTGATGTGGCCCAATTATCCACCACCACCACTCAAGCCGTCACCAAGGTGTTGACCCGCCTGTTCGTGACCCACGGGCTTCCAGACTCCATAGTTTCTGACAACGGCCCCCAGTTTGCCTCAACAGAGTTCAGCCGTTTCGCCGCAAATCTGGGCATCCGTCACATCTTCACGGCTCCCTTTCACCCCGCCAGCAACGGGTTGGCGGAGAGAGCCGTTAGAACCACAAAGGAAGCATTGGCCAGATTCGGAAATGAAGACTGGCAACATAGACTATCCCATTTCTTGCTGAGTCAACACGCAACCCCGTGCACGGTCACTAATAAATCCCCGGCCGAACTACTAATGGGCAGACGCCTAAGAACCGTGTTAGATAGACTTCACCCTAATTACTGCCCTGACTCACCCCTCGCTTCTTCAGCGGGGAGCAGAGGTTTTGTTTTGCAGGAGAGCATCTTCGCGAGGAACTATGCGGGAGACCCACTGTGGATCCCTGGAGTGGTCATTGCCATCACCGGTCCCAGGTCGTACAAAGTCCAGTTAGATGACGGTCGCATCTGGAGGAGACACCTGGACCAGCTTTGTAAGCGCCTAGTCACTACGCCCTGCGCAGAACCATGGGCACAACCCAACACACAGGCACCAAGCCAGAATCCCTTCAACTTCAGCCCGGGAGATACTCCACCACCTCCACGTGAGTCACTGAGCGAGGAGCCAGACAGAGACCACGCAGAGGGTATGTCACCCGAACCAACGTACGAGGACACACCGTTGCCAGTCGGCTGTTCTACCCCCGTACCAACGCAGTCCGCTGAGCATGCCCGCATTTCTTCATCAGTTCAACCATCTCCCTCAGGCTCGGGGCCAGTGGTCAACGCACCCGAGCTACGACGCTCAGAGCGCCAACACAGACCTCCGGCTTATTTGAACGACTACTCATGTTCACATCTGGGGGGAAGGGGTGTTATGTCCCTGGGACTCTCCACAGTCCCCTCTCAGGTCCGCTCCAGTTGTGGGGGGTGTTACTGCCTCCCCATTGGCTGACCACCCCAGCAGCCGGCTATATAAGCAGGCTGCGGGGTTCGGTTAGCCGCTGGTTGTTGCGAGCCCGTTCCAGGCTGGCGAGCTCAATCAGCCCTTTATTTCTAATAATAAAGTATTTGTTTGCTTGCAATGCCCTGGCTAAGTCTCTCATTCCTCCGAACTTAACAGGCTCCATGTTTCCAGTGTCTTTATCCCCACTTGGAACTGAACCCAGATCGACATTTCTTCCAACATAGTCAAAAAATCTTACTAGATTATATAGCAGTAACAATAGCACTTAGATTTTTCATAGTACTTTACAGCACTCTCTAAGGCAGTGGTTGCCAACCAGTGGGCCACAGCCCACTGCTGGTCCACAAGAAAATTTTGGTGGTGTGCAGAGAAATGTCACCCCCAGAGCACCCCCCCCAAAGCAATTAATCCAGGCTGTACAGGAACACAAGGCTGTGCCACCCACATGGCCCACGGGAACCCTCCCTGCCCATTCACTCCTTACCTGGTAAACCCAGCTAAGTTGTTTTTCTTCCTTTTTTCTTTCCTGACCATCAGCTGTCCTGCTGTGCTGGGAGATTTAGATTAGCCAGAAAGCAGGGTGGATTTCTTGCTTTCTAGCTAATCTTTAGATCTTCAACTCTGCCTGCCTGTTCAATTTTGCTCAATTTTTAATAAAAAATTCAATATTTCCTTCCCTTAGGACTGAAGGTTCCATTATTCAGTTGCAAACTCAGATAGCCGATGGCAGTAACATAGATCTCTAAGTGTGACTCTGTGAGCAACTCAATCTGCCTGCCTGCTTTGCCTGATTTTAGGTAAAAGTTGCTCAATTTTTAATAAAAAAATCAATATTTACATAAATATTCAAAATATTTACATAAAAGCTATGCCCAGTCAGTCACATGACCACCAAACCACACCCACAAATTAGGCCATGCCCAAGAATCAGTTGTTAAGAATTTGATTCCCACCTCTGCCTCTGTGTGTTTATGTGTGTGTGTATGTATGTATGTGAGAGAGAGAGAGGGAGACAGAGAGAGGTAGATCACCACCAACGTCAGCAAGCCACCATCAGCCAAAATTCATATTAGTGGTCCCCGGGATTTAAAATTATGAGTTTGGTGATTCCTGATGTCCAAAAGTTTGGTGACCCCTGCTCTAAGGTCAGGGGTGGGATTCTACCAGTTCACACCTATTCGCTAGAACCGGTTGTTAACATTCTAAGCAGTTCAGAGAATCGGTTGTTAGAAGAAATTACTGGCCTAATCCTGTAAGGAAGGCAGGAAGGAAACATTCTGGTGTTGCTTACAGAAACTACCTCTCCGTTAACCCTTATTACATTCTTGTCAGGACTGTCTCAGGAACGTCTCTGGAATTTTTTTCCCCTTCTTTGCTAATACTTGGCTTGTGTGGAGTGACCATTCAAAGTTACAATGACACTGAAAAATGTGATTTATGACCATTTTTCACACTTAAAACTGTTGCAGCATCCCCACAGTCATGAGAGGCCAGGCGAGGAGATGCATGCCTCGATGTCAGTGATACTGAGTTGGCCACACCCAGTCAATAACATGACCACCAAGCCACATCCACCCAGTCACATGACCACCAAGCCACGCCCACCAACTAAGCCATGCCCACAGAACCAGTTGTTAAAAAATTTGAATCCCACCCCTGTCTAAGGTGTTTACAGAGTTAACATATTGCCCCAACAATGAGGCCTCTTTTTACCCACCTTGGAAAGATGGAAGATGAGTCAACCTTGAGCTGATCAGGATCAAACTCCTAGAAGTGGGCAGAATCAGTCTGCAATACTGCATTCTAACCAGGATGCCAACATTGCTCTGGTGGCACAGTGGTTAGTATTATTTCACCATGGAGTTGAAATAATGACAAATTCTTGGAGCCCACAGCAATAGCTAATCTATTTAACCTGAAGGATATGAGCTGCACATTGTAGGAATTGTGGTCCAGACCCAATTGGAATCTTATGCTCTAGACCAAGTCTAATCAATGGCTGCACCTTGATTAACCAGATGCTTCCCAGAAGCCCATAAAAGTTAATGTCACTCTTGGGCTGGGCATGATGGATCTATCAGTGCAACAAAAAAAAAAATTTCTGGCAAGAACATTTAAGGAGTTTGAAATTGCCTTAACTTCAGAAGTGGTATTCTGCAGGTTCTGGCCAGTTCTGGAGAACTGGTAGTGGAAATTTTGAGTAGTTCAGAGAACCAGCAAATACCACCTCTGACTGGAGATTTTACAGTATCTTTCCCCTGCCTTGCCCACCAAGCCATGCCCACAGAACCAGCAGTTAAAAAAATTGAATCCCACCACTGCTAAACTTTCCAATTTAGGCTACTGCTTGGGATAGTCCAAGTGTTCAGGTATTTAGCAGGCCAAATCCTGGTTAGAGTTTTTCAAGATCAGCCTTGGTCACTTAGGGTACAGCCACTTGCCATGACCCTCTTCTGCTCTTACTCCCAAGAAACAGATTTAAATGTATAAAACACAATGTACTTTGCATGTTTTTTAAAGCCTTTTAGATTTAGTGGTCATCATTCAAAGTATCCTGCCTCAATTATTGCATCTTGAAAGAATTATTGTGTTCATTATGTCCAATGATTATGTTTTTCATATTTCCAATATTCACATTTTTTCTTCCTTTTGCTCATCTGGCATTCAGCTTCCCGGCCATTTTAATTTTTCCCACTTACTTACCTCCCTTCAAACTCTCTGTTCAATATGACTCTCATCACGCAAATGCCACAACAATAACTCCTGATTACTATATTCATCTTTGTAAGCATGAGAGAAATATTTGTGCAAGAAGCTAATTAAAGCGTAGAAATCCAGTAATTTCAGAATATTTAAAGAAATGATGAATTGCAAAACTATTTTAATCTAGAGCATGTCTGTTCCAAAGGTTCATAGCAATTGGCTGGGAAATCACTAGGAAATACCAGATATATAAACTGTGTTTGGGTAAATAAACACACCAACACATACACAAAGATACACACAAAGGCAGTGGCAAACAACTTATATTATTGCCAGGACAATAACACTGAGCTTGATTCAAAAATAGCTTTATCTTAATAGTCATTCCTCTTTCCAAGGGAACTCTGAAAAATTTAGGTCTGGATAAAAACAAGTAGGCTTAAACATAAAATTCTCTGCACTAGCCCAATTTTAAATCATAATTCTCCAGAAAAAGCATGTCACTGAAATGACTGTGTGGATTTCAATGTTAAAAAGACTTTTATTTTATTTCTGTATCCCTTTTAATCCAGAGTATCTCTCCAAAGCACAGAAATTACTATCTGTCAGATCCGTGTATCTGTCATTTCTTCAGTGGAAGAAGAAAGGGGGGGGGGGGGGCTGATAAAGAAATCCTTTCTTGATGTAACCTGAATATATTTAATCTTATATCGAATTTGTATAACCCACACATGTTACGATGGAGGGAGAAAAGCCAGATGGCCAGAATTATCACCTCTGAGAGGCACAACCAAGAGATGAGAAGATTTGGGAATCTCTTGAATAGTTCGTTCTAACAAGAGGGGTGCGGAGGAATTAACATACTGGCTTTTGTTTCACTAAATACACATCGAGATAATTTTCTATTAAGTAATGAGTTGTCCATATTGGGTTTGTATTGCCCAGAAGACAGATGTCACATGAGAATTAGCTAGTGCCTGTGAATATGTAATTTTAGGTTAATGTTTACCTGGAAGCCAACCTAAATCCCATCATTTAGAGAATGATGAGAGAGAGGGATGAGAAAAAAGGATGATTCACATATTTGTTATTTTGCTCATCTGTCATCTGAGTGTAATTTCCCCTCCTCAAAGTCTTATTCAATATGAGTCTCATCATCCAAATACCATAAACAAGTCATATTATTATCATCTTTATTAACAAGAGAGAAGTATTTTGTGCAAAGAAGCAAATGAAGACATATAAATTCAAGTAATTTCAGTGCACTTTCAAGAAACAATGGGTTGTAAAATCGTTTGTGAGGGTAATTGGAAGCATACTGTATTTGACATAAACAAGATATTATCATCCCAGAACTTTTACATGATCTTATGTTCCTTTCTTGCCTATCAAAAATGTCTTGTCTCCTGGTGAATTTTGTACATCAATAGATTATGCTTACTATTTTTGGGTATCCCACACTCTCCCTACCACATACACACAAACACACACACACAGACAGGTTTAGGGTTAATGATTAATGGTGAACAATTATTTCTGTGAATTTCAGTAATTGTGTCCTAATCACAACCAATACTGTGTACCACAACCAATCAACAATCACAGCAGACAATTTTTTTCCAGATATGATACTTTAATGCTAGTGGAAGACAAAAAAAGAAACAGGAGTCTTTGCCCTATTTAGACAACTAATTATGTATTATAAAGAAGTATCACATACACTTAATATGATATATCCATAAAATCCTACTTAAATGCATGGGATCCTGGTACTCATCCAAAGGCTCCATAATAGATCCACCAGCCCGGAGCAACTTCCACAACAAGGCATCCTTCACTCATGATGGGTAACATCACATCAATGAAAACTACTTTGTTGTTTCTCATTTACATAGGACTATAATCCTGAATCTCTCAAATTAGTCTAACCATGCGGAACAGAGCTGGGGCAGTATATCCCTACTTATCATGCTATTCCCTTTTAGGGTAAGTAACTAAGGGTAAGACATCTAAATATATGAATCAGAAAAATGTACAACAATCTAATTTCTACAAAACCTCTCCAAATTGTTTTACCATTGCTCCCATCCAGGGGTGGGATTCAAAATTTTTAACAACTAGTTCTGTGAGTGTGGCTTAGGTGGTGGGTGTGGCTTGGTGGTCATGTTATTGGCTGGGTGTGGCCAACTCAACATCACTCACATCAATGCATGCATCTCCTTGCCTGGCCTCTCATGACTGTGGGGATGCTACAACAGTCATAAGTGTGAAAAATGGTCATAAGTCACTGTTTCCAGTGCCATTGTAACTTTAAATGGTCACTCCACACAAGCGAAGTACCAGCAAAGGAGAGGAAAAAAACTCCAGAGATGTTCCTGAGACAGGAAGTCTAGTCCTGCCAAGAATGTAATAAGGGTTAACGGAGAGGTAGGTTCTGTAAGCAACACCAGGATGTTTCCTTCCTGCCTCCCTTACAGGATTAGGCAGTAATTTCTTCTAACTACTGGTTCTCCAAACTGCTTAGAATGTTAACAACCAGTTCTAGCGAATAGATGCGAATTGGTAGAATTCCACCCCTGTTCCCATCCATCCACTGATTCATATCTTCCATTCTTTAAACTTTTTATTTACCTCTTTTTTTGATGATCTGATTAGGTGCATTCAGCTATGACTTTTTGGTCATTTACTTTAGACCTATTCACTTTTTCTTAATATTCTTAGTATATTTAATATACTTTTTCAATTTGATTATCTATTCCCTATACATGATCAAATCTTTTCAATATACTTGTTTATATTGGCCACTCATTTCATATGCAGTCTGCATTCATTCAACATCCATCCATTGAGTCTTAACTCTGTTTCTTTTTATTTTATCACCCACATGTTTTAAATACTCCATTTTCAATACACTCATTTTTTGCTTCTCCTGATGCTATTTTGCCATAGGAAAGTTTGAGCAACAGATTGATGGATTTGAAGATAATGAGCATACAAATGAGGTAGAAGTAATGTATTGATCAAATCAAATCGAAAGAAAAACAACCTTCTCTTGGGCTTTGAACTTGAGCTTCCTATTCCTGTGCAAAAAAATGTATTTTATTGGCTGCTGTCGAACTCCCATGGGGCTATGGTAATAGCTGAGGTTGTCTGAGATAAGTTTGGTTGAAGTTGCTGGGTGATGATGTAATGAAGAGGCTTGTGTTCTGAAAGGGTGTGCCTTAATGGCTTTGCCCTGGTTTGGATCTTGAGTGAGGACTAATCCCTTCACCCTGAGGCTGAAGGTCTTTTGTCTTGTCCTGGCCCAGTGCTGTTGGGGCTATTAACAAAGGGTGGGGGGCTGCTTTCTTAAATCATGTTTCTCCTTTAGGGAAATATAATTTTGCAGTTGCAGCTATAACTTTACTAAGGCCTTTAGAGAGCTGGCTTTTACTCTTCATATTGCCAAAAATTCATTTTGCAATCTAGCTGAAGGAGATGGAAATACACAACCTTCTGAGCAACAGGAAAATATATCAAGGTTGCAGGACTGTAGTTGGCCTGGCCTGGCAAGGGCCAAACATTACCAAGACAATCTCAGGCAATCTGTTGTTTTCTTGCTTGATGTACTCCTTTGTTTCCTCTGAGTGAGCTATTATACAAGCAAATTGAAGGACCAGCACTGTTCATCTTCTCCTTTGCTTGTAAATAGTTGATCCAAAAGAGAGAGGAAACATTTGGACATAAATAGCAGCAACAAAGAGAGGCTGAACTCACTGAAGACATCTTTCCCAAACATCTTAGACTAAAATGTAAAACTTTTCACTGCTCATAGAAGTGTTACTGTAGTCAGCAAAGATCCTACTTAAAGTCCTGTTGTTATCACAACTATATCACTAATGTTGTAGAGCGATGGTAAATGAGAGGCTTAGACCAGAGCATACAAGTAACAGTCTTTATTCTGGGGAATAAAGGGTTGTCGCGTCTGCCCAGCTAACAGGCAGACTGCAAGCGAACAACGGCTGGCTCTGCCCGACAGCCGGCTTTTATAGCCGACTGTCAAACGGAGCCAACCAATGGGAGCTGCTGGTGCTCCCGCTCAAACAGCAGACCTGGTTGGGAACTCCAACCAGTCCCAAAGACATAACACCCCTTCCCCCTAGCTGGGAACATGCATAGTCCTTGAGGTATGACGGTAGTCTGCGCTGGCGATCGGAACGTCGTAGCTCAGGGGAGCTACTGGTGGGCATCAAGTCCATGGAGCAGGGCTCAGAGGTCATCGGGGTATGAGCTTGGCTTGGTGCGGGATCTTGGAACTGGCATGACTCCCTCGTTCGGGCTGGCTCGGCGAACAGTCTCGGCCCGGATGACTGGTGACCCCACTGGGTGGTTGAGGTGGAGACTCAGGCTGGCAGTCCGGGTCTATCCTTGGCTCCCCCAGCTCCATTGGGAATGTCTGGTTCCTCAGGAAGCTTCCAACTGGAACCTGGTGGGGAACTTGAAGGCTGTCAGGTGGATTCGGTTCTGTGCTGGTCAGACCACTCCGTCGCCTCCTCAGTTGGTCCAGGTGCCTCCGCCACACGCGACCATCCTCCAATTGAACCCGGTAGGATCTTGGACCCGTGACAGCCACGACCTGCCCAGGCACCCACAACGGATCCCCTGCATAGTTTCTCGCAAACACTTGGTCCTGTAAGGCAAAGTCTCTGACCTAGCTGTCAGACCCCAATGGGGTGTCTGGGCAGTAGTGGGGGTGCAGCCTGTCTAAAGTAGTCCTCAAGCGTCTCCCCATTAAAAGTTCAGCCGGGGATTTATTCATACTCGTGCAAGGTGTTGTATGCTGGCTGAGGAGGAAGCGAGACAACTTAGAGTGCCAGTTCTCTTGGCCGAACCTGGCCAGTGCCTCCTTAGCTGACCTGACTGCTCTCTCCGCCATCCCATTGCTAGCAGGGTGAAATGGGGCCATGAGGACGTGTCGGATGCCCAAATTGATGACGTACCTACTAAATTCACATGATGTGAACTGGGGGCCATTGTCGGAGACCAGCGTGTCAGGGAGCCCATGAGTCACAAAAAACCGGGTCAGGGCTTTAACAACTGCCTGGGTGGTGGTCGTGGGAAGTAAGGCCACATCTATCCATTTAGAATAGGAGTCCACGACCACCAAGAAAGTTTTGCCATGCACCGGCCCTGTCAGGTCGATGTGTAGACGCGACCATGGGGCATTGGCACATTCCCACTTGGTGGGTGTGGTGGCGGGCGGGGCTGCCCTGGACTCTTGACAGGGTTGGCATGAGCTTACCCACTTGGCGATCTGATCATCCATCCCGGGCCACCAGACGTAACTGCGAGCCAACGCCTTCATCCGCACGATGCCCGGATGGCCCTCGTGCAGCACCTTCAAGATGGGCACGCGAAGGGTGGTTGGGATGACGACTCTGGTACCCCACAACAGGCATCCTTGGAGTTTTGACAGTTCCTGCTGACGTGTTTTAAATGGGGTAAAATCAACTGAACACTTTGTTTCCGGCCACCCCCTCCCCACCCAGTCCAGAACCTGGGCGATTATTTTGTCCTTTTTGGAATGTGCCACGATGTCATCTGCAGTCACTGGCAGCTTGAGTTCGTTGACTTCAAAAATTGTGTGCACAGGAGCTGGGTCCTCGACTGGGGCTGGTAAGGGCAGCGGCTGAGGGCATCTGCATGGCTCAAGTTCTTACCGGGGCGATAGACTAATTTGTATGAGTAAGCCGCCAGGAACAGGGTCCATCTGGTCATCCTGGGTGACAGTACCTGTGGAGTTTGCTTGTCCCCCGATAAAAGTCCTAAAAGCGGTTTGTGATCAGTAATGAGTTCGAAATGGTGCCCGAAGAGAAATTGTGGAATTTTTAACTGCCGCCACTGCAGCCAGGGCCTCTTTGTCAATCTGGCTGTAGTTTCTTTCAGTCATTGAAAAGTTCTCGAGAAAAGGCAATTGGTGCCTCAGAGCCATTGGGCAGTCTGTGACTTAGGACAGCTCCTATCCCAAAAGGGGATGCGTCAGCAGCTAGTATCAAGGGGAGGCGTTGGTCAAATTGGATTAAAACGGCTTCTGAGGTGAGGAGAGATTTGACCGCTTTAAATGCATGGGTTTCTTTGGGTCCCCAGTGCCATGGTGTGTCCTTATCTAATAGTCTGTGCAAAGGTTCAGCGACTGATGCTTTGTGTGGGAGGAACGAAGCGTAGAAATTTAATAACCCCAGAAAGGCTTGTAGCTCAGTTTTGTTAGTAGGTGTGGGTGCCTCGTGGATGGCCTTTACTTTTGATTCCACTGGATGGATGCCTGAGGCATCTAACCTGTATCCTAGAAAGTCCACCTATCTAGTGGCGATGGCGCACTTCTCCCGTTTGAGTTTGAGGCCATGCTGTCTGAACTTCTCTAACACTGCTCTGACTCTTTGGATGAGTTGGGGCCTGTCCATAGCTGAGAACAAAATATCATCAAAATATGGGACTACGCCAGGGAGACCTTGGAGAATTCTTTCCATTAGTGATTGGAAGATACCTGGGGCTACACTAACGCCAAACTGGAGACGTTTGCACCTGAATGCTCCTCTGTGTGTTACTATGGTCTGTAAATCTGTTGTCTGGCTATCGACAGGAACTGTTGGTATGCCTGTGACATGTCTAGCTTGGCGAAAATGGTGCCGGGTTCGAATGTGTGTAACAGGTGCTGAATGACTGGAACAGGATATGCGCTAACCTGAAGATAACGGTTGAGGGACGTCTTATAGTCCGCACAAATTCTCAGACTACCATCTTTTTAAGTGGGGTGACTATGGGGGTCTCCCACTTGGCAAAATCTGTGGGTTCTATCACCCCTTGTTTGAGAAGCTTATCTAGTTCCGCGTCCAATTTGGGACGGATGGCGAAAAGGTACTCTGTGAGGTTTAAGGCGGACGGGAACTGCCTGGGGGTCTACGGAGAAGGAGATGGGAGTGCCATTATAACAACCCAGCTCGTTGCTAAAAACGTCAGAATAGTCTGAGAACAATGTATCTACATCAGAAGTTGAGACAGCATGGATCCCTGTTACACTAAGGCCGAGAGAGGGGAACCAATCTAACCCCAAGAGACTAGGGAGGGCACCATTAACGACCACTAAAGGCAAATGGCCTTTGAAGGTTTGGAATTTAACAAAGAACTTGCCTTTCCCGAGGACAGGGATGTTTTTTCCTTGGTAGTCCCTCAGGGTGAGGTGGCACCTTTGTAGCTGCTTCCTTGTTAGTCTGGGGTGGATCTTCTTTAACGTATCCCAGGAGATGATTGAGAGCGCTGACCCCGTGTCTACCTCCATGCGGCAGGGCTTACCTTCTAAGGAAACAGAAAGTGTAATTTTATTGGGGGTATGGAAAGTGTGGTTAGCGTGGTAGCAAGTATAGCAGTCTTCTACTTGCCTCTGGAGGCCGGGAGATGAAGGAGATTTCTGAGGAAAAACGCGTGCTGCCTGGCAGACTCTTGCGAGGTGACCTTTCTTGTGACAGTTTAGGCAGCTGGCGTTTCTGAACCTGCAAGATGCTCGGGAGTGGGAACCTCCACAGGTTAGGCACAAAGGGATTTGTTTTGGGCCACTGTTGTTTCTCTGCCTTGCTCCTACCTGTGGTTGTTTCATCGGTTTGAGACGATGGATGTCAGAGACTTCTGCGGGGTCATCTTCGCCCATTACCTCTTCTGAGTGGACGGTGGAAGTACCCGGCTTGGGCGTGGTGCCCTGGATCTCAGCTGCTGATTGAGCAGAGAGTTCAGCAGCTAGGGCTTCTTCTACGGCCTGGGAAAGATTTAAATCTTTCCTGGCCAGCAAACGTCTTTGGAGCCTTAGATCTCTTACCCCACAGACGAGTTGGTCGAGCAGCATGTCGTCTAAATAGTTCTTAAATTCACATTGTAGAGCTGCTGTCCTCAGGGCGGCCATGTACTGGTTGATAGACTCCCCTCGGCTTGCTTCCTCATCCTGAATGCGAAGCGTCTTGCAATCTGGGAAGGTTTTGGGGAGTAGTGGTTGGAGAGTGTTTCCTGTAGTTCGTTCCATGGAACGTTTCTGATCTCACGTGGTGCGAAGAGTGCCGTGGTGGTGTCGAAGACTGCAGCCCCACAATAGCTAAGGAAGTAGGATTTCTTCCTATGCTCCGCAGCATTAGCCAAACCGATGGCATCGAGGAAATGGCTGAAACGGTTCTTGTAGGAGTCCCACTTTTCCTCATTGGGCTTGAATGGTGGGAATGCTGGATTGGCATTCATTTTGGGACCCTCAGTCTCTTTGGCAGACTGGACTATCTCTCTGGGTGGTCGTGGCCCTTGGGTTTGCACTTACTGTGAGTGCTGGCGGCTGTGGCTAGAGCACCCTAGACATCGCTCAGCGATTTTCAGCCTTTGTGAAGGCAGTTTGAATTTCGCACTCTCTGTGAGCGTTGGCGGCTGCGGCTTACAGCGCCGTAACTAACTTCGCTTGAGTGACTGGATTCAAATGACAGCGGTTTGAATTTCACGCTCTTCTGCGAGTGTGGGCGGCTGTGGCTTCAGCCCCCGTGACTTTCAGCTTTTAAATGCAGCGATCTGAACTCGGGCTCTCTGTGAGCGAGACGGCTGCGATTTCAGCGCTGTGGTTCCGCTAGCGTGATTTTCAGCTCTTTCGGATATGAGTGCTTCTGGCTAGCCTGCAACATCCCACCCTCGTCGCCAGTGTTGTAGAGCGATGGTAAATGAGAGGCTTAGACCAGAGCATACAAGTAACAGTCTTTATTCTGGGGAATAAAGGGTTGTCGCGTCTGCCCAGCTAACAGGCAGACTGCAAGCGAACAACGGCTGGCTCTGCCCGACAGCCGGCTTTTATAGCCGACTGTCAAACGGAGCCAACCAATGGGAGCTGCTGGTGCTCCCGCTCAAACAGCGGACCTGGTTGGGAACTCCAACCAGTCCCAAAGACATAACAACTAACATATGGAATATATGTGCTCAGAAGGACCAAGGCTAGTGTTTTCAAAATGTACAAAGATTCACTTGCTGAAAGCTTACTAAATGAGAGATGTAATTGTTATGTAGAGCCTCTGAGGAGAACATTTGGTATGGTGAAGGTTCCCACATTTAGAATCTGTCATACACCTCAAGTTTCTATTAAATCATTTACCATATGATTTAGTAGCATCTCTGAATTTGATACCCATTGGCTTAAAGGAAAAAAGTTTAGTTTATTGATTAAAAACAATCCTTTTTTATTTGCTGATCTCGCTTGAATCATGATACACAATTCCAAACAAGTTTTATTAATTTTCAAATAGCAATAGCCAGGGTGAGCTGCAACCAGTTTGCCCCGGTTCAGGCAAAGCAGTAGCTAATTTTATCATTTTTAAAA
This sequence comes from Pseudonaja textilis, assembly GCF_049901715.1. Classification (NCBI taxonomy): domain Eukaryota; kingdom Metazoa; phylum Chordata; class Lepidosauria; order Squamata; family Elapidae; genus Pseudonaja; species Pseudonaja textilis. The sequence continues at coordinate 176,819,041 of NC_141990.1, forward strand.
GCTGGTAAATCTCACCCATGGCTGGCCCCACAAACCCCGCCCGTCCCAGGAGTAGCCATGAGGCCCATTTTGGATGCCAGGTAAGTACAGGGCCCGTGCAGAGGCTCGGGGAGGGTGAAAAATAGGCCTGGAGGCTCCAGAAGGCCAGAAACAGGTCAGTTTCCAGCCTACAGAGAGTCTCTGGAGCCTAAGGAGGCTGTTTTCAACCTCCCGGAGGCTCAAGAAAAGTCTCTGGAGTCCGGGGAGGGCAAAAACAGCCCCCTTCCAGTGGTGCAGGAGGCTGGCTAGGCCATGCCCACCATGACTACATCCACCCAGCAACTGGGCAGAGAACTGGTTGCTAAATTTTTTGAAGCCCACCCCTGGCAATAGCACTTAGACTTATATACCACTTCACAAGGCTTTACAGCCCTCTCTAAGTGGTTTACTGCCCCCAGCTAAGTGGCATACTGCCCCCAACAATGTGGAGCATTTTACCAACTTTGGAAGGATGGAAGGCCGAGTCAACTGTGAGCCTGGCAAGATTTGAACTGCCAAATTGCTAGCAGCTGGCAGTCAGCAGAAGTAGCCTGCAGTACTGTACTCTAACCATTGTGCCACCACAGTTCTTAATCATAGTTTCACATGTAAAACATCAAGACTAAAGGAATTTAGAGATCAGCTAGTTTAATTGTTTTTTTCCAAAGAAAGAAACAGTATAACAAAGTTGTTTGCCTTCAGTATGCATTGTACACATTTCTTTTATCTTACTGTCAGCTGTATGCCAAACATTTTCCATATTTAGAAGAATTATGAAAGCTTGAAAAAAGCTGTTAGGCCACAGATAATAGGTCTGGCAGACATTACATCAAATTATGGCTTGGCAAAACAGGAATGAGCCCTTAGTGTTCTTTTCAATTTTATAGATGACAATTAATTGTTGTGGCTACAATAATTCTTCTTCCTGCCAATATATAGCTACAGGAAAATGTTGAGTACAATTTAGTGTGCAGTCTCTATTTACACAAAGAAATTAAATGAGAATGGGAATCAGGAATGGCCCAGCAAGTTGCATGAGCCAGCTGTATATTCTAGAATCTTTCCAATTTTCTTGATTTAAAACAAAGTCAAATGAATATTAGTTCAAATTGCACTTTGTTTGAAATCTGCTTTTTAAAGCTTTGTCTCCTAACTCCAAGTGCAACAATTTAACCAAAGACATTTTTAGTTTATACTAAAGTAAATCCCACTAAGCTCAAAGAAGGATGTTTTTAAGTAAAAATACCATTAAAAACTTTCTGAACAATTTTTCAAACAAATGGCTGAAATATTGTTTGTCTAATGGTTTGGGAGTTAATAGTCACAAATACAAAACAAAAAAAGAAGCTTAAATCAGTATTAAGAAGCAACAGGGTGTTTTAAATAATCAAATTCTTTACAGCCAAAACACTGTCTTCCTCAGAATACATGCTCACAACATACTTTGATGGAAATCATTGCTTTGAGGGATTTGATCACTTCTTGTACTGTAGAATCATGTTTTTGCTCTCATTTCCAATATTTTAAAAACATGAAAGCACCTAGACAGCTTCTCAACATTTATACAACCATCCGGGAAGCACATGGGAGGGAACATAATGATGGGTCTGGAAGAGGGATGGGATTAAAAAATTTTTAACAACCAGTTCTGCAGGTGTGACTAGGTGAGCATGACCATGTGACTGGGTGAGTGTGGCTTTTCTTCTTCTTCTTCTTCTTCTTCTTCTTCTTCTTCTTCTTCTTCTTCTTCTTCTTCTTCTTCTTCTTCTTCTCCTCTTCCCTCCTCCTCCTCCTCCTCCTCCTCCTCCTCCTCCTCCTCCTCCTCTCCTCCTCCTCCTCCTTCTTCTTCTTCTTCTTCTTCTTCTTCTTCTTCTTCTTCTTCTTCTTCTTCTTCTTCTTCTTCTTCTTCTTCTTCTTTCTCCTTCTCCTTCTCCTTCTCCTCTCCTTCTCCTTCTCCTTCTTCTTCTTCTTCTTCTTCTTCTTCTTCTTCTTCTTCTTCTTCTTCTTCTTCTTCTTCTTCTTCTCCCCCTGCCCCATTTTTTGCCTCCTGGCCCTCCGGCAAGCCTCCTGGTGGGGTCTTTTTGCTCCCAGGAGGCTTGCCAAGGACACAGGAAGGCAAAAAATGGAGTGCAGGAGGGGTGCGCAACACCCACCCACCTCCGCACGCCCCTTTTTGCCTCCTGGGTCTCAGGGAAGCCTCCTGGGTGAAGCAGCAAGGGGGATCCCAGCATAGCAGATTATGAGAACAGCTGATCATTGGAAGTAGAAAAAAAAAGAAATACCTTAAAGAGTGACTGGGTGGGGAAGAACACAGTCAGCATGTTGGGCATGCACGCAATAAGGACTGACTGGGAGGGGAGGGGCGGGCAGAGAGGGGAGGGCCCAGCCAGGGCATGATTTGCCAGTTCTCTGAACTGCACAGAATCATAACAACTGATTGTATAGAACTGGTCTGAACCGGTAGAATCCCACCCCTGGTCTGGAACCAATTATTACGATTCCATTTTATTTCTCCATAATATATCAATACATTAGGATGCTTTGTAGCATTTTGATTTATTTATCTTTGGATTTTCTTCCAGAAATTCAAATCTATACACTTTACCTCAACCTTGGCAACTTTAAGATGCCTGGATTTTGCCTGGAATGCCCCAGTCATACAACAAGAATAAGTTAATTTGAGATCATTGCAGAACTTTTAATCCACAGGAAATGGGTTTAATTCTTGAATACAAGTTTAATTGGGATGTATTTATTTTTATGCCTTTAAGTCAGTGTTGACTCCTGGCAACTGCCAAGACAAGTCCCTGAATTTTTCTTGGCAAGTTTTTAAAAAGTGGTTTGCCTTTGCCTGCTTCCTAGGGCTGAGAGAAAATGACTGACCCAATGTCATCAACTGGCTTTGTGACTAAAGTAGGACTAGACCTCAGAGTCTCCCAGTTTCTGGCCTCATGCTTTTAACTACTACACCAAATTGGCTCTCATATTGTATTTATAGCTCTATTTACAAATAAAGGTGACAATGTATTTAAACAAAACCACAGAATGTTTTTGAACTGCCACTGACAATACACAGTTACTGTACAGTATGTCAAAATACATATTTTTCCAGAAATTCAGGAATGCTTAGGTTGTGAACTAATCCTCAATTATTTAGGAGTAAATGCCACTGAATTGAATTTCATGCATTTCTAACTAGTTTAGTTTAGATTACAGTATAAAAGGACTAAGGCAGGATAAAGCACAGTGAACTAACTCCCAAACAAACATGCATAAGGTTATGCAGCATAAAACAAATGCAAAAATATTCCAAGTCAGTATGGTGTACAACTGAATAAGAGGTGAGCAGTGCCACCTACAGGTACTAATTAAAATGTATTTATTTATTTGTTTAATCTCACCTTTATTATTTTTATACATAACCCAAGATGGTGAGCATACCTAATATTCTTTTGTCCTCCTATTTTGGCTTACATCTCTGTTTTGTGAAACTCTTCATAAGAGGCCATACTGATGAACCTAATAAATTAATAGTAGTGCCTTATCTTTAATAGGCCAACCAAGATGTCATAAAATAGTGGTGAAATATTTTGAGTTCTCATTTTCATTAGGCAAAATGTCTTTTTTTTTTTTCATCAGGCAAGATGTTAGCAAAACAAAGAAGCAGGGAAAGAAAACCAAGCAGATTTTAGAAACAGGGAACTAATTTTAGGGATAATTATAGCTTTTGCCTGCGTTGTTGAATTTTTCTTCAATCAACAGATACATCTCCTCAAGAAAAAAACCCCAACTTGGAGAAAGATTTTATGTCATTTAAAGGAGGGGTTATAGAATATTTCTTCATCCTGTTGCAAAAGATTGCCCAATTTGGCTTCTATTGGCTAAAATAAAATTATAGCATATTCCCTAAAATAAATCTAAGATTATCTAGTTAAAAAGTTCTAAATAATGGATGAATGTTATATTTTCAAAAGGGGAAATGGAGCCAGTATGTGTTTGTTTATGTCAACAGGCTCAAAAGCATCTCTGGGTGAGGGTACAACCTACAGAATGGATGCTTTGATTTGTTTCAGTTAGGAGCATTGAGAGTTATGCAAATGAGATTCCCTTACTGTTGCTTCACCTCTTCCAGCTTTTCAAGTACTAGAAGAGCTTGCAGAAGATTCCTTGGAGCTTTGAAAAGCGAGGCTGTGCAACAACTTTGGTGCACTTTAAAAAAAGAAGGAGAAGCTAGGTTGCTTTGCCAAAAAGCTTCAAAAGATAATATCGCTTCAGCCTTTATTGAAGCAAAGTGCCCAGCACAACCTTTCTTATTTTTTTCAGTTGAAGATCTGTCCTGGCATCTACAAATCTGCCTCCCAAATGAATTTGCACTAATGTTCATTTTTGCAAGTTACTTCATTTACATCCATCTGCATCCTTTGAATAAGGACATCATCATGCATGATAAAATCACATCACTTGTGTAATGCTGTAATTAGCCAAATAGTATAGAGTTAAAGAGTTAATTCATTTCAAGTCCATTGCAACAAAATCTGCTAAACTTAAAGTCCACTGTATGTTCTGCACTGTGTATATGTAATTTGCAAACAATTTGTCTCTAACATAACACAGTAGTATACTCATTTTTAAACTGCGGACTATATTGCAAGATTTCTGAAAATTTATACGTCAACATTCAGTTGCATTATAATTTATCCATACATTTGGAAAGTTGAATTGGATAAATGTAAATATTCAAGTTTTAAAAAAATCTTTCAATCTATCTTATATATATTAAATAAATAATTATTTGTATTCTACCATATTTTAGTTCCACCAAAGTCATCACATTCTTGCATAATCAAATCAGAGAAAATATCCTCTTACAATATTGTCTAGTCTAGCAACCATTAACCGTTCTACTTTAACTAAGGACACTATCGGCCAGGGCACTAACAGGAAAAGGAAACCATGTGTTGCTGTTAGACTGTGAGCAAAGAGACGCGGGAAGCTCAACTCGTTCCAACTTTTTAAAAATTTGTTCTTGCAGAACTGAGAACTACAGCCGTGGTAGCTCCTTTTACAGCAGAGTGTCCGCCGCTTTGACCAGTGACTGCTCTTTGATTTCCCACTCCCGTGACTTAGCCAATCAGTGGTGAGTATGTTAATATCTAACACCCCTTCCCACTGGTCCAGTCTTACCCAACCCCATCCGACATAGTCGCACAAGTAGGCGGGGCTTTTGTGGGTGCAACTGGACCTGCACAGCTCAGTCGTTGATTGGTCTTCAAGCTGTTCGGGTGGATTTATTGTTTCTCCTGTTCTTCTCCTTGGAAACTTCTGGCTGCGGCAGCCATTTTGTCTCCACTAGAGGCCGCCCTTTCACTTCTTTCTTGGACTTATTCCTGCCTGGCCATGCTGACCCATCACTGGATTTCAGGTACGTGTTCGCTCTGTTTGTTCAAGGCTATCATTAATTGTCGAGAATGTGCCTTGTTAGTTGTCAGGGCCTCTTCAGTTTGTCTTTTTTGTCAGGAGGGGTCTTCCCCTTCCTCTCTGGTTATGTTGGGTGTTTCTGCTTCTCCCTTTATCTGTCAGGCCCTCAGTTGGTCTATGTGTCTTCTCCAATTTTGCCCATCAGTTGTTTCAATCTATATGACCGGGGCCCTGTTACCTGTGACCCCCTTGCGGCTATCCATAGGGGTTCCCCTGTGAGGTTTTGGGCATATACTGGTTCACCAGTTTGGAATGTCTGGCATCTGCTGGACAAATTTACAGGGGTGTCTGAGTTTATAGGGGTGTCTGCAACCTTAGCTTCCTTCCCATCAATAGTTCAGTGGTGCTCTTGTTAGTTGTTGTGCTGGGTGTTATGTGTTGTATGCTTAATAGCTTGTCTATTTTAGCTTGTGTCCCCTGGCCCTAATTTGTTGAGGGTTTCCTTCATGGATTGTATCATTCTTTCTGCTTGTCCATTTGTAGAAGGGTAACCTGGTGCTGATAGGGCATTTTGTGCTAAAAACCCTTCGAACTGGGTGGCCGTGAACTGTGGCCCATTGTCGGATGCTATTATGTCCGGTAGTCCGTGTGTTGTGAATAATTTTCTAAGGGTTTTCATTACGGCCTCAGTTGTGGTGCACTGCATGGTGCTGATCTCCAGCCATTTGGAGTATGCATCCACCACTACTAGAAATGTTTATCCCTTGACCAGCCTGGCAAAATCAATATGTATGTTCAACCCAGCTCCCCATGGCTTTTCCCATTTATGGCTAGGTGCTGTGGGGGGTGCCAGTCTGGATTCTTGGTAGGCTTTACAGGTTGCCACCCAGGTCAGTATCTCCTTATCCATCCCTGGCCACCAGACATAGCTTCTTGCCAGAGATTTCATTTTAATATCCCCAGGTGCCCTGCATGCAACATTTCAAGTATGTCCTCCCTTAGTTTTCCAGGAATTATTACCTGACCCCCATAGTATGCACCCCTTCAGAATGGATAGTTCAGTTTGTCTATTCCTGAAGGGTTTGGTGTCTTCAGCCACCTCTGTCTCTGGCCATTCCCTCCCCACCCAGTTCAATATTCATGCCAGGGTTTTGTCCTTTGCACTTGCTCTCGTGATGTCACCGGCATTTTTTTGAGAGTCTCTATTAGCAGCGTGGATGTGGCTGGAGCTGGATCCTCATCCAGGTTGGGCAGGGGTCATCGACTGAGTGTGTCGGCATGGTCTATGTCTTTTCCAGGTTGGTATATTAAACCATAATCGTATGCGGCTAGGAACTCCATCCAACGCATCATCCTAGGCAACAGGATGATTGGGATGGCCCTGTTCTCTGCGATGATCCCAAGTAGAGGCTTGTGATCAGTGACCAGGGTAAATCTCCTGCCATAGATGTATTCATGGAATCACTTGATTTCAGTGACTTCTTTTGCCCCCAGGCCCAGGTTGCCTTCTTGTCAAGCATTCTGTGTAATGGCTCTGTGACTGTTGCCTTCTGCAGTAAAAATATACTGTAAAAGTTAATTAATCCCAAGAAGACTTGTAAGTCTGTTTTGTTTGTTGGCCTGGGGGCTTCTTTGATTGCTTTAATTTTGCTCTCTGTGAGGTGAATCCTTTCGCTGTCTATCAGGTAGCCTAGGAATTCTACTTCGTTTGCTACTAGTTGGCATTTTTCTTTTTTTACTTTTAGCCCCACTTCTTTGAACCGGGTTAGTACTTTCCTTAGGCGCTCTCTCAATTGTCCTTTGTTCTTTGCTGATATAAGGTCATCATTGAAGTAGGGCACCACCCCTTCTAGCCCTTGTAGGAGGCATTCCATGAGGCTCTGGAATAGCCCCAGGGCTATGCTGACCCTGAATTGTAACCACTTGCATTTTAATGCCCTTCTGTGTGTTACGATTGTTTGGGCTTCTGCCATATCAGTGTCTACTAGTAATTGTAGGTAGGCTTGTGTGAAGTCAAGCTTAGCGAAGACCTTTCCCCGCCCCAGGGAATGTAATAGGTGTTGTACCACTGAGATGGGATATGCACATTGTTGGAGGGCTTGGTTCAGGGTAGCCTTGTAGTCAGCACAAATGTACACTGACCCATCTGGCTCTACGGGGGTGAAAATAGGGGTCTCCCATTTTGCGTGGTCAGTGGGTTCTAGAATTCCCTGGGCGATGAGGTTATCTAGCTGCTCATCGATTTTTGGCTCTAGTGCAAAAGGGACCTGCCTCACTTTTAGTTTTATGGGGGCTATTGTTAGATTAAAGGAGATGGGTGACCTCGAGTACTTGCCCAATTTTCTGTCAAAGACATCCTGGAATTCCTCTATCAGGCTGTCTTCCCACTTGCTCTCGGTGATGCTGTGTATTCCTGTGACTTCGATGCCTAGCGGCTTGAACCATACTCATCATAGCAGGCTTGGTCAGTCCCAGTCAACTATTGTTAATGGCAGGTATCCCGAGTAGCTTTTGAAAACCATTCTGAATTTCCCAATGCCTATCATGAGAATCTTGTTCCCTTGGTAGTCTTTTAGTGTTAGTCTCTGTTTTTTCAGTTGGTCCTTGGTTATGCTGGGTCTCAGCTGTTTGATAGTGTCCCAGGATACCATCGACAGGTATGACCCGGAATCTACTTCCATCTGGCATGGCTTACCTTCTATGGTGACTTGGATGTGGACTTTCCTTGCGTTGGTCATGCTGGAGTGGCCGACAGTCACTGTTTGGTGTGTCTCATCTCTCTTGGTGGCCAGATCATCATTCCTTCGGTTCTGATTGAACTGGCTTTGTCGGCTTCTCGTTCAAGTTGTTCTGTTCCAGGAGTATGTGCTCTGCCTCTGCCTTCTGGTAATGGATTGTGTTGCTCAGCATGCCCTTGTGATGTGTTCTCGTCAGTCGCATCACTGGCAGATGTCATGGTGGAAATGGCATTCCACCCATGGGTGATTTCCCTCACATCCGACGAACCAAAAATTCTTTCTTTTCCACTCCCAGTTTCTTTGGCTTCATTCCGAGAGGAGTTCACTTCTTCTTCATTGTCATCGGTCTCAGGCTCGGACTCGATGTCCTCATGGTGGATGGCGGCGGCTTCTTTTGGCGGTGGCTGCGGTGTCCTGTTTATTTTTCTCGTGGCGGCAGTGGATTTCTGGGATGTTTCCACTATTGATGCTTCTTCAATGGCCTCCTTTAGGGTTATCTTGGGCTTGGTTATGAGGCGGCTCTGCAGCATTAAGTCTGGGAGCCCCAGGACTATGTGATCCCCCATCGCTTTTTTGTGAGAAATTCACAAGCTCTGGCGATATCCCATAGGTTTGCGATGAAATCGCTAATACTCTCTCCTTCCCTCTGGTCTTGGTGGTAGAATTTGTGCCTCTTGATCAAACAGGATGCCAGGGGGGTGTACTGTGCCCTCAGGATTCTTTCCAGGTCTGGCCAGACCATTGTCTTTACATTGCTGGGTGCCAATAGTGCTTTGGCCATTTTGAACACTGTGGGGCCGCAATGTGTGAAGAAAACCGCTCGCTTCCTTTGTTCAGAAATGTTCAGGAGGTCACTTCCTTCCAGGAACATGTGGAATCAGTTGACGTACGATTCCCAGATTTCTGTTGTGAGGTCAAACAGTGTGGGTGGTGTGTTGGTTCCAGCCATTGTTCTGATTCTGTTTGTCATTGTGGTGGCGATCGCCACATGTTCGCTGGTCCTGCCTCATCTCAGTATCCCACATTTGTCGCCAGTGTTAGATTGTGGGCAAAGAGACGCAGGAAGCTCAACTCGTTCAACTTCTTTTATTCATTTTTGCAGAACTGAGAACTACAGCTGCAGTAGCTCCTTTTATAGTAGAGCTGTCTGGGGCTTTGACCAGTGACAGCTCTTTGATTTCCCACTCCCATGACTCAGCCAATCAATGGTGAGTATGTTAATATGTAACAGTTGCTATATACATAATTCCACACAGACCAGTCATCAGAAATCTCTCCCTTTTACTTTCCTCATCTTTTCAAAACTCTCCTGAATGTATGACTGACTGAAATCCTTAACAATAACTAACCAAATGCAGCAGGAATATACAATCTCTAACTCTTTTCTTTTTTAAAAAAAATCCTGTTTCCTGTTACATTGACAACATTTTTCAAACATAACCATTTTTGGTTTAGGAATAACCAGATGTTCTAACACTTGAACCTAGAGAGAGATGCTTTCTTGTTTATTTACAGGGAAGCCCTATGGGGTATCAGCTGTTTCTTCTCCATATAACATTTTCTCATGTAGAGATTATGGGGTTAGGGAAGCAACCGATATTTGTTATAATCCTGAATTAGTTTGAAACCCAAATTATGGCCTTCAGGGTCATAATTTGGAAGGCTCGGTGATACTTTGAATCTTGTTTAGTTTTCAACAGTAGATACCTTTGAAATCTGGAAATCCTAATTTAGTATTAGTAATTACTACTCATAGTGCATAGATTAAGCACTGCTCACTTCCTTAATATTTACATGGCATGTAAAACTAACAACTGTCAGAACACTAATTGTTTTAGAAGGTTGTGGGTGGTCTAGAAAATTCTGAGTACACTCAGAGGGGTTTTCTTAATTTGTACAGACTTTGTCCAGACTTTGGAATAAAACATGGGAGTTTGGCCTTTGTTATTTCAGTTGTGCAGTTTATTGTGCTCAACCCATTCAGAATATGTTCTTATTTACTGTACTGGAACAAGCCCAGTATGTTGCTAAATACTTCTCCATATTTCTGCAAACAATAAGAAGTTTCACAGACATAAAGTTTACCCATGCCTAATTCCCTTTAAAGTTTGATTATTAGAGGCTTGGGTTTCTTTAATATAATCATCATCAGAGTTTTCTTGGTCTACACTGGAACTAAATTTGATAAGCAGTGATTCAAGAATGCAACTCTTGATAAATTAGGTTTGTCACAGCATCTACTGTATATCAGTCAGTATTCAACTCTTCAACCTTTTTCTCCTGTCTGTGTGGCTCCTTCTCTCCTTTCTCTTTCCCTAAGTGGAGAAGAAGGAACAACTGGCACCTGTGGTTTGTTAACCAGCCAGGGTGGGTCTCAGTCTCCTTCTAGCCATGCCCAGACTAGTCTTTAGAATCACTATTTTCACTCAGAAGCAATTTGAAGACAACCCACAATTGTATTTACTTCCACTGAATCAGAAATGCTGAGACAAGGGAAGAAAATAATTATTTCATCTAAACAAAGGGTTGGAATATTTGTATCTTCCTCACATCTTTCACTTCTGTAGTGTTTATTTGGCTAGTTGGGCATGCTGATTGAAAAAACAAAACAGCCCTTTCAGGAGAGGGAGCTAAAACACCTTCCCCTTTGAAACTCTTCCTATTATAGCTCCACATCAGCAAGGTTGGGCAAAGCAAGCAAGTTTGGACAAAGGTTTTCATGTAGAGGTTAGAAGAAATGACCAAGAAGAGCCATGGTGGCGCAGTGGTTAGAATGCAACATTGCAGACTAACTCTGCCCACAGGCAGGAGTTTAATCCTGACCATGTTGTGTTGTTCAGTGGTTCGAATGCAGTACTGCAGGCTACTTCTGCTGACTGCCCACTGCCAATAGTTCAGCAGTTTGAGCCTTCCTGGCTCAAGGTTGGCTCAGCCTTCCATCCTTCTGAGGTCAGTAAAACGAGGACCCAGTTTGTTGAGGGCAATATGCTGATATGGTAAATCACCCAGAGAGTTCTGTAAAGCATTATGGGGTGGTATATAAGGCTAAGAGGTTCATAGAAGCTCTACAAAGGAGAGGAAAGAAAATGAGTTGTCTTCTTCTAAATCATTTTCATGTTCCATGAAAACAGGCTCATGCAGGGGAGGGGCAGAATGCATTCATGTATCAAGTGGGCCAACTAACCTGATTAAACCCTTCTGGTAATTGGCCTCATGCATATAGTTGAATGGGATAAAGAGGAAGTAAATTAACACTTCATATTCTAGAAAGGTTTTCCAAAATCAGAGCCTCTTTCAAAATGGGCCCTTTCAGATTTCAGCACCTTAGTTGCCCACTTACCCACAAAAATAGATAATAGATTCTTTAGCTCATTTTGTGGGGAGGGGGCATGGCAAGTGTGTTGTTTTCAAAACTGAATGAATGTACACAGATAATTAACTCTGAGATTAGTTTCAGTGTCCTAAAGACCTCAGCTTCATTGGGAATTAGTTGATTCTCTTCCATCCACTTTCTCTCATGCAAACAACTTCCCAGACTATCCCTTCCAACATCTATGATCAAGAAGTCCTAGAGAACTCCTGCAAAATGATGTGTACTTTCTAGGTATTGCATCCCAGTGGAGTTTGAGTTGTTCTATACTCCCTAAGAAGGTGAAAAGGGTGGAAGTAGGCTTGGCCCCTTTAAATGTATCTAGAGCAGGGGTCTCAAACTCAATTTACCTGGGGGCCACTGGTGGCAGAGTCTGGGTGAGGCTGGGCCGCATAAGGGATTCCACAAAAAACGTTGTTAAAAAAATATCCTCAAATGTCACCAACAGTTAATGATTTCTCCAATACATGAACTGAGCCACATTTGGCTTGAGAGAGGAGGCACTTGAGACCCTCAGTATAGCTTGAAGATGATCATCAGTAAGTCTGGACCTGTACTTGGACTTGTTAAAGTTCAGGGTGGAGAAGAACTTTTCGCACAAATATGTGCTCCCAAAAAGGCACAGGGTCCGCTTGAACATTCGGGAAAGCTCAGGGAAGCTGGGGGGCAATTCTCTCAAAAATTGCCCATGCTTGTCTGCTTTTCCATTCACCTCCCTAAATTTGGCCTTGAGGTCAGAGTTGCATTGCAGGTCAATAAGCTCCATTTGAAGCACAGGAGGGGCATCTTGCACATCAAAGGTGAAGGGGCTCTGCAAAAATTTGAAAAGTGGCTCTGTGCATCTTGAAGTCTGCAAATCTGTGATCAAATTCCTTCTGTAGCTTCAAAATAGCATCAACATACTTCTCACCACTGAATGGTGTGCCTGCATCCACAAGTGCCTTGTATGCTGGGAAATGGCAAAGGTTTGTCTGAGAGAGCTGGGCTTTTCATAACACAAGTTTTGTGGAGAATGCTCTCACATTGTCATAGGCAGCACTGACAAGCTTCCCCTGGCCTTGTAACTTCTTGTTCAGCTCATGTGTGATGTCGACAAGAAAAGCTAAGTCCATGAGCCATTTCCGATCATTCAACTCGGCAACAGCCATCCCATCCTTCTCCATGAAGGCTTTCACTTCTTCTCTCAGTTCAAAAAATCATTTCAAGACATTTCCCCTGCTGAGCCAACGTACCTCGGTGAAATAGAGCACATCTTCATATTCTGACTCCATTTCTTCTAAAAAAGCACAGAACCTCCTGTGCTTTAAGCCCCTGGATCTGATGTGGTTGATGCATTTTACAATAACAGACATCATGTTGTCACACTTCAGGCATTTGCTGCAAAGGGCCTGCTGATGGATAATGCAGTGCAGAGCAATAGCCTCTTCTACACCCTCCTCCTCAAGTTTTCTCTGAACAAGTGCCACTAGTCCATTTTTCCTCCCCATCATTGATGGCGCTCTGTCGGTTGTTATTCCAACAAACCTATTCCATGGCAAACCGGCATTCTCAATGGCATCACACAGCTGGCAAAATATCTCATGATTGGTGGTCTGGCTGTGCATTGGAATTACTCTGAGCAACTCCTCTGTCACTTCAAAATTGCAATCAACACCACGGACATAAACTGTGAGCTGAGCAGTGTCAGTTATGTCTGTGCTCTCATCAAGAGCAACTGAATATGCATCAAAACATCTGGCTTTCTCACACAGTTGATGATAAATGTCACTTGATAGGTCAGAAATGCACTCTGCCACTGTATTGGCAGAAAGGCTGATGTTGCTGAACTGACTTTTCTTTTTCGGACAAACTATACTTGCAGCCTGTAATATGCATTTTTTTACAAACTCTCCCTCTGTGAATGGTTTTCCCGCCTTAGCAATCATCTCACTAACCATATAGCTAGCTTCGACTTCTCTTTGGTTGCTTTCTTGAAGAAATCTTGTTGCCTCACTAGACATGTTTTAAGACTGGCAACCTGGTTGGCTCTCTCATCCCCCTGATATTTTGCACATTCCTCAGCATGTTTAGTTGAATAATGACGTTTCAGGTTGTATTCCTTGTGCACTGCAACTTTTTCAGCGCAAATAAGGCATGTCGGGATGCCCCTGTGCTCAACAAAGAAATACTGCGTCTCCCACCTTTGCTGAAATTGTCTGTGCTCATCACCTATCTTTCTCTTCACCGCAGGCTTTGACAAAGACATGATGAGGGTGTGACAAAATTTAGTTTATTCCACTTGGTGTTGCTCTTGTTCCACATTTCATAGAAGTGTTTAGCTAGCTAGGGACGCATGGAGAACGTCTTGACGCGTGACATCATTTCCACTTCTGCTTGTCACAACAGCGCGGCGGATGATGCCCAGTAGCAGTCGCCTTTCTCTGCGTTTGATCGTGGCATTTGTTGATGGTAGAAAGTACCGGAATGGCGACCGCAAAAAAAGGTGACTGCTACCGGACTGTTCGTCATCCACCACACTGTTGTTACAAGCGTAGTGTGCATGAAGTCAATGTAGCTTAGCCTAGTACCGGATGTCAGCCACGACGAGGAACGGCGGGCGGGACTTCCTTCAGAGGTCCATTCCCCCTGCGGGCTGCACTAATATTATACTTTCATATCATGGTGAGGGCCACAGGATATCATCCTGCGGGCTGCAATTGGCCCGCGGGCCGCGAGAATGAGACCTCTGATCTAGAGTGATTCTAGCCAGCAATTATTGCCTCCAAAGGATGGGAAGTGCATACAGTTATGTATATGTGTTTGTGTGTATGTCTGTGTGTGTGTGTGTGTCTGTGTGTGTGTCTGTGTGTGTGAGAGAGAGAGAGAGAGAGAGATCTTCTACATGTGTGGTCTGCTTTTGGATAAATAAATCCCATTTGTAGGATTTGTTCACTCTTTGTACAATTTATTTGTAACATTTATATCCTTTTGCTAAAATTCTTCCAGCAATGAAACACAATAAGATTTAGCTGAAGCTTGCAATTTAAAAAAAGCAACACACAAAGAAAAAGGATGGGATGGGAGGAGGAAGGAAGCAAGCTTGCACAGTCTTTTTCACAAGGTAAGAGATCAAAACAGTTGAAACAGCTTGAAGTTACAGCTGCCAGTTAGGTAATAATTGATTAGAGTCCAAATTATATCATAGATGTATGTCACATCTATTTAAAACACAGTATAAACAGTATTAGATATGTTCATTGCCTTGAGTTGTTTATAAAAATAAAACTGGGACATAAAGTAAATAATAATAAAGGTATAGTTGCAGGCAGGGGTGGGATTCAAAATTTTTAACAAGACGTTCTGATACTTTAGACATGGATCTTTGAAGGTTTTTTTTTCTGTTCAGCAACATGTGTATGTTGCAACAAAAGACAATGGATGTATTCGAAGCTTTCTCCAACAGTTTCCTCTTTTTTGCCAACTCTGTCTAAGATAAAGTAATAAACTCCTTGTAGAGCAAATACTATCAGATTCCCAACTTCATGAGGAATGTAAATCACTTGGTATGCAAAGGTGGAGAAGTTGAAGAAATAATGAGCAAGGGATCACTGCCTTAACAAGCACAGCCATTCTTGCCATAGAGCAGGAAGCAAAGTACTTACAAATTTTCTAACCTTTCCAATGCAAAATTAACTCTGCCTTTCCAGAACCAATTTGCACAGCCAGAGGATTCAGAGAGTCACCTCTCACTCTAAACAAGCCAGGACTGAAGAATTGCTGGTTCTTTTTGGCCATTCTGGAAATTGCTTTTATTGGACTTTTTTAAAATTACACTACTACAGTTTAGGTTGGATAGCTGAATTACTTGCACTTCTGGATTTTATCACTCTTTGCTTTTTTATTTTTCTTCATTATCATATTAGTTTTGTGTATCTATTCATTTTTTATTGTTGCATACATGGTAAAATACAGCAGATGTATTATAGCCATCAATTGCTGCTAAAAGCTAACTTGGAAGTTAGCTCCCTCCTCCAGCCCCATCTCAATGGATTATGGGAATATGTTGCTCCACATTGCACATCAAGCTCTTTTATTTTAATCATTATATTATGATGCAATCAAGATCAGTTCTGCTCTAAATTCTCTTAGGCAAATTTTCTTCTTCAGAGCCTCTGTTTAACATAACTATTCCCAAGCATGCATTAATGTTACCTTTCTCATTACATGGCCTACTGTCTGATGGGGAAGGGACTTTTGCTCTTAATAATGTTACAGACACACACACATACACATATTACCTCACTGAATTCTAAAATGAAAACACTCTTTAAGGTCCATCCAGTCTCCAGTTAAATATTTTGCATTCCCATTGTGTAGTACTTGTAAATCCTGGCATTATGTGGAAATGATTGCTTTCATTTAATATATTCTTCAAAGAGTCTATGGAGATGTCTATGATATCAGAATGTTATTCCTGAACTTTATTTATAATTTTAATCAGCTCCAATTTTCCATTTGTTTGTCCTCTAATGCTAATTATTTTTGGCTGTCATGAAGCATTGGGAATGATGCTTAATATTAGCAACATTTGTTGTTAAGCAACTTTGCACATTGCTACTCCTGTTTAAATGGCAGAAGTAAAAAAAAAAAAAACAATACTTATTTCTGGTTTTTTGAAAAGCCCTTGTGGAAAAGTAAACTATTATTTGAAGCTTTTTCCCAGAATCTCTCAACACATATTTATTTTTGTCTCGATTATTTATTCAGTTTTGTGCCCGTGATTTTATGAAATGAGTTTGGGGAATTGGGCCCAGGAAGCTACCAGATTAGAAGCTACCTTGAAACTGTATAAAAAGGTAGCTCACCCATGAGATAACTGAATTGCCACACAGAATGAATGAGCAAAGTAAAAAGTAGTTAGAGGAGAGAAATATATATATTTTTCTGTAACTACCTAGCCTAATTCCATACATCTTAGCAAATGCAAGCCTACAGTGAAGAATTAATATTCCACCATGTACAGATGAGATGGAATGGAATGGAATGGAATGGAATGGAATGGAATGGAATGGAATAGAATAGAATAGAATAGAATAGAATAGAATAGAATAGAATAGAATAGAATAGAATAGAATAGAATAGAATAGAATAGAAAGTTGGAAGGGACCTTGGAGGTCTTCTAGTCCAGAGGTCTCCAACCTTGCCAACTTTAAGACTTGTGGACTTCAATTCCCAGAATTCCTCAGACAGCTTTGCTGAGGAATTCTGGGAGTTGAAGTCCACAGGTCTTAAAATTGCCAAGGTTGGAGACCCCTGTTCTAGTCCAACTCCCTGCTTAGGCAGGAAATCCTATAGCATTTCAGACAAATAATTATCCAATCTCTTCTTTAAAACTTCCAGTGTTGGAGCATTCACAGATAGAAGTCACTCTGGAGGAGACATCTGCTGGTACTAGAAGACTAGACCTAATGCAACATCAATAAGTATACACTTATACTTATTATCTTGTAAACAATTGACAAATAAATAAAATAAAATAAATAAATAAAACGGAGACCTATAGTACACATAGGGGAAAAAAGGGAGAGATTTAATTTTTGTTTATTTGAATTTGTAAGCCACCCAATTCTAATAGACTGTGGGCAGTGCACAAAACCAGGAAAAGCCCTCATAAAAGTAGCTAAACATTAAAGTGGCCAGACTAAACTGAAATAATCTTACAGACAAGAAAAAGGAGAAGAAGAAGAAAGGCAAGGACCCTAGACAAGCAGCTATCCATCAGCCTCAGGCCAGGATTTCAGAATTTTATGGAATCCTGAGAGAGAGGGCATAGTCCTTATCTCTAGAGGGATGCTGTAAAAGATGGAGGCCTCAACAGAAAAGGCAGACTTCCTCTGTCTCACAAGATTCCATTACTTACTAGAGGGGACATTCTGCTGGAACAAATGCATTGGCAGAAACTATTGGAGATAAGCAGTAGCTCATATATAGGTAATCAATTGAGCAACCTCAGTTGGTATTGTCTACTCCATCACTAAGTGCCACAGTCATTAAGTGGAAAATCATTTGACTACAAAGGTCTTATGATGTCATTTTCCATTTGGTTGTTAAGGAAATCATCCAGGTTGCTAACCAAGACATCATATGATCACAACTTGCAATTTTACTTTCCTGTTCTCCATTAATTGTCCTTTTGGAAGGTGGTTGTGAGCCAGCAATCATGTGACCATGGTATACTGCAGTGGTCATAAATGTACACCAATTGTGAAATGCTTGAATGGTAATCACATAATTATGGGATGCTATGATGATTTGATCTCATAACTTTGAATAAATGAGGCAGTTGTTAAATGTGAAATACCTGCAACTGGGCTCTATGCCATACAGAGCTTTATAAAATAATAACCAGCACGTGAAATTGTACTTGGAAGCCAACTGGCAGCTAATGTGACTCACAAAGCAATGGGAGACATGGGCAGATCCCGATTCTGCTTACACCTCCGTATTTTGAAGTGGCTTCCAGGTGGTTTTCAAGGGCAGCCTCTATGTTTAGTGCACATAGCAATAAACCAACTATAAAGTGAACCAGGACATGAGGAACAATTTGAAAATTGTCCTAATTTTGTGTAGGTTTACCTTGTGTACCAATTATGCCCTAATAAATAATTATGCCCTTTTATTCCTGGCCACAGCAGCCACCTGCTTTTTAAGTGGTAGCTGCAAATCCAGAAGGACCCCAAATTGATCATCAATCTTGAATGGAAAATGCAGCCCCATCCAAGACCAACCAGGATAACGTCTCTGACCATGGGTGTCCAACCAGTCACAGCTATTCAGTCTTGTTATGACTCAGCAGAAGTTTCTACTGCCTCATCCAGACACGAACAACCTCCAAGTAGTGGGTCAAAGCACCACAAGATTTATTATGCAGCTCAGGATTGGGATATAAACTGGGTATCATCAGTATACAATACATCTATCACCATTTACGTCCTTCGGTTCTCATCTACAACTGATTGATTGGCCAGTACCTATCTGTCTTTCTGGATCTCAACATTTGACAGGATCATCTTCTGAAGAATCTCTGGACTTGGGAGGATCTAATCCAAGACCAAACATTAGACACATGTTCCTATACATAATGCCAAGCTACTTGGTCGTGCCTTTCAGTGTATGATGCTGTTTCTGTTTACATCTTATACCCTGTGACTGTGTGTGTCTCTGGAGCCTCTCTGCAGTCTGCATCTTGGATCCCTTCTAGTGTGGTAGACCTCTGCTTCTATGGAACTAGTGTCATTTTAGTTCAGCCCTTTCTAGTGACTGATAGGATTCCCCAACATCTCCCACCTCAACTATCAATAGTGTACATTCCTTTTATCTTGCCATGGCACTTCCTCTATTTAATGTTTTTCCCATGTCTGCTGCTGCCTCAGGTTTACCTCAACAACTCATCTTTGAGTGTCATCTTCCTAATGCAGGCCTGTATGGTTTGGGTTTCATTCAAGATAGTTACTCTGACATTTACTGGATCCCACCCATCCTCTTTCTGGCTGGTGTACAATCTCTGAATGTTAGATTTGGGGTGGGAACCCTCTATGCATTGTTAAGAGCTTCCAGTTCTTTCCATCAGCAGCTTCTTGAGTTGAGTTCCAGTGTTACCTTCCACAGTCCCATTGAGTTCTTGAGCAAGGTCTTTTGTGATTAGCAGTGTCCTTAGTTCATCTGCAAAGAATTGGTGATTTATAGATTGGAAGATTAAGAAAGATGAAAATTAATTGAGGAAATGGGAGAATTTGTAAAATATTTAAGAGGGAAGCAGGACAATAAGTTTGTAATTATCTGTTGAAAAGAAGGTGGAAGTCATTTATATATTTCTTAACTTTAGTTTTTATTTTCTTGATTTTTTTCTTTCTTTTCATCTTTTATTAGATAATTCTTAATAAATGTAAATAAAAAGCAAAGGAAATGTGGATCACATCAGGAGAAAGAATATCTTAACAGTCTTTTCTATCTTTTTTACCATCTAGCTTCAGTGAAACAAAAATTGTCCTTTTTAAAAGATAAGAGAATATGTGGATATATCCCCCTTTCACTAACCATCAACCATCTGTGAAACATCTCAAAAAGTATTTTGAGAATATTACTTGTCACAGGAACCATCCAATAGCTGGCTGGGTTGAAGACACTCCATCTGTTTTTTTAACTTAACTCTGCTTTAATTTTGTTTTTTACCTTCGTTTTAAATTATGACATGTATATAATCTTACCATTTTATTTGTAAACTACCTAGAATCAGGCAAGTGTGGTGGGCAGTATAGAAATTTGATGGGTAGATGGATAGATAGAAGACAGATAGAAGATAGAGATAATTAGAGAGAGAGAGAGAGAGAAAGAATTAGCTACAATATGTTAACTAGGTTTCTGAAGGTTTACTTCTATTTTGTCTTCAAATAACTAAAACTCTGCTAAAACTGAAGCATTTACTGATGGGCAATGGAAGTTTCCATGTTTCTGAAAATTAATTGGTTCAAGAAATATCCTGTCCTCTTCAGGCAATGGATTCCAAAGCAATAGAGCTGTTTTTCAGATTTGGATTAAGAGTAGAGAAACTGTTTTAGTGGATGTTAATAGGATCATTGCAGCATGAATACAAGAATGTAGTATTGTTTCTGGTTTCCATGTTGGCTTTAGAACTACTTTTGAGCAGATTTGAGCTCTAATTAGGGTACTCGACAGAATTGCATGAATCTCTGTTTATGCTTCCCCAGTCTTAAGTAGCTGTCTCTTGATACATACATTTTATGAAGGAAGTATTAGAGAGCAGAGTAACAATATATACACAGATTGGAACAGATTTTTCTGCAGTTGATGGAACGTGACAGACATTGCTGCTGGCATGCCTTAACAGTACTGTATAAATAAGAAAAGCACCTTGCTTATTGCACTTATAAGTCAGCCAATTTAATGAATGTCTACATGTTCCTGCTCATGAAGATGACATCTGGCATGGTGTCGTGCCAGAATTAGGGACGCTTGTCCTGTCAACTTGGTTATTTTAACAATAGCAGTTTATAGCATTTACTGTGCTCTGTTTCAGATATTGCAAATTGCCTTGTCGGAAGGCTGTGTACAGCCTTAGTAAATAGCCATTGTACAGCTGCAAAAGTTCTCTAGCTACTTCCTTATTTTTAAACTATTTCTATTCTCTAGTACTTTACACTAATCCCCTAAACCTTCCCTTTTCAAAGTAACATAACTTTTACGTATGCTTATTTCTTTTTTCCCTCTTACATTTTAAAAGTTTTGGGTTGCAGAAGTCTGAAAGCAGAGTTCCTACTTCATCTGGCCCTTAGAACAAAACTATGGCTATGCGGTAGTTCACAGAATTGTCAAGTTTACATTCAAAAAGTGAAAGAAAAACTTAGTTCTGAGGAAACCACAAAGATTCCTCCCCAGTGCTATTAATTTTCAATGGTTATTTCAAAGAATTCGGCAGGAACTGGCTCACCCTTTCTTTTGAGGTTTGCTGAAGGCCCTGCTTGCAAAAGCTTGAATTTCAAATTTCCAATAAATTCTTGAGTTTTCTCAAACATTCCTCCTATGCTGGCTGGCTGGCCTTCACAAAGCCTGCTACTTGGAGAGTGCATAATAGCAAAGACAAACCATTTGGTTTCCTTTCAGTGGAAGATTCTGCATAATACTGCATCCAGTTTCGGTCACCACGATGTAAAATAAATATTGAGACTCTAGATAGAGAGTACAGAGAAGTGCAACAAAAACAATTAGGGTCTAAAATATATGAAGAACAGAACTGGAATTGGGTATGTCTAGTTTAATGAAAAGAAGAGCTAGGTGTGACATGATAGCAGTGTTCCAATATCTCAGGGGCTGCCACAAAGTAGAGGGAGTCAAGCTATTCTCCAAAGCCTCTGAAGACAGGACAAGAAGCAGTGGATTGAAACTAATCAAGAAGAGAAGCAACCTAGAACTAAGGAGAAATTTCCTAACAGTTAGAATTTGTGGAACAATTTGCCTCCAGAAGTTGTGGATGCTCCAACACTGGAAGTTTTTAAGAGGAGTGTTAAGTTTGAGCAATGAGAGGCTGAACCAGAGCATGAGTGCAACAGTACTTTATTTTACAAATAAAGGGCTGACCGTGCTTGCCAAGCCTGGAACTGGCTCGCAGCAATCAGCAGCCAGTTGGACCCCGCAGCCTGCTTTTATAGCTGGCTGCTGGGGAGAACCAACCAATGGGAATGGGGGAATAACGCCCACACAAAGTGAGTGGACCTGAGTGAGAACTCCTTGAGTCCTCAGGACATAACACCCCTTCCCCCCAGATGCGAACACGCATAGTCCTTGAGGTAGATGGGGGGTTTGTGTTGGCGCCCGGAGCGGCGCAACTCGGGAACATTGTCTGACTGTTCGGTATCAGTCTGTGACGGTTGAGCTGGCATAGTGTCGCCAACACTCTCTCTGGACTGGGCATCCTCGGAAACCACCGGGTTGGTTTCTGGGGTCAAGCTCTCGTGGGTTGGATCCGGTTGGTCAACTCTCTGGGCACTGTTGTCCGAGTTTGGGCTGACCGGAACGACCGCTGGCGCAGACTGGTCACTGGGTGCGGTGTGGCTGGGTGGCGGATGAGACGGTTCCCCTTCGACTGGAGACTCTGGATTCTTGTTTGCGAGGCTGCTGAGGCGCCTTCTGAGTTGGTCTATGTGTCTCCTCCAGACGCGACCATCCTTCAGCCTGACTCTATACGATCTTGGCCCGGTGACGGCGATGACCTCGCCGGAATCCAAAGTGGGTCCCCAGCGAAATTCCTTGCGAATATCGGCTCCTGTAACATAAAATGTCTAACCCCGAAGTGGAAGCGAGGGGAGAGTCAGGGCAGTATTGTGGGTGCAGTCTATCTAATACAGTCCTCAGGCGCCGGCCCATCAGAAGTTCCGCTGGGGACTTATTGGTGACTGCACAGGGGTTGAGTGCTGGCTCATCAGGAACCGTGAGAGTTTGTGGTGCCAGTCATCTCTGCCAAACCTAGCGAGGGCCTCTTTGGTGGTCCTGACGGCCCTTTCAGCCAACCCATTACTCGCAGGGTGAAATGGGGCTGTGAAAATGTGGCGAATGCCTAGGTTGGCTGCAAAACGGCTGAATTCTACTGATGCGAACTATGGGCCATTATCGGAGACCAAGGAGTCGGGTAGTCCATGTGTAACGAACAGGCGCGTTAACACATTGGTGATTGCTAGTGTGGTGGTCGTGGATAGCTGCGCCACGTCTATCCATTTGGAATAAGCGTCCACGACCACTAGGAACATCTTTCCATGCACGGGCCAGCCAGATCGATATGGATTCTAGACCAAGGGCGCTGGCGCTCTCCCATCTGGTAGGGGTGGCGATGGGGGAGCAGGACGGGATTCCTGGCAAATGCTGCAGGAACTTACCCAATTGACAATGTCCTCGTCTAGACCCGGCCACCACACGTAGCTGCGTGCCAACGCCTTCATTCTCACAATGCCGGGTGTCCTCGTGCAACGCTTCCAGGACTCGGGTACGCAGCGAGGTCGGAATGACCACTTGAGTGCCCCACAGAAGACAACCCTGCAAACTGGACAGCTCCTGCATGCGAGTCTTAAAGGGTGCGAATTTGTTATCCAACATTGCCTCCCGGCCACCCCCTCCTCACCCAGTCGAGCACCTGGGCGAGCGTTTGGTCTGCCTTGGTTTTGGCGGCGATGTCAAGGGCAGTGATGGGCAGGTCCAACTGGGTGATTTCAAAAATGGCATTGACAGGAGCTGGGTCTTCAGCCGGAGCGGGTAAGGGGCAGCGACTGAGCGCGTCAGCGTGGGATAGAGTTTTGCCCGGGCGGTGGATAAGTTTGTATGAGTAGGCCGCTAGGAAAAGTGTCCACCTTGTCATCCGAGGGGAGAGGACTTGAGGTGTCTGTTTGTCGCCGGCCAGTAGGCCCAGGAGGGGCTTATGGTCGGTGACCAGTTCAAGAAGTGGCCAAAAAGGAATTCGTGAAACTTTTTCACGGCTGCAACAGCTGCTAGGGCTTCCTTGTCTATTTGGCTGTAATTTCGTTCCGTGGCCGAGAGCGTCCTGGAGAAAAAGGCGATGGGGGCCTCGGCGCCATTGGCGAGTCGGTGACTAAGGACCGCCCCAATTCCAAAAGGGGATGCGTCTGCTGCCAGTACTAAAGGAAGGTTGGGGTCGAATTGGATGAGCACTGCCTCTGACGTAAGTAGTGATTTGACGGCGTTAAACGCCTGGTCTTCTTTGCGCCCCCAGTGCCACGGTGACTTTTTGTCTAGTAATCTGTGTAGGGGTTCGGCTACTGAGGCTTTATGGGGCAAAAAGGATGCATAAAAGTTTAGGAGCCCCAAGAAAGCTTGTAGCTCCGTTTTGGAGGTCGGTGTGGGAGCTTCGTGGATCGCCCTGACCTTGGACTCCAGGGGTGAATGCCAGAGGCGTCAATTTTATAACCCAGAAAGTCCACCTGTCTAGTGGCAATGGCGCATTTTTCTTTTTTTAACTTGAGGCCATGCTGTCTGAACCTCTCTAACACTGCTCGCACTCTCTGGAAGAGTTGGGGTCTGTCCCTGGCCGAGACCAAGATGTCGTCAAGTAGGGTACTACACCAGGGAGGCCCTGTAAAATCCGGCTCCATGAGGGATTGAAAAATACCCGGGCAACACTTACGCCAAATTGGAGACGCTTGCATCGGAAGGCACCCCTGTGAGTGACGATGGTCTGAAGTTCCGCTGTTTGGTTATCAACAGGGAACTGTTGATATGCTTGAGACATGTCCAATTTAGCAAAAATACTGCCCGGTTCGAATGTGTGCAATAAGTGCTGAATGACGGGCACGGGGTAGGCGCTAACTTGTAAATATTTATTGATTGTTGTCTTGTAGTCCGAGCAAATTCTCAGGCTACCATCTTTTTGAGGGTGTGACAATGGGCGTCTCCCACTTGGCGAAATCTGTTGGCTCAATGACCCCTTGTTTTAGTAGTTTATCCAATTCAGCGTCTAGTTTTGGTCGAATAGCAAATGGAACTCTACGTGGTTTTAATCTGATTGGGACTGCCTGGGGTCAACGGTGAATGAGATGGGGTTCCATTATAACACCCCAGCTCCTCGCTGAACACATCTGCGTAGTCAGCGAATAAGGAGTCAGTGTCTGAGGTTGAGACAGCATGGACTCCTGTTAACCCTAGGCCTAGGTGGGGAAACCAATCGAGCCCAATAAGGTGGGTAGATTGCCGTTAACTACCACTAGAGGTAGGTGGCCTTTAAAAGCTCTAAAACTGACAAAGAACTTGCCTCTGCCGATCACGGGAATGGCCTTCCCCTGGTAGTCCTTCAGACCGAACTGGCATCTCTGAAGCCGGGTAGTAGATAGGCTGGGGTGGAGTCTCTTGAGGGTGTTCCACGAGATTATTGAGAGCGCTGACCCTGTGTCAACCTCCATGTGGCACGGTTTACCTTCTAGGGAAACGGAGAGAGAAATTTTACTAACAGAGTGGCAAGTACGCCTGGCAAGGCGGTGCGTGCGACAGTTTAATACTTGCCTCTGTGGTCCCGAGTGCGAGGACGGGGGTCTTTGTGCAGCGCTTTGGGGGCTTGGCAGACTCTCGCAATGTGCCCCTCTTATGGCAGTTGTTGCAAACGGCTCCTTTAAACTTGCAGGTGGCCCTTTGATGTGATCCCCACAGGCTAGGCACAGGGTGATGTGCTTGGGTGGACCGGTGTATTCTTGTTTGGCCCCTACCTGCGACCGTCTGTCATTGGTGAGGCGATGGACATCGTTCTCATCGTTGTGGCCTTCCTCCGCTTCCACCTCTTCGGAATGGACTGGGAACGCTGCTAGCTTGGCGCTTGGGCCCTGAATTTCGGTGGCTGAGTTCGTTGCTAGCTCGGCTGCTAGGGCCTCCTCTACCGCTTGCGCGAGGTTGAGGTCTTTTTAGCTAGCAGTCGCCTCTGTAGGTTGAGATCCTTGACCCCACAAACTAATTGATCGAGGAGCATGTCCTCCAGGTATGTTCCAAACCCGCAGTGCAGGGCTGCTGTTCTGAGGGCGGCCATATATTGATTGATGGTCTCCTTACTTGATTGCTTCCTCATTCGGAACGTGAACCTCCTGGCGATTTGTGAAGGCCTGGGAGCGTAGTGGTTTGTGAGGATCTCAAGCAACTCGGACCACGGAACGTTTTTCAATTCTCTCGGCGCCACGAGTGCTGCAGCGGTATCGTAAACGGTGGCTCCGCAGTAGATTAGGAAATAGGATTTTTTCCGATGCTCTCCCGCATCCGACAGGCCGACCGCATCGATGTAATGATTGAAACGGTTCTTATACGATTCCCACTTCTCTTCGTCTGGTTTAAACGCCGGGAATACTGGATTGGAACTCATGGTGCTGGAACGGCTGGGCTACCTGCGGAAAAATCTCTCTGGGACTACGAACGCTCGTGAGTTACTAGTGATATCAGCTCTGGAGAGGTTTTTTGCTACCCTCTCTTTCTCTCTCTCTGGGTTACCACGTTGGCTGCTAGCCGTTGGAGGTGTCTTGATTCGCGCCAAAAAGTGGGCGTTAGTGACTCTCTACAGCGCTGTGCTGTGATTCCTACTGGCTCAAAATTCAAATGACACCCGTTTGAATTTCGCGCCAAATGCAGAGCGGCTGCGGCTCGCAGCGCTTCACTTTCCCGTAGCGGGCTAACAAGCGGCTACAGACGCTTCTAACTATTTGACTCAGACCGCTTTCTCTGGCTGCGGATCTGCGTTTGCTCTTTTTGATCGCTCGTTTCGCTAGCTGACCGTTCTCTCTGGCTGCGGATCAGCGTTTCCCTTGTCGCCAGCCGATCGCTCTCTCTGGGCTGTAGATCGGTGGCTAGTGACTCAGCGGTTGCAAGGTGCTTCTGGTAGCCATCCCATC
The DNA here is from genome assembly GCF_049901715.1 of Pseudonaja textilis. Lineage (NCBI taxonomy): Eukaryota > Metazoa > Chordata > Lepidosauria > Squamata > Elapidae > Pseudonaja > Pseudonaja textilis. Next base: position 176,845,506 of record NC_141990.1, read on the forward strand.
CTCGTCGCCAGTGTTAAGTTTGAGCAATGAGAGGCTGAACCAGAGCATGAGTGCAACAGTACTTTATTTTACAAATAAAGGGCTGACCGTGCTTGCCAAGCCTGGAACTGGCTCGCAGCAATCAGCAGCCAGTTGGACCCCGCAGCCTGCTTTTATAGCTGGCTGCTGGGGAGAACCAACCAATGGGAATGGGGGAATAACGCCCACACAAAGTGAGTGGACCTGAGTGAGAACTCCTTGAGTCCTCAGGACATAACAAGGAGATTGGACAACTATGTCTGAAATAATATAGGGTTTCCTGCCTGAGCAGGGTGTTGGACTAGAAGACCTCCACGTTCCCTTTCAACTCTGTTATTTTATTCTATTTGATTCAATTCTATTTGATTCTATTCAGCACCAAACATTTTCTTATCTGTTTGTAATATATTTTATTTGCAAATAAGCCTGTATATATAAAAGTTATAGACAAAGCAAAGACTGCTATAACAGAGAGGCAAGCAGCATAATCCTTCAGCAATTTCCCATACAATTAGCTTCAGTCTTGAAGGCTATACCCAGATTTTAACTGGTTTCATCTAAAACCCTCCCTCTCTTTTTTTCATTTCCTCCATTGCCTTCAAAGATCACTTTCTACTGCATAGCAAAAACAGGCAAGCCATCAAGGAAGGCTTCCACAATTAGCAAGACATGTCCTTTTCCTGAAGCTCCTAGTCAATCAAACCACTGATATAAGCCTGCCCTCTAATTATCATAACTTAATCCACTTTCCCCATTTTTTTCTTCTAAAAAACAGTTCAGTCCAACCATCTTCCACTTCTCAATGCAAGTTGTAACATCTTTCCAAAATATTGTCTGGGAAAAGATTCATTAAAACAGCATCGAAAAATAATTGGTAGCCACAGCTTAGAAGAAATGTGCAAGCAGGTTAATTATTTACACATATCCTGTGGTTGCTCTAACTCAAATGTCTATTAAATCTGTGGAAACATGCACATGCTGTTTCAAAGAGATTGGGTATATTCCTCTGTCACAGAAAATACCTTGGGATAATTAAAAATTGCCAGCATCTTTGAAATGCCATCCTTTAGCTAAAAACAATTTTAAAAACATCTAAATGTCTATTCCTCTGCCTCTGCTTAAAATTATATTCTTAAATGTTTTAAATCCAACTTTGCAGCTATTTGACTTTTGGGAGAACCGTAAAGAAATCTAATTTTTTATTTCTCTTTGTACTGCTTTTAAGGAAAAATGTCAGTCCTCACTGACTTACCTTAAAAAAATAAAAGCAAAGCTCATCCTATTTGTTATGTTTTAGCTGTCAATAAATACACTAAAATATTTTGTTTGCCTTTTTATTAATCTGTTGTGACTGACACACATTTTTTTCTACCTTCCTTAAAAAACATTACTAGCATATCTGTTTACTTCATACTTGAACGTTAAACATAATTTTTCCATATAGGTGCTAAGTAACTAAGTTATTTTCCCCACCAATTTTTGTTTTTTGTTTTTTGAAAAATACAGCTCTCTGACTTGTGTTGACAGTCAACAAGAGGCATTTTTAAAAGCCATTCTAAAATAAAGGATTGTTTTTAGTGATGCTTTGCTAAATAGCAAAGGAGAACAAAGTTTAAGCATAATGAAGAATGCACTTAGGGTGGTTCAGATATTTTGAGGTCAGCAACATGGACAATCCCCAAACTCTACCCTATACAGACATCTTTATTGCCATCTCTGCAAACCCCAGCATTGGGAGTCAGTGTTGATATTCAAAGAAAATGAAGCCTTTGCTGAAATAAACCTAATTGCCCCAAATTTCAAAAATAGCAACTAAGGGAGCTGCCAGAAACTTTGCTCACTGGGGTAAAAGGGAACTGATCTTTACTACAGCCAAGTAAAACAGGAATGCAATCAGGGGCAGCAGGTAGCTCCAAATGCATGCCACTCTGACAATGCCTTCTGAAGAAAGAATTCTTCATGATCCTAAAACAAAACAACACAAAAAGAGACCCTTCCCATGTTCCTTTATCCAAAATAATCTCAAGGTTTTCAGCCTTGTTGCTCAAGGAGGAGTGAGAGAATTTTTAACAAATGTTCCTACCTATTTGATTTTTTTCAATATATGAGAAGATGCTGTTACTGTCTAGAATATGGTTTACTATCACTGGAACACAAGAAAATATTTTGTAGGCTGGACAGTTTCCCCATCCCCATCCCAAATCATGCAGCATCCCTGCTTTCTGAAGGCCTTGTTTGGGAGAAAGTGGCACATTGGTTTTACCCCAGAAACGAGACTGACTTTCAGAGGCATATTTTAAACTCTTGCTAAGAAATATCACACCTGTCAATTGTTGTCTCACATGTAAAGTACTAAATGCCAGCCCTTGGCATTTGAAGTCAATATAGTGTAGCAATTTGATAACTTTGTTCTCTCTTTATACATTGGACCATATTAAAATAGATTTTAATAAAAGCAGTACTTTGAACATTTTGCCCTTTTGTGCAAGTGTGCAAGTGTTGGAAGAAATTTCCATCTGGGTTCAGTTCCAAGTGGGAAGAATGACACTGGAGACATGGAGACTGCTTGGAAGTATGGTTTAATAGTGGACAGGACCACATGGGGTTTTAAGGTCCTGGGCAAAAAAATGAGCACATGGATGAGAGAAAGAGAAAGATTTACACCCTCTGTTGGACTTTGAACTTGCTTCCCGTTCCTGTGGCAAGAAATGTATTCTGAATGGTTGCCAGACTCCCATGTGGCCCTGCAGGGGTAACTTTGTAGGTTGTCTTGAGTCCCAGGCTTGGTTGAATCTTGCTGGGTGACATAATCTTCCCAGGTGCCATGTGGTGAGATGGATAGAGAGATAATCCTATTATGTCCTGAGGGTGAAGGTCTTTTGTGTTATAGATAAGATGGCCCAGTCTTTCTGGGGCGATTAATAAAGGTGGGAGCTGCTTTCCAAGAGCATGTTTCTCCTTTTCTCATCCAGGGAGGTATAATATTCTGCCTTTTTAATATTTCCTACAATATTTCATTTTTTTTAGGAGAAGGGTGGGTGCTAACTTTCTACAAGAGTAAAGGATTTTTTTGCAATTGCTTCATCCAGATGTATTTGTATAGGCCATGGGTAGGGAAACTTGGCTCTTTTATCACTTATGGACTTGATCTCCCAGAATTCCTGGGTGAGCCATAAAAGGTTCCTCATCCCTGGCCTACTGGTTTTTCAGTTGTGGGGAAAATCAATTTTTGACTTGAATGGGAATGTTTTATATAGAAATGTAGGACATATGTACATTTGTATATTAAACAATCCCATTCAAGTCAAAATTTGATTTCCCCCACAACTGAAAAACCAGCAGGCCAAGGATGGGGAACCTTTTATGGCTCACTCAGGAATTCTGGGAGTTGAAGTCCATAAGTGATAAAAGAGCCAAGTTTCCCTACCCCTGGTATAGGCTTAAGAGCCAAAGAAGCAGCATCGATTACATGCAATATTCATGCTTAAATCAAGATGATTGCCATAATATATCCAAGAATAGTGGTATAGAGTTCCAGTAGAAAGATGTTTCAGCATCTACCTCTACTAACTTTCCTGATGTGGAGTTATGACAAGGGCCAGCTCTAGGCTCAGTCCAAATAGATCCTTGGGTTGCCAAATTTTGGGGGGGCACCAAAACTGAAAAGACTTCCAAAACCATAATTAAAAACTGAAAAGCAGTAATGCCACACTGTGAACCAATACACCTGATCAAGAGTTAAACATAATTTTTCAGAATTGTTGCCATGTGACAACAATAGGTTCCAATGTAATTGAAATTATATACTGGGTAAATAGGGTGAAGAAAGTCTGAGAAAAAAAATGGCTCAGCTGAAAATCATAAGTGTAGTTCAAAAACTCAAAGAAATAAGAAACTCTGAACCTTTTTGAAATTCCTAACAAAACCAGAAGGTGAGCCAAACCATTGAGGACACCAGAATATGACTTTGCTTAGAGTGTCAAAATGTCTAGAGCCAGCCCTGGTTATGACTTTTAGGTTCAATGCATCTCTGCTTGCATCACAATGCTTCCATGTCCCCATAAGCCTCACATAGGAGCCCAGTCTGGGCGGGTCCCTTTTTAATTACAAAGTGCAGGCAGAATTGCATGCTACTCAATAGCATATATATGGTAACACCCCATTGCAGAAGCTTCCATCTAAATCAGTATTTCTCAACCTCAACAACATTATGGTATATGGACTTCAACTCCCAGAATTCCCAAGCCAAGTTAAGAGTCAACCCATCTTAAAGTTAGTGATAATGAAAAATATGGTCCAGATTAGGGTTGGTTTACTTCAATCTTTTATACATTTTGTCTTTTAATTATGAATCTACAAATAGTTTTAGCAGAAGACAGGAGCTAGCAATGCACTTTCCAGGAGCACCATAGTGCTGTAAGATAATATATGCAGATTCCCAAACTGTTTAGGTTTTTCCTTTAAAAATGCTTTATACCTCACAAAACTGCTAAGAAGTTTTGGACATTAAAAAGGGGGAGAGAGGTTGCAAACCTCGTCATATATAAGATACCCTGACAACATCCAAATGACTGAAAATATTACCAGCTCCGACTATATATAGTGCTGTGTAAATGTAAAGTCTGGCTATATTTGCAGGTTTAAGGAGCTGTGGTGGCGCAGTGGTTAGAATACAGTATTGCCGATTAACTCTGACAACTGCCAGCAGTTCGATCCTGCCTGGCTCAAGATTGACTCAGTCTTCCATCCTTCGGAGGTGGGTAAAATGAGGATCCAGGGGGCAATATGCTGACTCTCTAAAACCACTTAGAGAGGGTTGTAAAGCACTGTGAAGCAGTATATAAGTCCAAGTGCTATTTCTATTGCTATTAGGAGAAAACAATGGACTGTAAGAAGACTCCAATTTGATCTTTTTTTTAAAAAAAAAACAGAGTTGTAAAGGTAAAAAAATCTACTGGTGACATCCCTGTAATGTGGTATCCTGGATGTCAGTACAGAATGGGATTCAATTCAGTTTGTTTTCCCTGTCCTTTCTCTACATGTTTTTCAACTGAACAGATTTTTCCAGTCTGGTGATTCCTGATCTCCCATAGAACATCAGCTTTGCTCAGTTTCTGAGTTTAGGCATCAGCCAGATACTGCCATCTGCTGAAGCTGATGGGTTGAACAAAAGCTTATATTCATTTTGTACAGCACTGTCAGAAGCCATATTACTGGCAGTGAATTTGTATTGGTAGCTTACCATTTATCACCAATAACAGAAAAGAAATCTGGCTCATGAGCGAAGAGTTGGTTGCTTGGTGTGCTGAACTTGATAACGTTCCTACAAATGTTGTATTATCAGGCTGGTAGCTTCATCATATCTATCTGTTTGTACATTTATCATTTACCTGGTCATTTCAGTGTTCCTTTTAGCAAAATAATTCAGTCTTATTTTATCCACTGTAATTTGAACATTATGGACAGAAAAAAATGCAGGGAAGATCTATTGCTGCCATCATAAGACGGATTTCATACTCTGTAAATGAAGGAAGATTGCCTGAAAGATTATCTGGCAGGGCCAAGCAAACGTCTGATTATAGAATTGGAGGAATTTGAGGAAAGCAAAGCAAATAAGATTGTAAGCATTTGGAGAAAGGATACATTTTTGTTCTCTGCTTTTACTCTCAAATACTGGGCACCATTGAGGTAATATTCCCAAGAATATTGTATAGGGAATTTTATACTTTTGGTCTATTATTTAAAAAAAAATCTCTGCAAGCTACCCAAGAATCCTGTACTTAAGTTGACATAGATCAGAAAGAATAATGAATAGGATTGATCCCAGATAAATATCATATGTGTTTTATTTATTTATCGTTCCTTTAGTCATTCTTGGTTTCTGTCAATTACCTGGCCGACAGTCTGCCATTTTCTTGGCAAGGTTTTCAGAAATGACTTGCCCTTGTCTTCTTCCTAGAGCTAGGAGTGATTGATAGGTCCAAAGTCACCCAGCTGGAATTAGAACTTGAAGCTGGCTCTCCTGGTATATGATAGGTATGTTAAATTACAGAGTTCCCCTGTAAGATGGGTGGCCATTAAATTTGAATAAAATGAAATGAATGAATGAATCCTATTTTCTCAGACTTTTAACAGAGCATTTTAATTTGCTTTTCAGTGACTTTACACATTTAGATTCATCTATTAGCCCTCTGTTTTTACCTCCATTTTATTTCAGTTGTAATATCTCATTGATTTCTACTCTGCCTTGAAGATTCTACATGAAAATCCCTCAAAAAAATAAAAATATTATTCCTATCTGGACTACTAGTACAGTATCATTACTGCATCATTATGGCAATTGCATGCCAGTTTAACCGACTTGCAGCACAAGTCCTTCTTGTCTGAAGGCATTCAAGTACAAAATCAGGGGTTACTTGGTAGGTACATGTTATGACTCCCCTTCGAAATTCAAACGAACAAAACAGAAAGCAGCCGTTTCACAATTAAATCAAACGGAAAGAAGTCTTACAAGATAACGGCTGGCAGAAACCACAGCATAAATCTTTACTCTGTCCAGCAAACCAGTCCTGGCAATAAATCCTCAGCCTCAGAGCTCTTTGCTGTAACGTCCTCACTCAAATAGTCATTTTGTTCCTGGCGAAATGTACCAGCCCAGCTGTGTCCTTTTATACTCATTAAGGCAACGTGCTAATTTACTGACTTGCCCTTCTCATTTGCTCCAGCTGATTTTGCCTTTTCAACCCTCTTCTATTTTTTACATTTAACCACAAATTTTCCAAGTTCTCATCTCCACTAGAAGACTCTCTCAAAACTTCCCTGTCAGCCATTCCCGGCTGTTGATCAGATAAGGAACCAGAGGAGGTCAAAGGTCCTGACAATTCTAATACATCAGGTCTGTAGTCTTTTGTCACGTCCATCTCCTCATCCTGGTTATCAGTCCAATCAGTAAGCCAGGCTGGTTCATATTGTTCTGACATAACCTCTTCACTTGAACTCATATCAATCACAGGAGCTGAATCCAAGCCCGGAGCTACAACAGGTACATATCAAATTGACCACAATATGTGCACTTCATAACCGTCAGAGCAGTAAAAAGTGCTAGAGAAGAAGTCATGTTTTTAATCAACAAAGAACAGTCCATCTCTAGTTTGGAACTGCTGTTTGCCAAAAAGTTTTGAGGGGCCAGTGTTTGGTCTGCAGCTCTTTACAGGTTGCAGTTTTTCCCTTTTGAATAAGAAATTGAATAAAAAATATCTTTCCTGCAAGATAATATCATGGGGGAAAAAACAGCTTTCCTAACTGTCTTGTCAATATCATAGCCCAATTTCAATCCCACCTCTCACAATCCCTACCCAAAATTCCCCAGCTTGATTTTCTTATATGGTGCATGCTCCTTTCCCCAGCAGTGTCCTAATAATAAAAGTAATGTAACTGAGCAAGTAGGCAAAAGTTCTAACTGCCTAAAAGAAACAAATCCCAACAGAATTAGTAGGGACAGTTTCAGATTTTCTGGGGAAAGCAGGAGCCAGAGTAATAAGTTGAGACACACATACACATTGCATGTTCCATCCGTAACATATGAAATGTAATGCTCCCATAGATCCAGTTCTGGTGAGATGCTGACAATTTTAGCTAGAAGAAACCAACCTGTTTTGTCTGCTTGTCCCAAAATTTCCAGGTCTCCCTAGAACAGAGGAATGGCTGATGAAACCCACCTGTCACGTATGGCAGATGTCCCATCTGTAGCATTCAAGAAATTCCTACAAGAATTGAAAACACATTTTCCTTATTTGGCTTTATAAGTTCTTCTTCTCCGGGCCTTGAAGTTTAGATATGAAGATAAAACTGTTTCCACTTACATTTTCCAAAGTAAGTAGATCACTTTAGCTTGCTTTTTAAATTCCTTCCTATGACCTTTGCTCCATAGTATTGCAGATTACTTGTGATCTTTTATTTGACCTTGAATAAGAATGATGGGAAGGAATGTTTCAGTTATTTACAGACTGTACCCTTGGCAACTGACCAGCAGCTATTCTAAGTCCTGCATTAATGCAGACCAGCCTTTTGTATAAATTAGGTTTTTCAAATATTTACATCTTTAAGCAAATTTATACTTCAGCACAAATGAAGATTTAGTTATTTTTCCCTATGCAAAGTTTATCTTTTTTTAAAAAAAATCCCCACACTGATCAGCTGTGTCATTCAACTCCTGCAATATTTCAGCCTTCTTTTTTTATGAAATTGTGCATGTAAATGCCATACAAATATCCACATTAACTCAAACAAAGGGACATAAAGATATCCAATGAATGTTCAAGAAGTCACGCAGCTTGGCTGGAGAAATGAGAACAGCCAACTGTTCCACCGTGCAATTTGGGTTTGGCAAAAATAAACACCTTAAGATAAATTTTGGGCCAAGATACCTATATTCATAAAGTCTTCAACTCTCGTTTATCTACGTGAGGCAAGCTCTATGTGCCAAAACCAGCCCTAGTCTTAGGCAAGGTGAAGTGGTCATTTCAGGCTGTAGATTTTGGTGGTCCAAACAGAGTCATAATGTTAGTTCACCTAATTTGAAATCATACTTTATTGCTGGGCATGAGAAAAGGGGATTGGTGGGGTTGCTGTTGCTTTTGCCTCTGTCTCATATGCTAAGGTCATCGGGCTGGCTTTGGGTACGATGGTCTGAGCCCAGGATGATGAGGAGAATGGAACTCAGTGCCTCTATCTTAGCAAGGCCTTTAAGGAATTGTAGTCCACAGACACAGATGTATTTAGAGGACAAAAATAATAATAATCTGAATACCGCCTACTATGATTCTTCTCCAAAATCTTTATTTTTTCTGGTTTCTCTCCCAAAGCATACTGCAGGTAGTTCTCGACGTATGACAATTGAGCCCAAAATTTATGTGGCTAAGTGAAATGTGTTAAGTGAATTTTGTCCCATTTTATGACCTTTCCTGCCACAGTTGTGAGGTGAATCACTGCAGTTATTAAGTTAACTACATGGTTGTTAAGAGAGTTTGGCTTCTCCATCGACTTTGCTTGTCAGAAAGTCACAAAAGATGTTCACATATCACCCTGGGGCACTACGACTGTCATAAATATGAATCACTTGCCAAGCATCCAAATTTTGATCACGTGACCATGGGGAAGCTACAATGGTCATAAGTGTGAGAAATGGTCATAAGTTACTTTTTCCAGTGCCATTGTAACTTTGAACAGCCACAAAATGAGGGCTACCTGTATACTGTTAAAGCAAATAGCATGTGGTTTTCTTTTGCAGTAGGAAAAGTTGCTGTGTCCTTTTATTTTGACTGGGCTTCCTAGGTAGTGATACAATTTTTGATTTGGGTAGGAGAAATTCTGGTTCAGCTCCCAGATAAGGCCCTCCATTTTCTTCTGTAATGGTGAGCTGAATGTGGTAACCCGATAACAGTATTATCATGTTGCATAAAGTAAGCCATTGTGTCTAGAGACAATATGGTTTGTTTTGGTATGACAATAGGAACTGTGTTTTGTCAATTAGAAGATAACGATAAACAAAACTGCAAAAAATTGCAAAAAATTGCAGTCTAGGAGTCACAAGCAGCCTGTCAGTATCCTTTGGAAGGGAGCTGCAAAATTAGAGGATAATACATGTTACATGTCAGGAATTTCACAAGCAGGACATGGAAGAAAGTTTGGAATTCTCCTGTTGTATCAGGATTCCGGCAGTTACTCCAATTAAATCATGAGCCTCGAGCCACACTCCCAAAATTAAAAAAATATTTATTTGAAGGTAACATTCCACGTCTGGCATTTACCTGGGCGTAGCCAACTCTGAGATACATAATTCATTGTCAACCTTGATCCTGCTTTTCCCACCACCCCTCTGGGTGTATCATCCAACAAAAAACATCCATAGCCAAGAGTCATCTATCATGCTCTCAAATTAGATTTTTGCATGGCAGAAGCTTCGGTCATCTAATCAGTGTTTGAAGAAAATATGAATGGAATGTACTTTCGATTCCACACTGCTGCCTACTCTTTGAAACTCCCCCCACTTCTTTCTGTTGTCAACTATAAAATGTGTATACAAAATATTTTATGAGTTGATATTTGAGGCTTCAAAGCAATCGAATCATATCCCTTTAACAATATTCTGTTCCATTCACTCTCTTCGCTCCTGATTTTCTCTCCACATCCAACAGACATTTAGAATTCCAGGTATACTGAGAGACCCAGGATCTTTGGGGTTGCTTTTTAGATCAAGTTCTTTTAAACTTGCCTTTCCTAAGGAATTTTTGTATTTGGGTCAACTATGTGCAGGTAATTCTCGATTTATAACCACCCGCTTAATGACCCTTTGAAGTTGCAACAGCACTGAAAAAAGATTTCATACTTAACACCATCGCAGCATCCCCATGGTAACATGATCAAAATTTGGACGCTTAGCAACTAGCTCATAGTTATAATAGTTACAATATCCTTAGGTCATGTGATCCTTTTTGTGACCTCCTGACAAGCAAAGTCAATGGGGAAGCCAGATTCACTTAACAACTGGGTTATTAACTTAACAACAGCAGTGATCCATGTTGTAAAAATGGGCAAAACGTACTTAACAACTACCTTACTTAGCAACAGAAATTCTGGGCTCAATTGTGGTCGTAAGTCAAGGACTACCTGTAGAGTTCGCTCAGGTTTGGTGGTGTCTCACTCTTCTATACGAGAGTGCTGTTTTGCTTACATAAGTGTTACAGGTGTTATGTCTCACCTCAACAAAACAAGACCCAAAAGAGTTAACTGCTCTGTTTTCACAGTCCTTGGCAGTCTTCCTGGAATCTGTCTGGCAAGTCTGAATTGTCCATAAATCACGACGGGCCGCTTCAAACGTATTCTTCCGAATCCAAAAAGCACTTTGCTCCAAGCAAAGATTGAGAGCCAGCATGCCTCCTTAAATCCCCTGGATGGGCATGTCAGTCTCTCTAATTAATGCCTGGCTTGACGTCTCCTTTCAGATTGTGATTGACGTTTCAATCTTCTTTTAGTCCTAGCATCAAGCCAACATCTGTCAGTCTCATCCTAACTCGAAGCCTCTGGCTCATTCTGTGGATCAGCTGCTGACATCTGAGGCATGAACGAAGTAGAAGGTTCTGGAGAGGACTGTCTCTCCGACACTCTCTCATCCTCCTGGCTCACATCTGTGTCCTCTGATAACTCAGACTCCACATTCACAGCAGGCTCAAACCTTCCATCTTCAGAGGCATCAGAATCAAAACTCCCAGCAGGGTCAATCCTTCCAGTCACAACAATTCCACATTCAAATAAGGTTGTGATGGCGAACCTATGGCACTCATGCCATAGGGGGCACACAGAGCCATTTGTGCCAGCACACAAGCTGCAGGCAAATTTACTTCACTGGGCATGCGCGTACCTCATGGCTGATTTTTGGCCTCCCAAAGGCTTGAGGAAGGCTTCTGCAGGCTTTGCAGGCTGAAAACTAGCCCCGTTTCATCACTTCCTGTTTTTCCAAAAATACAGGAAGTGATGAAACAGAGCTAGTTTTTGGCCTGCAAAGCCTGCAGAAGTCTACAGAAGTCCTCAAGCCTTTGGGAGGCCAAAAAAGGCCTCAAACCGGCCCAAAATCAGCTGTGAGGCGCAGTGCAGGTAAGGGGATGGCAGGGGTGGGTGGGTGGGTGGGGATTACGCATGTATGCATGGGGGGGCGTTCTGGGTTCTAGCAATTTTTGGCACAGGAGCCCAAAAAGGTTAGCTACCACTGAAATAAGGAGTTGGCTAGAGATGATGGCAGTGTATTCTGGATTTTCATCACAAATATTACAAGGAAACAAATGACAGTGGGAAATATTTCACCCCAAAAAGGCAACCTCTTTTAATGAAATAATACTTTAAAACCAGTAGAAGACAATAACCCTCCAGCAAAATGCCCAGCTTGATTTGATCAAAGTTGCCTTTTTATTTATTTCAGTTTAGTCATCAAAGTTTTCTTGCTGATAATTCAGAGATATTAAGACTACTTTTTATTTGCCTCCTTCTGAGTTTTTCCAGCAGTTGATAAGAACCTGCCAATCATTTTATGAAGCTCTTGAGGCCTTTAGAAATTTGACATTTTGGTCCTTCAGATTAGAATTTTTTTTCTTTTGGATTTCTTTGAAAATGTTACTAGTTGATGCCTGAAGAGAGGAGATAGATTCTGGGTTGGCTTCCAACCTCTAGTTGGCAATAAATGTCCATTTGACCCCAAAATCTATGTTGCTAAGTGAGAAATTTGTTAACTGAATTTTGCCCCACATTACGACTTCTCTTCCCACAGTTGTTAAGTGAATCACTGCAGTTCTTAAAATAGTAACACAATTGTTAAGTGAATCTGGCTTCCCCATTAACTTTGCTTGTCAGAAGGTCACAAAAGGTGATCACATGACCCTGTGAATATGATAAATGGCCGTCAGCTCTCAAGCACCTGATTTAAACCACGTGACCATGGGGGATGCTGCAATGGTCATAAATGTGAGAAATGGTCCTAAGTCACTTTTTTTAGTGCCATTGTAACTTCAAACGGTCACTGCTGTATGTCGAGGACTACCTGTGATCTATAACCATTTGGGGCAAAGCTTTCAAAATGACCTATGATAAAATATTAACATATAGTTTTAAGCAGAGAATAACATTAACAACAGCAACAAATGACTGTGTCATTTCAGGACTGTGGCCACCAATAATTATTTATATATGTATTTATTTCCTATATGTCTCTGGGATGCAGAGGACAGTTTACAGCCTAGGCAGCTATAAATCAGAATTGGGGGGGCGGGGGGCGGGCTGATAAGGGCTTCTATAAAAATATTCCTATTGCACTGCAGAAGCCACAAAATTAGTTCTCAGCCATTCTTTTCTAGATATCACAGAGAGAGAATACAACTACTAAAATATCATAAGGTAAAAGAAGTTTTGTTTTAATTGTCCTGTATTGTTTAGAGATTTTTATAGGAAGGCTGCAGGGTTATATTTTCCCACCATATTTTTTTCCATTACTTTTTTCTATGCATTGAAAATGCATTAAAGGGAGAAACAGAATTGATCACAGTGTCTTTTGCATGTTAGGGGTTAGAGTTGTCTCAAGGGAAGCATCCAACAACAAACAACAATACCCAATAATACAGAACATTTCTCTTCTGAATTATCCAGTCCCTACCTCAGGTCTATTATTCTATGCATTTCTTTATATAAAACTGTGCAAAAAACACTATGCATTTTGCTGAAGATTTTTAAAAATAAAAATTGAAAACCAGTTCATAATAATAATAATAATAACAACAACAACAACAATAATAATAATGGCAACGGCAATGGCAGCAACAATAATAACAACAATACCAATAATACCAATACTAATAATGATAATAACAACAATAATAATCTGGCAAGGAAAAGGCAAGCAGGAACCTTTGAAATTTGAGAGGGAAAAAGCCAGTGCTAGGATTCAATTCTTTTTCCTACTGGTTCTGTGGGCGTGGCTTGGTGGGCGTGGCTTGGTGGGCATGGCAGGAGAAGGATACTGTAAAATCTCCATTCCCTCTCCACTCCTGGGGGAAGGTTACCACCAGTTCTCTGAACTACTCAAAATTTCCGCTACCGGTTCTCCAGAACTGGTCAAAACCTGCTGAAAACCACCTCTGGAAAAAGCAATACTTAACCTGGCATTTCTCCTCCTAAAAATGTTTTTGTTTCTCAGTGATAAAGTTAGGAAATAGGCTATTTGAAATATATCAATATGAAATGTGATATAGCAATAAGCAAAGGCTATTTTCTACCTCTACCTCTTTCATGCTTTGTCAGATATTGACAGAATTATTTTGCTTAAAAAAATGGTACAGTAAGGAAATGGGGTCAATTCTTTAAAGCCAGGCCAAACTATGAACCTCAGAAAAGTGCTGCTTTTGGTATTTTCAATGCAACTTTGCTAAGAACTCCACAATTCACCATCCTGTGTTCAAATTACTGTAGATTTCACTCCATATAAGGGCAATATACTGTAAGTATGAAATTCTTACATTTCAACACCAGATGGCAGCAAATGAATGACTAATGGTTCTTTTAATATAAATTAGATACCTTGTAAAAATATTTTAGTATTCAGATCCTGTAAGTACTGCAGTATCCAAGTTTAAACAGTTTAAATAAGCCTACCACAACAGGTTAATTAGATGTCCACAAATCTTAGACATAAGAATAATACGTAAGGCATGCCTAGAAAACCTAGAAAACAACCAAAAATGGCCCATATCAGTTTCCAAAATCAGTAACATTGTCTTCACATGACCCCCATCAGTGGTGGGATTCAAAATTTTTTGCTATTGGTTCTGTGGGCATAGCTTGGTGGGCGTGGCAGGGGAAAGATACTGTAAAATCTCCAGTCAGAACTGGTATTTGCCGGTTCTCTGAAGTACTCAAAATTTCCGCTACCAGTTCTCCAGAACTGGTCAGAACCTGCTGAATACCACCTCTGGACCCCACTAAATAACAAGCTTTGAGATTTTTGTCACAGTGGGTATCCTGTGGACTACAGTACTACATTTTGACTATGAACATTTGCTAGAGTTTTATTCTTAAAATTCAATACAGTATTAAATATCTTGACACCCATTTATAGTATATGGAAATACATCTCTCTGGCTTCAGCTCTTAACACCAAATCCTGCTCTAAGATGTAGGTAACATGTAACTTCAAAAAGGCCCCCAAAATGCTGCTTTTCTAATGACCTTGGATACACCCAAGTCGGAATACTTTGTTGCTGCAGAGTTACAGCTTAACTTTTACCTAATTTATCCAGAAATAATTCCATTTACCGATATGTTTAATGGAAGTTCCAGATACTTGCAAGTAATAACAATATTAATTTCTCTTTAAGCCACTGAAGAACACCATACAAAATTATTATTACTTATTTTCCATTTGTTCAGTAAAACTGGCCATGATTTATAGAAAGAGTAAGGATAAAGGGGATTAAGAAGAACTGAAAAGATTTTAGTTTTTATGTTTTTACTACATGACCCTATATTTTGTATACAGGTGAAACTTGAAAAATTAGAATATCTTGCAATAGTTCCTTTATTTCAGTAATGCAACTTAAAAGGTGAAACTAATATATGAGATAGACTCATTACATGCAAAGCAAGATAGTTCAAGCCATGATGTGTCATAATTGAGATGATTATGGCTTACAGCTCATAAAAACCCCAAATCCACACTCTCAAAAAAATTAGAATATTGTGAAAAGTTTATGCTCTTTTTAAAAAAAGTATACTGACATTTAGAAATTAGGAAAAGGGAATGGACTGACTGCCACATAGGTTGAGGATGATGGGAAATGAAGTCCAACTCAGCCAGGGGCCATACTGTAGAAGACTTGTTAATCTATTATTACATTTGATTGTTTTTGAAATTTATTGGAGAAATCTATATTAATAAAGATGTAGTTACTACATATCTTCAACCTTGCATTTTTGTAAAGAAAATGTCTTTTTAAAAAAGAGAAACTCGGAATTCTAATCAGCAAGCCTAAAAAATAAAATTCAAAGTTGCAACTAGTTATAAGATGCAAAACTTTTAGCATCTTTTTCAGTCCTAATCATGCTGAAAAGCCCATTGAACTTCTTCTGAGATTCCTTACAAAATAACATTGCTCTGCCTGTCTAGAAGCTCAGTGAAACAGAAGCCAATGCAAGACAAACTCCTGGGAAACATTTTATTAATCTGAACAGTGAATTTAAAGAATGAAATTCTCATGGTTAGCTTCATCCAGTGGGACATTCCCATTATGGAGAGGAATTATACCAACTCTGTTCCAAAACTGAAATGCTTCCCAGCTTCTTCTCCTGAACATGAGCATCTTCAAATAAGTCAATTTCAGTCAGCACCTTGTTCTGTCACACAATGACCTATCAAATATATGCTCACTTTTTTTTAATTTTCCCATTTCCAGAGTCTATTTCTGAGTCACATGCAGTTAAAGGATGATGAGGTTTGGAGAAGTTATTACATTAGCCTTGTTGGAATTAAGGGCAATTTTCTTCCTTTCATCTACTACACTTAAGGGAATTTTCCTTACCTTCCAGTTTAAACTTAGTGATATAAATCAGCAAATCCCTCCTGCTGTGCCAAAGGGCCTCTGCACACACATAAAAGCCTTGATCTCCCCTCCTCCTTTAGTGCTGTTTGGGAAAAAAGGCAAATACTTCCCTGCTGATGAAGATCTAGAATGAGATCAGAGTGATCGTGAGCTGCATTGCTTATGGCAAATATGAACTCCTCAAGGCAATCAGGTAGGAAAACTTTACTGAATTGGAAAATAATTCCACTCATTCCAGTCATTTTTTTCTTTGAAGGCCTTTGGATCTTTCTGTTAGCCTGGGTAATCAAAACCTTAGAGCAGGGTGTCAAACTCACGTCATAATGGCGGTGTCACATGACATATCAGGACTTTCCCCCCTTTACTAAACTGGGCATGGGCGTGGCCAGCGCATGATGCATCCGGCCTATGGGCCAGGAGTTTAACAGCCCTGCCTTAGAGATATAGTCTGCTCATTTACATATCAACCTAAGAACGCTAGAAGAACACCTCTAGACAGGGATGGGCTTCAAAAATGTTAGCAACGGATCCTCTGCCCAGTTTCTAGGTAGTTGTGGGAATGGTGGGCATGGCCTAGTCGGCCTCCTGCACCATGGCAGGGGGGGGCTTTTTGCCCTGCCCGGGCTCCAGAGGCTTTCCTCGAGCCTCCGGGAGGGCAAAAATGGCCTCCCCTGGCTCTGGAGGCTCTGTGGAATCCAGAAATGGGCCTAATTCCAGCCTTCTGAAACTTCCAGGAGGCCCATTTTTCAGCCTCCTCGAGCCTCTGCACACGCCCTGCACTTACCTGCATCCAAAATGGGCCACGTGGGGACTCCTGGGAAGAGAGAGGTGGAGTGGGCAGGGCCAGCCAGGAGTGGGATTTGGGGGTTATCCAAAATGTGCAGAATCTTAGCTAGAGGGTCTCCCCAACCCCGATGAACCCCCAGCAGCCCCCCCGCCTCTAGATCAAGTTAAGTGTCTATTTAAGTCCTAATAGTAACCAGCCAGATGTGAATAGATAACCTATGTGTATGCTGATGCTTAATGTTCTCTTTTTAAAAAAAATATCAGTCATTTTCTGCAAGGATGGCATAGATGGTTGATTAAGATCTTGCCATTTTGATCAATGCCCATTTTGCAAGTGTCAGCAGCTGCTCTATCTTGGCAGGATGGATTAGGCTTTAAAAAGGAGAACACGGGGGACTCCAGAATTGTAGGCTAAATTGTAAAGTTAAAAAAATTGTGGGTACAAGAAAGGCAGAAAAGTACAATGATGTATCCATGTAGTCCAAAGGGGTCAAATGCAACGCCTTATCTGTGTGGATTAGATTGAGATTGAAAACAAATTAAGTTTGCGTTATTTGCAACAATGTCCATATGCATTTGCATCTAGAAATGGAACAGTAGTTTGTTGGCAGGCCTGATACTGATCCAGGATGTCTACAGCAACATGAGTGTTAGCACCAGGGAAATCAGGAGATCCAGGCATTTCAAATGAGCATGAAGATTTATTGTAAGCATCAGCAATTCTCTACAACAATTTGAACTGCTAACAGTCAAAGGAAATTAGTGGGAGTTAAGAATAGAAAAGAATTCAAGATTAGCTGGACTTAGATTTCTTGTGGATGCAAGGAGACTTATGACTGATGACGCATTTAACCCTTCCCTTGGGCTCAGCCTGGTCATCTCCTACAATGGGATTTTGTGACATTGTGATACAAGCATCAACCCTACATACGTGGGTATGGCATTTGGACACAATGTCCAAATAAAAGGGCTGCAAAACACTGCAATACACATATCATCATTTGCCTTCTCTTCTTCCTCCTAACCTACTGTTGTTGCAAACAATTTTTTTCTGCTGTTGAATGGGGGGATAGCAGGCCATAATCTTACTTAAACAAGATAAGAAGTTCTAAATGTATGGTTCAGGCCCACAAAATCTCTTTAGGTTCCATGAATCTAAACGAAAATGATTGCTTAACTTGATTATGGCTATAATCCCAAATGAGCAAGATTTTTTAAAAATGCTATTGAGATCATGATCCTTGGGGATGAATGTCACCTGGTTTCAGAGAACTAAAAGTAAACAGATAACATTCTTTGACAAATAATAAAGTTATTCACTGCTTAATGCTTTTGCTGGATCAGCAACAAATCTTTCACAATTGTTAGAATGAGGCAAGATATTTATTCTGACTGCATACAAAAAATGGAAGCAGGGCAGAAGTCAAATCTCCTTTGGTTGAGCTTGGCCATATTCTATGGATATGGACATGTAGATTTTTGGTACAAATACGGAAGCAGGTTGCCAACAACTTCCATTTTCTTACCTAGCTAATTACCTCAGGTTTCCCAGATATCCTCCCAATCCAAATATTCCCCATGCCAGTCCTGCTTAGCTTCTGAGCCCAGACAAGATTCAGCCAATTCCTACTCCCCTCTAAGACTCCAAAGCAGATACATTGGTTCATTGTTATGCTAAGAGAATTAAGAACACCCGATAAGGAAGCAAAGCAAAGACCTCCTAATTTTGAGCTGCCAAGACACCACAAAATAAAAGACATACACCCCAAAAGCCAAGTCCACACTATTTTTTTTGTACTCCTCTTGGTATTCCTCTTGGTCCTCCTACTTTGAAAAGAAGTCATCTATAATTAAGAAAATATCTTTTTACCCCATCCCCTGACCCCCTGTCCATCACACAACCCACATATTTAAAAAGTGGCAAATAACAGAGCTGCTGAACACCATTCAAGAATACAGGCAAGTACAAAGAGTTTGACTTTACAACAAGGCATGAGGCTTTTGACAAATTAATTTGTCAGAATGATTTATGATTTTTTTACACACCCACTTTGAGGTATATTTCTATTGCTCCCCTCTGGGAAGAGGTTTTGAAGTATTTCTAGCAGGACTACCAGATTCTATATCAGCTTTATTCCCTATGCCATCTGTCTGGTAAACTTGCAAGATTCGTTTTTCTTGCCGTGTGCATGTATTGTATACATCTGAATTAGGCGTGTTGTTTCTGTGTCATATGATATATGTGGGTATATCCATAATTTTTATGTATTCATTTATTCTGTCATATGGAGGTGGCAACCTTTGAGGTCTGTATGCAGTGAAATTTCATTTTAATGTATGCTGATCAGGGTACATTCATTTCAAAATGACAATAAAGTTATTCTATTCTGTTCTATTTTATTCTATTCTATTCTACACTAGGCTAGGCTAGGCTAATCTACTCTATTATCAAAATGCAGTGGTAAATTTGGCAGCTGTAGAAGATAAAGCTTACTTTATCTCTTTATCTTTCCATACTTTCTCATATTCCCTCATTTATCCTCTAGTTGTTTTCACCTCAGGAAGGATCTTGTACCATTTCAAAGAACATGGAATTTCTCCCCTACCTTCAGCTCAATATAGGGGATGTTTTCTCATATTTGCCTTATAGGGGAAATCCCACAGGATTAGGGTTTTTATAAATCCCAAAGTAGGAGCAGCAATGTGTGTCAGCATACAACCATGGCCTTAAAGACTCTTTCCCAGCACAATTTGGATGAGACAGTTCTCATTCAGTGATTCATTGGTGGTATTAGCACTGCTGTGATGAAAACAGGAAAGCAGCTTAGTCAGTAGAACTCCACGTTCAAAGGCTGCATAAGGTCAATGCAGGGTCGCTCCAAATTAATTATGGAGATTATATGTGTTTTTAAGGAAGTATGATATTTAATTGAAAAGAAGTGTTAAAGATGTTAACATTTTAATGATTATTAATGATAGAACTGAACTGGAATGGAATGAGGGTTTATAATTACATATATTTACAATCTTTCTTTTTTTTAAGAATATAGTGTGTATTATAAGAATGTACCGAGCAGAATTCGATTGGAAGTTATGTATTATGTATTATATTGAAGGTCATAAACTTAAGGTATATATTGAAGTTTAAATAAGAGTTGAATGGATGTAATTAAAAGATGTAAAGGTGTCATACTCCAATTAGTAACTACAGGAGAAAATTTGTTTAATGAGAAAAGATAATATGAAATTGAAACAGAACAGACAAAAGTATAAATATAATGATTTGAATTGAGATGAGATAATCAAAATAAAATTGAGAAAATTAAAAGAGGGGAAAAACTATATAGAAAATGTAAAATAGTATAAGATATGGAATAGAATACAAGCATGAAATTGAGTTTTGTGTCTGTATAAAGAAATTCAACCCGGGACCATGCTATTTTCAAAAAAGATGTTTTACTTGTATTTTGTGTGTGAAAACCCAAATAAAACTTTATTAAAACACATATATATATATATATTTACTTTCTGCTGAAGCTGCAAATTTGTATCTTTTTTTCCCTAATAAAATCCATAGAATTTAACTGCTATCTTTGTCTATCACTATATTTTATTACTTGACTATCCTATTTGGTTTACGCTCTGTCTCAGAGCATGCAGACTATATACTTCTCGATCGATAATCCATGTACATATGCCTCCCTAATGTGGAAGAAAAACATTTTCTACATTTCTTAAATGGAAAAAATAAGACTAAGGAATTCTGACATTCATGAAAACAAGGGGAAATCCCTCAATTGGGCAAATTCTGCCTTAAGTAATGTGATCAAACTGAAACATGCACATTCAAGCTCCTGTGAAGTTTCAATTGGTAACTATGATTCATGATAAGAAATAATCTGCCTACAGATGTAAATGGCTTTCAATTACCTGTCTCATTGCTAAATTTTCTGTGGTGCTTCAGTAATAGATTTTCTCCTCTGTAGTTTTTAGCTCAAGTCTTCTACCTTGGCATATGAATTATTCTCTTTTTCCCCTCTGTTTTTGGTTTTAATGATCAGCTTTAGTGAATTTAGGCTGACTGTTCCTTCCAAGTTTCAATCTTTCCCTCCCAAACCATCCCCCTCATATCCCATCATTCATTGAAGCCAGGAAACTGGATGGCTGCCCCTGCAGAAAGTGTTTATGACTAAACCACTTCAATAGAAACTCTAGGAGTCTGCTGAATGGAAAGACTCTGTGGGTCTGGCCTGCAGAGGGCTGGAGGTTGGGCAGGATATTCAACATCAGTAATAAGGAGAAATTTTCTGACAGTGAGAACGATCAACCAATGGAACAACTTGCCTTCAGGAGTTGTGGGAGCTCCCTCACTGGAAGCTTTCAAGAAAAGACTGGACTGCCATCTGTCAGAAATGGTGTAGGGTCCCCTGCTTGGGCGGGGGGTTGGACTGGATGATCTACAGGGTCCCTTCCAACTTTATTAATCTGTTAATCTTCTCCATTTTCTTTCTTCACAGTTAGGAACAAAGTTCTAATCAACCCTTCTGGTTCGGCAGCAATCACTAAGTTAAGTATGCTGAATAGATGAAAGAATCATCTATGAACGAAAGAATCAATTTGGAATCATCTATGAATGAAAGAATCAATTTGGTGGGTCTGAGAGATCAGGGAAGGTCTAACAGTTTGACAGGAATTGTTATTTCCGATCCTAGCTAGATAAGTCAGAGCCAGCCCTATTAGACCAAGAAAATCCTTGTTAGCGAAAGGGGCAAATTGAATCTGGGAAGGATGATTGCCACCAAGACTTTTAAAATAATAATAATTCTAATATTCTTGAGAAGAATCCAGATAATATTTGTGGTTTACTGCATTTCTTAAGATGTAGTTATACCAAGTACAATGAAAAGCATGAATGTTATTGCTAAAGCAAAGACCTATTTCACTAGAAAGCTTTGTTATAGCATTTCCTATTTACCCCTCAGCCTTGGTGGTCAGGGCGGGTTATTCCCAAGCCAATGATTATTTCACTGTTCTGGAAGATATTTTGAATGTCAGTTCTTATGATTCACTGCTGATAGAGCTGATAATAACTTTGTTATACTCCAAGGGGTAAAGACCACTCTAGCAACACTTCCAACCAAAGTTTTTTTTTTTCCTTAATGGCGGCACACACCACCATTCATGACAAACAAAACATCACTTCCCCTTAGCAGCAGCATTTAACTTTTCTGGACAAAACTTGTTGTCAACTTTAATCCAAACCATTATCAAATTCCACCATCAGTTCAACCCATTTCCATGTTTGCCTGATTTTGAAGTGTGTGGAGCTAGATTTTGCAACAAAATCATTTAATAAAAATGAAAATAATCTTTCCAAGGCTTAACCCCCTGCAGATGTTCAGCACACAGCCTAACTCTGGAAATATAAGAATCCACCACAACTCTATCTTCCATTAAGAAACTCCCAAATGTACAACACAGGAGAATACGGAACAATTTTTATAGAGCATCTCCAATAGTAGAAATCTCATCCTGCTTCTGCACTAATGCAGTACAACAGTATTATTGTGTTGTTATTGAAAACTTCCATTCATGCTGCAGTGTCTAAGACCTTTATCTGACCTACTATATAAGACAAAAAATTATACAAAGGTTCTTCATCCCATCAGCCCACCTATTTCTCTAGTCTTTACTTACTGCATACATGTAAATAAGATCAAAATAATTTTAGATCCCTCCCTAAGAACTATTCTAATATTCATAATCTTACAACCATAGACATGTCTATATGGCATTGCTATGAACTTAGACCTTCAAGATGACCAATCACTGTTGTCCTCACGGTGTTAAATTTTGAAGCTAAATAAAGGAGTTGGGAAGCAAGATCAGTTGTGGAAACTCCCTATGGGGAACAGATTGTTTCAATGGACCACAGAAGTGCTGCTGATATTTTGTAGAAAGTATAGAAGTGTGTGTGTGGGGGGGGGGGGGCTAAAGAGAGGCCTAAACATTAGAGTAGAATTAGGACATTGTTAACATAATCAGATCTGCCAGTAAATGGGACATTTTTCTGTCCGACACTTAAAAATGATAGCTGGAGGGGCTCAGTCATTCACACACTCAGCAGAGATAGGGAATAAAAAGTAGGATAATCCAGAGGAATAAAGAATAGGAATATAAAGACTTCTTTCTTCCTCTAGAATGCTTCACAGGAATGCTTTCACAGGAAAGGGCTCTAAGGAATTACAGACCTGGCACCTGGAAAAGTCATTTAAAAAACATGCAAAAGAATTTAGGAAATCCAGCAAAGTGGCAAAACAATATACAGCATTGGGTTTAGGGAAATTCTGAGGACTTAACTAAAAACCTAGAGAGAAAGCAGTCATCTGGTTACAACAAAATCATTTGAGGGTTAGCTCAAAATTTCCAGCAGTTCAGTAGAATCTAGTATATAAAAAAAACCTAATTCTTTAAATTATTTCCATGGAAGAAGTTAGCAGTTGTATCAAATGATACGATTCAAGTGAATCATGTGAAATGTTTATCAAGGTACAGGTTATTATGATATGCTCCTTAACATCTAGGGTGATCTTCGTGCATAATTTGTCATATCCTTGCTACAACTTGTCATATCCTTCTCACTATATGTTTCACACTTCCTTGAGCTGTTGCAATTAAGGACCTATTAAGCAGTTTCCCTAAATTTGTTTCCAAGAAGGAAGTCCTGGGGAAAAAAAAACACTTAAGAGCATAAAAGATTAGCAAATTCTGGAGGCAGAAGAGCTAGTATGCAAAAGATGGCAAAAGAAAAAGAAGGAGAGGAAAGGGCCTTAGACTCCTGCTGCCAAAAGACAAATGGCCCTGAGAATTAGTGGCTAGGGGTGTGCCTGCAATAGCCTCAAGGGACCAATAGCATTGGACCAGCCCCTCCTTAACTTACCTTGGAACTATTCAGTACAGTCTGATGGTCCAACACACTTTAAGTTGGTACATGCTGAAAAACAGCATTTTAAAGCAGAGCAAGAAAAGAGAGGAGAAGTCCACTTTTGCTGTGGGGCCACGGTTGGATGTGGTGGTGCCCTTATGGCTTCAACAAATAGCTAGAGCGGTGTCTTTATGCCAGGCAGAACTTACTCATTCCATTAGCAGCTCTTTGGGGACAGAGATTTCCCCACCAATCTGTTTTTGTGAGAAAATAAATATCACTACATTCAGCCAGCTATTCTCTGCGCGAACTCTACCCCAGGTTCTATTTGTGTGTGTGTGTGTGTGTGTGTGTGTGTGTGTGTGTGTGTTATTGTTTTTTTAAAAAAGAAAATATATTCTAATCCTAATAATCCCTTACATGTTCCTATGGGGAAAAGAAATGAAGACACTGATATACCAGCCTTGGCAACCTAAATAAGGAATGAGCCATGACACCTGCAGCACATCACAATACATGGACAAGCTGTATAACACTCCTGCCTTAAGCCCTCAGAGGGAACATGGGAGGGGGTGAAGAGCAACATCAAGCACACACAATGGGTTAAAGCCTTCAATCCTTGCTTTAATATCTAAGTCCCGGGCACACCCAGCAGAGCTCTCCAAGGCATCCTGCACCATGTCGAAGAGTTCTGGAGGGGACAGATGGCTAAATGAGCTTGGTTACAAGCTGGGCCAAACGCTGGGGGAAGGCAGCTATTCAAAAGTAAGGGTAGCCACCTCAGCCAAGTACAAAGGCCCTCTAGCCATCAAAGTAGTAGATCGACGCCGGGCACCCCCTGACTTTGTACACAAGTTTCTCCCACGAGAGCTGTCCATCTTACGGGCAATTCGTCATCCCAACATTGTACGTGTTTTTGAATTCATTGAAGTTTGCAATGGGAAACTTTATATTGTGATGGAAGCTGCTTCCACTGACTTATTACAACTGGTGCAACAACTAGGGAAGCTACCCTGCATCCCGGAAGCTCGAGACATCTTTCTCCAAGTCGTGAGCGCGGTACGTTATTTGCATGACCGAAATTTGGTGCATCGGGACCTTAAATGTGAAAATGTACTACTCACCGCAGATGGACGTCGGGCAAAGCTGACTGACTTTGGCTTTGGCAGGGAGTCACGTGGGTATCCGGACCTGAGCACCACATACTGCGGCTCTGCTGCTTACGCCTCCCCAGAAGTGCTGCTGGGCATTCCCTATGATCCTAAGAAGTATGATGTGTGGAGTCTGGGAGTAGTACTGTATGTGATGGTTACTGGATGCATGCCCTTTGATGATAGCCACATCCACAGTATGCCCCGCCGTCAAAAGAAGGGGGTGTTCTATCCCGAGGGTATCCCTCCCTTACCTGAACCCTGCAAGTCCCTCATTG
Source organism: Pseudonaja textilis (assembly GCF_049901715.1). Lineage (NCBI taxonomy): Eukaryota > Metazoa > Chordata > Lepidosauria > Squamata > Elapidae > Pseudonaja > Pseudonaja textilis. The sequence goes on from NC_141990.1 coordinate 176,870,800, forward strand.
CCCAATTGCTTCAGTTTAGTCCAGCTTCCCGACCTGGAGTAGGGCAAGTGGCCAAAAACAGCTGGCTGAAAGGAGGAACCTTAAATAAAGAAACCTCTTCTAAATAGTCTGACCCAGGACCACTGAACACAGCTGGAGCACAGCTGTCCTTCAGCTGTTGCAAGGGGCGGAAATGAACCGATGCTAAAACATCGTCGACAAGGGTGGAGCTCCAGAGCCAAGCTGGGGTTACAAAAAGAGGAAAGAACTCTCCTCCAACATTCAGACATTCAGGATTACGGGAGAAAGGCTTTGACACAGCAATATGAAGTTGAAGGAGACTGAATTCAAGGACTTCCATGATATAGAAGAGGCAGTGAAATAGTGATCGGAACACCCCAAACCTTGCAAAAATGGTCATCAGTGCAACCTGTGGCAGATGAAAAGAACTATGATCCTTGCCAAAAGACTTGGACATCATCACAGAATCTACACTTGACAATGTGTAGGTGAGGCAATGAGATTTACCACAACATGATGTTGTCTGAAGTCTAATTCACAAATAAACCCTGAAGCTTCCATCCGTTGAGTTCTACGTGCCTTTAGTCCTTTGCACCCTGGGTTTCTTCCCTTTAATTAGACATAAATGAGAATGTTGGTTTGTTGAGGATACACACATCCTTAAGTTTTCTTATTTTTTTAGGGAGACCTCCTTCTAGGAGATCCACAAGATGTTGAGGTAAGAGAAGTGAGCTTGGACAGAAAAAAAACTCTTATTCAGATCTCAGTTTAGTTTCAAAGCTTGCTTGCTGCCTGTTAAAGTCCCTCAGAAGTCAAATAAATTAACCCTTCCATATTGTAATCAGATTCTTAAAAGAGATCATTTTAAGCACCTACTTCAGCCTTTATGAATGTATGGGATGAGGGTAGGACTCCATGTGGGAGTCACCTGGCTAAAATAGGATATTCCTATCAAGTAGAGGCTTGTAGTTTTCAATAACTTTGGTACTGTTAAAACTCTCTTAAGATCAGCTAACTTAAAGTACTTACTTTGAGATTAAGAGTTGTACTGGTATCTTTAAAGAAAATGAGCCAAAGTGGCAACTCTATGCTCATATCTATATATCTCCATCTCTATCTCTGGTAAAAATGAAAGAATATATAAATGTAGACTATAAGCCTAATCTTTGTATAAAAAAATAAGTTAAAAATAAAACTTAAAAAAAGACATCCAAGTCTTAGCCAAGATGTCTAAGACTGCACTTCTATATTAAAACAAGTGGCTAAGAGGGCAAAATGTTTCGCTTCATTGGATAGTACCCACATCCCTCTTAATATGGGAAAATCATCCCAAACCCAAATTGCCCCAAAACTCTCCCCATGTTACTTATCATACCTCCCGGAATCAATTAACAATGAGTACCCAAGGTACTGGTGTAAATCTGAATTTTCCATAAACTATATTGGTATCAACACAAAATTTCCCCCATAAGCTATCACCAGTACTTCAAGGTACGCAAAACCAGTAACACTTACTCACCTCCTATGTTGGTACTTTAAACTTAGTACAGCATGTATTAATTTAAATAATTGATTTTTTTTAATTTTTCCCTTTTTCATAGGGTTTGGAAAATAGGCCCAAATTTACCCATCTGGTAAAGGCAGGGTCAGAACTTGATTCTCCTGTTTTCTAGCCTGATGTTTAACCACTATACCAAACTGGCTCTCTTCTCCATTATGGAACCTTATTTGTAGAGTTATCTCCTTCCTGCAATATATTAAATGGCTCCAACACAGATGCTGTTATTTTAGACCCATTTTGAAAACTTGTTTTAATATATGTTGGCATTTTCCCTCCTAGGAGAATGCAGTGAAGAGGTTTTCAAACAAGACACTCAACAATCTGTTTCAAAGAACTGGAAAAAATATTGATCAGAACTGGCTGCAGCTAACAAGAGATTTTTGTTCAATGTAACACTTGCCTCTGGGCAGAGGGAGAATGCCTCATGTTGGCAGCGCTTATTAAAATTAACTATGGAGAGAAAGGGATCCACAGACCACCCACAAACTAGGTCTCCACCTCTACAATTCCTTTTCCTTGTAGTTATTGCTTGATACCTGTTTTCTTCCAGTACCTAAGGGAAAAATCCCTCTGCTTATCCTGCCAAAGTTCTGGAATCTCTTCACCAACACTCATCCCCTTTGGCTGCTTGCACTGGAAAAAAATAAAACCACCTCAGGATTATATAAATGAGTAAACAATCATAATTATATGAGCATTTCCCAGCCGGGTGAGCAAAATATTCCACTGATCATTGTAACGATGAAGCATATGCTTAATGATTACAGGCTCGCGTTTTGTTTGATCCATTTGTAAGGCATTTTAAGCCTATAGCTCAAAATATACAGTACATTTTCATTTTATCAAATCTGTGTTTCCAAATAAGCAAATCATCAAATATACCACTGCAAAAGTTAGGAGGAGTTCTCATTTTTCCTGTGGACGTGCTTCATGTCGAAACTTAGATGTGGCATTTTATAAGGTATGAAAAAGTATTTAAGAGCAAAAGAAATAAGGGGGAGGGACAAGAGTTTCAAAATGGCTGGGCCTGACCACTGGATGTCAGTCCTCCAAACCACATATCTCTACTTGTCCAAAAAGCCAGATTCTTTTGTGAGGATATTGTAGGGAGCTTTAAGATTCTGCCTCTATGGCCTACCCAATCTAGCTCTTTAGATTGAAATGTTGATCACAAACTCAAAAGGGTCATGCCATCCAAGGATGTTAGCTACATGGGGCACTGCTTAAGTTTCATCTTGCTACTTGTGCCAATGTGGACCTTCTTCTGCCATGGCACCTTTGCACTGGAGTTTTCTCCTTTTTGTTATCTATGAAGCCCTATTGTCTTTTATGCTACTATTTTAAAGCATTTTTTCACCCATAACTTAAGAAGGCTCTGCTTCCACAATATGCTTAACACAAATACTCACAATCCCAATCAAATCTCCCTGTTAGAGGTTTTGGCAAAAGGCAATCCCACTAACTGGTCAAAATTGATAATTTAGGTAACACGGTGGTCTTTAGTACTTTTCCCAGGAACTACTTAGCACCCCACAAGCACCTGTGCCGAGACATGATTGACAAAGCTTCGTTTAATAACCAGACTTTCTCCATTGGCTAGGGAGAAGCTCTGGGCAGGGCTTCATCACTGCAGCAAATCAGTGTTTAAGAAGAGTTACATTTTATGCTGCCTGCCCATAAACAATAACCTTTAACTGTCTACTGCAATTACAGAAGTTTCTCCATATGAATTGAATTTTTAGAAAATTGATTAGAGAATCAAATATTCATTCTTGCCTTGTAAAGAAAAAACTATTCAAATAGTTTTGCAATCGATGTTTATGCAAAAATCAAGAATATGAATATTTAGCAGGACATAGTTTCTTTTCTATGGCTTACAACTTGGTGTAATTCTACAGCCCCTGGAACACTTAATAGCCAGTGATTCAGACAAATACTAGAATTTTCTAGGTGGGGAAACCCTCCAAAGGAGTCTCTCTGTTTCCTCAAGTCCTTAATGTTTCTTTTCTCATATTTTTAATGAACTGTGTTACTGTAATTTACAGTAAGTGTATCTACTGTATAGTGTAATACTAACGAAGTAACAGGTTTTCAATTCAATTGAATAGAATGTGAAGGATGTGTGTTTTTGTTTTATTTTTATAGTTTTTTATGTATGATGTACACCGAAGATGGCATTTAATTTTGTTGTATGAGGTGCAATGACAATTAATGAAACTAAACTATGGTTGAAGGCTCTAAAAGTTGGCTTACCAAAATTGTAGTCCCAAGCTTACAGGTAGGTAGCTAAAGGCCTCACTTTGTTGATTGGTGATAGAGAAACTGCTGGATGGTATTGGCAGAAAAGCAAAAGACAATACGTGGTGCTGTTGCAAAAATTTTGTGAATTCTCAAAATTCCATTTCTTTCTCCTAGATGTATCCTTAAAATGTCCCTCCTTAGTTTTAGTGTTTTCCAAACTCTGCATTTCTAGTCCATATCAAAGCTCCAAAGTCCAAAGGGATTGTGCAATTGGCATTCCATAAGAGAACATATTGCAGATAGCTTCCATGTTGAGTAACATCCCCCCTCTTCCTTCTATCACAAGCTGTGCATTGCAGAGGTGCCTTTATTTTCCTTTATTTATAAATTGTCTGGCATATTGGTTCCTGCCAAAAAGAAAATGGTTTCATGTATTTCAGAAGTAGGTAATGAGCATGGTGAAGTTAATAATGGGACCACTTCACATCTGAATACAGCCAAATTGTCTTAGACTAAGGCTACTTCTTCTGGACTAATATTCTTTAGCTGTACACTCTCCAAGGTAAAGGTAAAGGTTCCCCTCACACATACGTGCTAGTCTATTTTTCTACTTGCATTTTTACATGATTTTGAAGTTACATGCTAGGTTGGCAGAAGCTGGGAGAAGTAATGGGAGCTCACTTCATTACACGGTGCTAGGGATTCGAACTGCTGATCTTTCTGATTGACAAGCTCAACGTCTTAGCCACTGAGCCACCATGTCCCTATGTTCTCCAAAGAAAGGTATAAATAAAGCGGGGGGTGGGGGCGTGTTTCAACATTTTCATCTAAACTCTTACTCCTAGTTGGCCTGTTGGCCTAACTTTTTCCCTTCTATAGTTACTCAAGTTGCTGGAATATCTGAAAAGCTCAGGAACGTTTTTCACATACTTGTGCATTTTAAGCCCAAGAATACATTAAGGCAGAAACTTGTCCACCCCAAGTGTAAAACAAACTGAACAATGTGGTATATGCAATACAATGCAGTGAGACGTGCACATTTGTACATTGGTAAAACAAAGCAGCACAAGTGCATGGTACAACATAGGAGATCTAACCCACCAAGACAAGTTTCAGCAGTCCATCACAGAAGACACCACAGTTTACATTTTGGATAGAGAGGACCATTGGCTTGAAAGAGGAGTAAAAAAGGTCATTTGTTTTAAAATTGAGCAGCCCTCTCAGAAGAAGGGATAAGACACTACCTATCCCCAATTTAGAATGCAACCCTTTTGGCTGTCCCAAGAAGATTCCACCCCTCTGATTCAGGTGACCCTGAAGTCACAGATAAAATCCCAAGTAACCACAATGGTTCTCAAAGAGTGTTAAAGATGAGTCAACTGCAAAGAAAACACAATCTTTCCATCCTCCTCCACCATCCTGTCAGAACCCCTCCCACCAACTAATTTCAACTGCCAATAACTGTCCTTCCATCTCCCATAGCGTCCAATACAACTGATGAAGCTTTCATGATAGGAAGCGAAACATCTTGTTTTTCCTCAAAAAATCAGTCCAGTTGCCCTTTCAAAATAAAAACCACTTTTGATACAACTATGATCTGAATGACTGAGAATCCTCATAGACGTTTGCTCAAGAGAAACTTCCTACCTCTATAGTAAGTCCTTCTAATTGGCTGTTACCATGAGAACTAAAAGACATCCAATCAAAATGTTTTTCTAGAAGTCAGTGCTGTCAAGACTAATTGAATTGCAAATAAGTAAGGACAATGGTTCTGCCACCATTATTTCTCATTGGATGTGACAAATGCGGATCTGTGAAGAAATCTGTAACAATCAGGTGACTAATTGTAACTCCTTCTGATTCTCAGTTGCAGTCTCATAGGAATGCACTAAATCCTAAGTGGGAAAGAGAATAGGATAAATACAAAGAATGTCCTTATTTTCTTTAATTTTATGAACCATTCTGAAGTTCTATAGGTGGCTTACAAATACTAAAAATAATTCAACAGCCATGCTTAAAATCATAGACCAGGAAGGGGCTTTAGAGGACTTCTAATCCAAGCCACTGCCCAAGGCAGGAGTCCTTATACCATCCAAGAAAAATGTTGTCTAATGTTTTCTTCCAATGAGGGAGCACCTACAATTCTGAGAGGCAAGGTGTTTCATTGATGAATTGTTCTCACTGTCAGGAAACACCTCCGTAGATGGATTGGATCTTCCTTTGACAAGCTTCCACCCATTGATTCTTGCCCAGGCCTCAGGTGCTTTGGGAAATAAATTGACACCCTTTTTTCCTGTGACAGCCTTTCAACTATTGCAACAGCTACCTTCTCTTTGTTAGGATAAACATACTTAGTTTCCTTAACCCAGAGGTAGGGAACTATGACTCCTTTATGACTTGTGAACTTCAATAGTTGAAATCCACAAGTCCTAAAAGGGCCATAGTCCCCCCCGCCCCCCCGTCCCTGCCATAGCCGTTCTTTGTATGATTTAACCTCCTTATCATATCTGTTACTCTTCTCTGTACTCTTTCTAGGATCTTGGCATCTTTTTTTGAATCCTGGTAGCCAGAACTGGATGCACTGTTCCAAGTGTGTCCTTATTAGCGCACTATAGAGCAGTATTATTGCTTTCTGTCATCTCCTTGGTGGAGACTGACTCTGAGGGAGAGGAGAGGATCAGGGAAAAACGTGGTCTACTCAGGAGGAGAGGGCCATGATACTCCTCATGGGTTGCAGGTGTGAGATCTGCATAAGAGTTTGGACCTGCGTGCTAACAAACGCTGGAGACAAATTAGTGTTTATTCCTAGAAGAGGAATCTTGGTTGGCATTCTTCCAATGGACTTGGAATGGTTATCTTCCTGAAGCTGGTAATTATTTATCTTGGTCTGTCGTGGAACTTTATTCAGTGCGGTTTGTTTTTGGTTTTTGCTTCGTTACCTGCTCTTTGAATTTAAACTGTGTTTTCTTTCATTTGGAACATTTGAAAATAGTTCGTTTGAAAATAGTTTAATCTTCAACTGTGAACAATTAAACAGTGAAGCCAAGTTGAAGGCATTAAAGGACCTTTATTTAAGTTTTGGGTTTTGTTATATTTCAGATACACTCTGGGTCATCACAGCTTTCCACATCTTGATAATATCCTCTCTTGATGCAACCTAGGACCTTTTTTGGCAGCTGCAGCACACTGCTGGGTTCATATCTAAACAGTGGACCACTAGGACTCCTTGATTCCTCTCACAGGCATTACTGTTGAGCCAGGTAAGGCCTATTCTATACCTGTGCATTTTGGGTTTTTTGCTTAAGTAGGACCTTACTTTTCTCATGATTGAACTGCATCTTGTTGGATAGGGCCCAATGCTCAAGTTTGTCAAGATCCTCCTGGATCTTGAGCTTATCTTCTAGAGTGTTACCAATTCCCTCCCAGCTTGGGGTCATCTGCAAATTTGATGAGTGTCTCTTCAATCCCCTCCTTGGTATCATTTATGAAGATGTTGAGCACTGGGCTCAAGACAGAACCTTGCAATACCCCACTACATGCTTTATTCCATGTAGATATAGTTCCTCTTTCTATATTTAATAGAAAAATCTTGCATCACTTCTTCAGTGACAATGGTGAGTAGCAATAGCATGAAGATAATTGTTAGACATAATGACCTAGAATTCTGGAATTCCAACACCAAGGGTTCCGGGCAGAAACTATGGAAGCTAGCAGGACAGCAAGGAAGCTGGCAAGAGAAAAGCATGGGTTCCCATACTGAAGAGAATTGATGTCAATGCAACCAGCTTCCACTCATGGACTTAGTATCTGAGAATCTTCTGCTGAACAGCAATTTTGTGAATATAAGATTACATATCTAGACAGACAAGTTGTACTTCCATGCCTATGAAGTTAAATTAGGAGCACTTCCATGTAGCCACCTTAAGCAGAATGTCTCCTTTTTGTAGGGGAAGTGGGGCCTTTAGCAATCCTTGACTCCTGGCAACTGCTTGAACAAGTTCCTGCAGATTTCTCCATGCTTCAGCCTTCCTAGACAAAGAGCTGAGCCCAAGAGCACCCAACTGGTTTAGTGCCTAAGGTGAACTAGAACTCACGGGCTCCTGATTTCTAGCCAGGTGCTTTAGCTGCTACATCAGACCTGGTCTCCTCTTATGGTGGATGGAAATTAAGCCAGTTTAAGAAATCACTATCTGGTTTTCAATCTTTGGCAATGATGCTGTATAGGTGCTTTAACAAAAGTAAAAGAAAATTATGATTAAAAAAAATAGCAACAGCAATAGCATTTAGACTTATATATTGCTTTATGGTGCTTTACAGCCCTCTCTAAGTGGTTTACAATCAGCAGATTGCCCCCAACAATCAGTCCTCATCTTATCCACCTCGGAAGGATAGAAGGATGAGTCAAGCATGAGTCTGGTGAGTGTGAGTTTTGTTTTTTCTTTGACAGTTTATATACCACTTTCACTATTGTTTTCTTGTTTTTTGTGTTATTAATTAAAAAGCAATAAAATAAATGTAAGTCATTATGCTGGACGTCCGTTCTTCCTGGATGACAATTACTGTGGACCACAAGCGATGGAGTCCCCTCCTTCTTTACCTCTGCCAGCAGAGCAAACACTTCTCATTCATTCTACAGGCAGGTCTTTGGAGGCATGTGGTTTCCATTTGCATAAGCACACAACATCCAGAAGTCATAGAATTGTTCAGCTGAATGGCCATCTAGTCTTATGTTCTGCTCGGCACAAGAGCTGCTTACTCACAATGAGCATTTCATTATTTCAGTGGTACGGGGAAACCATCCCCATTTCACCCTTCTTGCTGCCAGATGGGGAAACTAGCAAAATTGTGTCAATTTCATCCCAGCTCTTGTGCCCAATCCAAAAAGAGTCCTTCTGCCAGGGCTTGGCTTCCCAATTCCCCTGAAAAGAGTTTCAACAAGCTGAAAGCATTATTAGATTCTAGCTCAGCAAAACTAGGAGACACACCTTTCTGGCGATAACGGTAGGAAGCAGAGGTGGTATTCAGCAGGTTCTGACCAGTTCTGGAGAACTGGTAGCGGAAATTTTAAGTGGTTCAGAGAACCAGTAAATACCACCACTGACTGGCCCTCCCCCATCTATTCTCTGCCTCCTGGGTCCCAGATGATCGGCTGGGTCTTCTTTTGCACAGGAGAATGGAGCTGGAAAGCAGGTTAGTGGAGTGGGGAGGGAATGGAGAATTTGCAGTATCCTTCCCCCACCAAGCCACGCCCACCAAGCCACACCACACACCCAAAGCCATGCCCACCAAGCCACGCCCACAGAAACAGTAGTAAAATTTTTGAATCCCACCACTGGTAGGAAGTGGATTATACTCCCTCTTGTTTAAAATTTTCAGAGATCTGTGGGTTCCTTGCTTCCTTGGTATATTCAACTGCACACACACAGAGGATCCTTCCTCTTCTGCTGTTTTTCTTTCTTGCAGTTTTGCCTGCTCCCTTATTAACCACCTCAGTTTCCTGTGCCTGTCCCATTTCCCCAGTTCTAAGTCATTTACAAGTTTTTTAAGAAGTGGGGGGAAGCCCACTGTTTCACCAACTCACCAATAGATTGGTTAAAAAGCAAGGTTCAGGAACTCAGGAAAATATGTGCATAGAGGCAATAGCCAATAGAGTAGGAATGTGTCCAACATAGTGCAAGCTAGATAGAGTAGTTGAAGCAGCGGCAGTGCCCACAATGAAATGAATCATAGCAGACAGATCATGCAGCATTACTTGTGTTGGCAGTGGTTGGAAGCCATTACTTTTGATGCAAAGCAGAAAAGATGGGCAGTTGGTGAATGAATGGTTGCAAGTTGAGGACTACCTGTATTCAGTTGTTGACCTGATTCTGGGGACAGCCTGGAAAATGTGTATGTACAGATGGTACCCTGTACGTACAGAGGGCTCCTATTCTTCTTCTTCTGCCATATCCGTCATTGGACGTTGGTGAACATGTTGGAGATCCTATTTTTATCAACAGCCACTCTAAAAAGTGCTGCTGGGTTTTGGCCAAACCAGTCCCCTAGATTTTGAAGCCATGATGTTCTTCTTCTGCCTGGACCTTGTTTGCCTTCAATCATTCCCTGGCGGATTAAGTGAAGAATGCTGCATTTTTCCAGATATTGCATCACATGTCCAAAATATTCCAACTTTTTGCTTTTTAATGGTTTTGATTATTTCCCTTGGCTTTCCCAGGCAGCTTATCATCACCTCATTTCTGATTTTATCAACCCAGCTTATACATAACAGCCAGTGGTGGTATTCAGCCGGTTCGCACCGGATCAGGCAAACCGGTAGCAAGAATTTGGTGTGGGTCGCCGAACCAGTAGTATCTTCTGGCTGGCCATATCCCCGATCCGGTCGCCCTCCCACCCGATGCTCGCCTACCCACCCGCCTGACATTCGTCTAAGGTATTTCTTTTTTTTTTCCTCCCAACAATCAGCTGTGCATAGATCAGCTGTGCCGGGATTCCCCTTGCTGAGGCCCAGGAAGGCAAAAAATGGAGGGAGGAGCTCCATTTTTTGCTTTCCAGAGCCCCCCAGAGAAGCCTTAGAGGAGCAAAAATGCCCCCCCAGATGCTCCTCTGAGGCTAGGAAGCTCCCAAAAATGGGTGGGGGCAGCAAAAAAGCCACACCCACCCAGTCACATGGCCATGCCCACCAAGCCATGCTCACAGAACCAGTAGTAAAAATTTTTTTGAATCCCACCACTGGTAACAGCCACCTGTAAATCCACATTTACCAACTTTCTAGGGGGTGGAGACCAACTCTCCACCCGCTAGAGCAGGATAGAAAAGATGTAACATCTGGCAAGCCGGATTTTCAATCTTAGGCTTATGTCATGATTGCAGAAGACCTTGGGCACCTGCAGGGCTGTGGAAAGTCCCCAAGAGACTGCCCAATGTCCTGAAATATCAGGGACCCCCCAATGTCCCTAAAGAACCTCCATATGTGCTAAAGAATATCTTGATAACTTATCTACTGTATGCCAGACTTTCTGGGTGATTCCTGTGTCTCGTGGCTGGGCGGAGTGTAAGAAAAAAATATATAAAAATGAGAATCTCGGTGTGATTGGGGCTTCCCCTCTGTTAGAGGGGCCCATCTTTGTTCAGCTGAATAAATGCATCATCTATTCTAAAAGGCAATCTCTGGTTCTTTTGTATATTTTTACCAAGCCATACCTTGAATCTGGCACAACACTGCTCTCTTTTGAGACTCATTAATGGTACCTCTTTTCTGCTTTGCATCAAAAGTAATGGTTTCCAACCTCTGTCTTCATGGTGGGCTAGGGGCCAATTTTGTGCTTTCATGTCTTTTAGAATCAGTAAGAGGGCTGTCTTTATACCAGGGCCTGAAGGACATGCCATTAAGCCCCAGGACTATGCTGTCATAGACTGGAAGCCTATGTTCATGGACTCCACAAGGTCATGCACTAAGCGTTTTTAATATTTCTGAAAGCAATTCACACTGCAATATGATTAATCACATTGTTTATTAGGGTGTATCAAAATCGTCAATTTTCAATTTCCAAACATTAGCAGTGCTCAAAAATTGTGACATGCCTTGGGGGTTGTAAAGATGCTTTGGTTACTTTAATATCATTTCGATATGCATGGTAAATAACTATCTAAATATCGTAACTTTTCAGACCAGCAAGTCCCCAGCAAACAATTCAGACCAGCAATTCCCCAGTGCCATCAAAGAAGAACATTATTCTGTGGGCAATGAGCCGGGAGGAAGATATATTTATCATTTCACTCCAGAGAAAGGCTCAAAAACAGGAAAAGCTGCTCAAGTGATTGCAGATAATCTGGTGTATTTCATGAATTGGCAAAAGCGTGAAGGCCACTGGAGGAGATTCTACAAACATTAATACTGGCTGTGGAGGTGGTGCCATGCACTGGGTAAAGGTCATGCCAGAGCATCCACTCGGCTGGAGCTGATTGACTGGTCTGAAGGTGTATATGAGCCACCTTTGATGTGCAAACTGATTACAGCGGAAATAAAGAAGTTCATTGATAAACCAATGCAAGTACCAAAGTGGCCCTGTCATGCTCCAGCAATAGACAGATGTGTGAAACAGGTCACAGAGACAGCAAGCAGAGGGTAGACATAGGAGAAACATGAGGGTGATATCAGAAGCCAAGAAGCAAGTCGGCAGCTGATGTTGAAGAACGAATCAAAACAAGACTTGATGAAACTCGCTTAAACATTTTTGTAGCTCAGATCATTGCTTTCTGATGATAGTTTATGATTGCATGGATTATTTTTTGCTCAGCTAGGTAAGATTCATATAGCAGCAGGTTGAGAAGAATGTTGAGAAGATAAAATTAATAGTATTTGTGGGGTATTTGATCAGATGTGGACTTACCATACCAAGCCAAACATTGTGCAAGTGCAAAAACTAACAGCAGATTTGAATTCTTGGTGTAAAAACACATATTTTTAGAACCCCTCACTGAAAAAATGTAAAAATTAAATTTTTATCCCATTAAATGACATGCCCTATTTATGGTTGATGTTGGGAAAAATGTGTTCGCTGTAGTCCAACCCTTTTAACAGTTAAGAAAAATTAGTGCCTTTCACAGATAACAGCAGCAAAATCCTCCCCTTTTGAATATGCTTTTAAATATTTAACATATTTACAGAATGTGAGGGAAATGGTCAGCGCAGACACTGGAAAAAGGAAGCATTTCCTCCTGCATCTCAATTAGCTACACCGTTAAAACAGCCCCTATTGCTATTACCAGATAGATGGACAAGAGAATTTTGAATATATTCGCATTTGCTAATTGGAAAGATTAAAGAATGTACATAATCATTAATGTAGGGTTTGTGAGCAAAGGGAGCTTACAGCTGCATTTATGACTTTATATTTGTTAACCGTAATGCAATTAATCAAAAAATGTTTCTTTGGAGTTGTACAATCGTTTGTTTTAACCTTAGAAAGGAAAAGAGAAGCTATTGAGCAAAGAAGAGCTGTTAAGCTGCTTGGCCCAATCCAGGGCCATCTGTTGGGAAGAGAAAGGGATGTGGCGAATGTCTTCCTCCAGGAGCTTAGGAAAGCAGCTGGGGTTAGAAGGACAAGGGGACACATCAGGCTTGATAACTCACTGCATTCTCCTTCCTGCAGAAGAAATAATCTTGAAATCTTGCTGGCTGATACTTTGAGACTGCTGGAGTGGGTGACAGAACAGAAAACAAATAGACTCTTCCCTATGAACAAGCAGCTTTTGAAAATCCATGTTAAAGCTCTTTCTAAATACACACACACACACACACACACACGACCCGTTTTCTTAGGGGAATCAGCTAATACAAAATGGCCCATTTGCCTTCGCTTCCTTCCCCTTCTACCTCTTTCATACCTACATGAAGGTGTTCTAAATAAGCCCCTGCACTCTTCCTTTCAGGGGAATTTAGATTTTCTTTGGTTTTGCCAGATGGAAGATTTGATACACAAGGTGGAAGATGCTTAACGTTACCCAAAGTATGGCTTGCTGGATTTCTTTTAAATCTGTGATGCCCTTTCATAGCAGCCTTCAAACAAGAAGGAAATAGGGACAAGGAGTAAAGTAAAAGTGATCTGACTTAAAAGCTGTGAGATAAAGAATGGTTTAGAATTATTTGTCAAACTGCCCTGCCCCTATAACTGCCTTTCCTAAATGGGCATTTCTACACCAATGTTTTTTCAAACTTGACCACTTTTAGATGCGTGAATTTCAACTCCCAGAAATCTCCATATGCTGGCTGAGGAATTCTGGGACAACATTTTAAAGTTGCCAACTATGAAAAACACAGTTCTTACACGGTTTAAATACAGCTTAGAACAACATCAGAAGACACACGTTCATGAAATTGTATTTCAGAATTAATTTTTTAGTGTATGGCAATCATGTTAAAAATGACATCACAGTGAGCATATGAAACTATTTGTGTTGTGGTGATGCAGTGGTTAGAATGCAGTACTGCAGGCTACTTCTGCTGACTGCTGGCTGCCAGTAGTTCGGCAGTTTGAGTCTTACTGGTTCAAGGTTGACTCAACCTTCCATCCTCCTGAGGTTGGTAAGATGAGGAACCAGATTGTTGGGGGCAATATGCTGACTCTTTAACCCTCCTAGAGAGAGCTGTAAAGCACTGTGAAATGGTACATAAATCTAAGTGCTATTACTATTTATTTACACGTTCAAAGGTAGACTATTTATATAGTCAGTATATAAACGGAGTTGCATACAGAAAGTCTCTGGGGTTTTCCTGATATGCATTCAGAGCAGGGGTGGACTGCTGGGGTTGGGGAGATCCTGTAGCTAAGATTCTGTACAGTTTGGAGAAGCCCCAAATCCCACTCCTGGCTGGCCCCATCCACCCCACCCCGCCCCTCCCAGGAGTCCCATGTGGCCCGTTTTGGGATGCAGGTAAGTTCAGGGCATGTGTGGAGGCTTGGGGAGGGTGACAAACGGGCCTCCAGAAAGTTCAGAAAGGCCAGAAACGAACCCATTTCCAGCTTCCAAAGAGTCTCCAGAGCCCAGAGAGGCTGTTTTTGCCTTCCCGGAGGCTCAAGAAAAGCCTCCAGAGCCCGGGGAGGGCAAAAACATCCCCACACACACCATGGTGCAAGGAGGCCAACTAGGCCATGCCCACCATGACCACACCCACCCAGCAACCGGGCAAAGAACCTGTTGCTAAAATGTTTGAAGCCCACCCCTGGTTCAGAGGGCCCTGTCCCACAGTATGTCACACTGCCTGCTTTGGAGCATTACATTCTGAAGAGAAGAACTTTCCCCATTTACAGAGGAAGCTAGCACACTCACCATGTTGACTCTGAATCCTGTTGAAGCTTGACCAGGTCTTGCAGGGTAGATTGAATCCTTTTGGTTCAGCTGTAAAGCAGAGAATGTTGTGACACTCTGGAGGAGCACTGGAGGGCCATTCTTGCAACCTGGCCTGAAGCAGATTGAAGGATTTCAGAATCAGGGTTTCAGAAACCAGTTGGAGGCACCTGGATCATGTTGTTTCAACTTTGTCAAGCCATTCTTTCTAGTCATGGTTGATCTGCTTCAGTGATCCAGAGGCACTATGTCTTCTGCTCAGAACAGAACACCTTGTGGCAGGGGTGGGATTCAAATTTTTAACAACCAGTTCTGCGGGCATGGCTTAGATGGTAGGCGTGGCTTGGTGGTCATGTTATTGGCTGGGTGTGGCCAACTCAATATCACTCACATTGAGGCATGCATCTCCTCCCCTGGCTTCTCATGACTGTGGGGATACTGCAACAGTCGTAAGTGTGAAAAATGGTCATAAGACACTTTTTTCAGTGCCATTGTAACTTTGAATGGTCACTTCTGACAAACAAAGTAGCAGCAAAGAAGGGGAAAAAATCTCCAGAGACATTCCTGAGACAGGAAATCTAGTCCTGCCAAGAATGTAATATGGGTTAACGGAGAGACAGTTTCTGTAAGCAACACCAGAATGTTTCCTTCCTGCCTTCCTTACAGGATTAGGCCAGTAATTTCTTCTAACAACGGGTTATCCAAACTACTTAGAATGTTAACAACCGGTTCTAGTGAATAGGTGCGAACTGGTAGAATCCCACCTCTGCCTCGTGGTTTACTGTTGAATTATTTGGCTAGGAGACACATTCTTGGGTAATTTTGGGCCAGTCTCTCTCAATAAAGCCACCTCACAAGGTTGTTGTAGTGAAGAATAGGAGGAAAGGTGCCTGCTATGCAATACCCCGAGCTCCTGTACAAAAGGTTATATATTAATTTATTTAAATGAAAAGGCAAATAATTGATTATGTGTCCAAATTATCATGGAAATGGATTGGCACTCGGCAAATATAGAAATGTTTGCTTAATTTGCATAAGGTTTGGAGAGGTCAGCATTTCTATAAGCAGACTTTGATTTAATACAGTGTATTTTATTGTTTTGTTCTTGGATTAATGATGCTTTTATGTTATCAATATTTCAGCACATTTAGGGCAAAGACTTCCGTAACTGCAACTAATGTCAGCTGAAGGTTAAAATGTATAAAATCCTACCACAAATGTATTTCCAGAAGACTGCAGGAAACTCTTGCTCTAACAAGAATCTGAAGAGAATAAGTCGTAAATAATGTGTCCGGAACTACAAACAATCTTATAAATACAGGGTCAGCAATGGTGATTTAAATTCCCTTGCAACTACAAATCTGGCTTCTGCAGCCTGAATGCCTGTTTTGTTCAGAGAAACAGATTATGCAGAGAACACAAAACTGATGCAATAACATTTCCTTTCATTTATCCAAGGTCCAAAGGACAATTTCTTTTAATTTGGGGGGGGCGGGCAGGGCATAAAGTTCACTTGCTTCCAGGATATTTCACCAATCTCTTGATGTCCTCAACTTCAATACTAATCTTCCCTAACATGGCAAAACCCTGGGAGCTGAAATCCAACACACGTAGAGAATACCTACTTCTTTTTTTTAAATTTTTTTATTAACATTTATAAGATTAAAAACAAACAGACACACAAACATACACTGTATATCTACATTCATTTTACAGAAAGCTTTGAGTGGTAGTTACATTTATACATTTCTATTATTGACGTGTTATACCTTGCTACAATAACTTATTCGTTCTTTTAGTATCCTTAATAGTATGTGTATAAATTTACAATTAGTTACATGTCACCCTTGTTTCCAATATATTGTCAAATTATCATATGTCACCTTTTCTTTGACCAGTCATACGAGATATCCCATATCTTGTAATAATCACTATCTTGTTTATTTTTTAAGAGTTTGGTTAGTCTATCCATCTCTGCACACTTGTGTATTTTGTTGATTAGCATGTTTTTTGAGGGGATCATAGGAGTTTCCAGTTTTGGGTAAAACTTAATCTGGCTGCAGTTAAGATATGCAAAATCAGATATTGATATTTCTTTTTCAAGTTTGATTCTATCATGTTTAATAAAAAGATTTCAGGTTCAAATTGTAATTCCTGTTTCGTTATTTCTAGTATCCAAGTTCTAATTTTTTGCCAAAATTTATGTACACATGGGCAGGTCCACCACATGTGGAAATATGTTCCCTGAATGAAATTACATTTCCAACAGTTCGGTGTCATGTTGGGGAACATCTTGGCTAACCTCGCTGGGGGTAGGTGCCAGGAGAATACCTACTTCTATTGTAGTTCCCCCCACTTGCAGATTTCTTTACATTCTCAACAAATTTTAAAGGCTTAATAGGATGGAATTTTCTTTCCCCAAATCCATGCTGATTTTTCTTCAAAACTTTCCTTCAGCTGCCTGAAAATTTTATCTTTCGTAATGTTTTCTATCAATTTCACAAAAACACATTGAGTTCAGCTGCTTGTAATTTTCTACATACCTTGCTACCAGTTTTTCTTAGAGACCTGTATATTTGTCTCTATATTATTGTGAAAAAATCAGCAATTTTGTATTTGATCTCATTTAAAGCATTCAGTTGGATGCTTAGTTAGACTCAAATACTTTTCATTGTTTCAGGATTGTCTCAGATTTAATATCTTATCATCATCATCATCTATCTCCTCAGACTTCCTTCCTAAAATATAAACAGGAATTCATTTGATTTATTTGCAGTTGTCTTTTAACTGCTCTAACAGTCTAAACAATGCACAATTGGCTTCCTATTTTTTTATATACAGTACTTATTAATTTAGTATTAATATTAGTGATATGCTATATAGGATTCTTTTATCTGGATGTTTGTGTTCTCATTTGGACCAGTTTTTCTCTTTCTGAAGAAACCTTTCACAAATAGCATTTCTGACACTGTCCATTAACATGCAGGTTATTTCTTAAATTCGGTGCTAGATTTTTAGATCTCCCATGGTGGTTAAGGTACATATTTTGAATAGGCCTGAATTTTCTGCCTTTTCCACCAATTTCCTTTTGACCCATTCTCTCATTTTCTCTCTTGAAATAAAATGTTAATGTGAGAGGCTTTGGTGCAGTTTTTCACTAATATATTGTTTTGTGTTCTCTAGGACAAATCACTTCAACCATACTGTTCCCTGCATCTTTTTCTCACAGAAGTGGGAGATTTGGAATGTGAGCTGGATTTCAGCCTTTTTGATGCCAAAGGCTTTCCTGTTATTCTAAAATTAAAAGTGGGAGGAGAAAAATTTCAAGCGATTCTTTCAGAGTACCTTACAAACAGATTTCGGAAAATATTGGTGAATGGTAATTATCCAGTTTGAAATAGAGTCTTCAGTGAAGCATTGTTCATTTGTGCGTATGAGGCTAAATACTTCAAATATAGTTCTCTAATATCCCTGGAATAGCCAAACAGGCCACGATTTGAAGAGGCTAAAAAAATGTGTATATAAACAAGCAACCGAGGATGAGTAGAGTTTGCAAAAGCAGAGAACCAGCACACTGTGTCAAAAGAAAGTTCAGCAATTTTCCCAGACAACTGAATTGTGGGAACTTTTGCTTTAGCAATGAATAGCCATGCTATTTTTAACATTTTTATGACACAGTTTGTCACAAACTGTCTCGGGAGACTATCAACAATCTATTTCAAACAAAAATTCAACCCTGCACATTTCTCCACTGGAGATGGTGAACATCTGGAGTAAAGGGATATAGTTTCCGGGGATGTTAAGGAACAGAGAGCAGCAGTTCATTCTTTGGTTCTGACCTCATAGTTGATTCACATTTGCTTCATATTTGTCACACTGGACAATTGAACAGGCTGTGGTAACACTCGGTTTTGATAAGAAGCTTTCCTCTAATCCATGAAAAATTGAGGTTTTTTTCCATTCTATTATGTTGTAGGATTCCCAACCATTTGTTAATAATGTCCTCAACAGAAAGCATTATTTAACCTATCCTACTATTGAACTGTAGCCCTTTCAGGACTTGATGAACACCGACTTGTATGCGAAAGGTACATTTTATCTCTGACCTAAATTTGCCCCTTTCAAAGTGGTTGAGCTGGCAAAAAGCTTCAGAAACCGATAGTCAATAATCACATTCTCATTAAAACGGATTTTTTTTTTAAAAAAAAGCAGCAATAGCACATATAGATCTCCGTGATTCTTTGAATAGTCTCTCATTCCACTGGAGGGGAAATTGTCTTTCAGGAAATATAAAAGAGAAAGAATAAGAACTTCAAATCATTCCCCAATATACTGTTATTATTACCTGCATGTCTTCCTCCGTCTGTCCCTTTTGCACTCTGTGTAATAATTTTATTCAAGGTTACTAGTCTCCAAAGGGTGGTGGGTAATGGCTGCTTGTGGAATATGAACATTGATTTATTTCAGTGTGCTGAACGAGCACTTGCAGTCATTGGAGCGACAAAGAGAAAATAAGACCAATACCAGCTAAAGAAGAGTAATGGCATAATCTTCTCTCCTGTTTATTGGCTTGCAGCCTTTTAAATATGAAGAGGCCATGGGATGTCATGAAAGCTTCAGGACTGTCACAATTCAACTTCCGGTGGCAAGTTTCCAAGTTGTAGCTATGACAGTTGGGAATGAGTTGGGATTGAGAGAAAACAGGTAACATCTAAAACAGGGGTGTCAAACTCACAGCATCACGGCTGTGTCCCGTGATGTATCAGGACTTTCCCCCCTTCGCTAAACCAGGCGGGGGCGGGGCCAGCACATGACGCATCCGGCCCGCGGGCCAGGAGTTTGACAGCCCTCATGTAAAAGGAGACATCTATGAATCTAATTCTTGGAGGATTTCCTTCCAAAGTGTGTAATTACAATAGAGACTGCCCCTTTGACCCTCTGCTTAAGGGAACAATAATAGCAATGTCCCAGTCTTCCTTTTCAGTTTGAGAAATTCCACTTGAACGTTATCATGGCAATTATCTTCCCCCTCACCCAGTTTTCTTAGAAGAGAGGGTGACTAATTTTATTTCTGACTTAGTTCTTTCTTCCAACAGGATATTCTGTTTAAAAATTGTCTGCTCAGGATAATTATGACTTTTGGGAAGCCCCAGCCTATTTTCTGAGCTTACAAATTTAGACTGCCATGTGGATATATTCAGAATCTGAGCCACGGATGGAGCTGCTGAGCTGCACCACTCAGCATACTTCACTAATCCTTCATCATAAGTCAGCACAATTCCCCAAAACAAAAATAGACAGACTTTTAGGTGCTACAGGAAACTTTTGGCAGCTGTCATTTCTGCCAAAGCTGGTGTTACAGAAAACATCCAAACGTTGGTTATCTGCCATATTCACTGAACGTACAGTAAACCATAAGTCTTCATCCAAATTTGTAGAACAATGCCATTTTGTTTTGTATCATATCAAGGTTGTAGGCTTGTTTCCCTTCATATTTTTTTCCCAGCAAGAGCAGAAGCAACCTGGCAAATGTGCTGGGTAGCCATGACCTGTGGTGTTGCATTCCTTCACCCATAAATGGGAACTATAGCACTTCAAAACTGTACTATCTGAATGCCTCAACAGAAGCAGTAGGAGTTTATAGATTCTCCATCCCAACATACCCATCAGGCCAGCTCTTAGAAACGGAAATGGAAAATTAAAAAGAGTGAGCCAAATGGCATGTCCTATAATGAAAGTCAGATGGCTAAAGCATAAAGCAGCATTTTAGAATTACATGTCAGAATTTATTGCAGGATTTATAATCCATAGAAAACACACTGGACTTCCCACCACAATTGATGAGGAGCTGTGGGAAAAGAGAGAGGGCCAGCCTTTCCTGCAGAAATGTGCAAAATCTCCCTTCCTCCTTTTCTTTTGGCCAAACCTCACTGGGCTACCCCCAAGCCACCTACTGAAATGGATCAAGCAAATTGTAGCTGATTTGCAGCGTTTGCCTTGGCGGCAGCTAGAAGCAAATTTACTCACTTCTCCCTCAGAGCCGCAGAGGCTAGCTGAGGTCAGCAAAAAAAAAAACGAACATGGAGGTACTAGTCTCTTGCGGCACATTAATTAAGAAGGAGAGGATGTGTGGGTTCCCATGGATCCCCAAAATCCATTCTTTTCCCTTCTTTAAGCATTCCATGGATGGGAGAACAAGCAGAAAGACTGAACCACCATGGATTATCAGCTTCTCTGCATGAATCCTGTAGAGACCCAGTGGAATGTCGCTCGAGTAAACCTACTAGTTATATGGGCCAGGCCCTTTGGCACTCACAGGAATTCCACTAAGGACAGCCAGATGGTTTAGGAGTTGGTCAAGTGGGTGGAACCTGAAGGAAGTATGCTTGCTTTCCCTATTTCAGTAGTTTCTTTATGGCAAATGGTGCTGCTGAGTAAGAAGGAATGAGACGCAAAACCATTCTATTATCATACTTCATCCCATAAGTCAAAGAGCCTTTGCATATATTGTGAGCAGGTTTGATTTGTGAATACGATTTAAATCTTTTAAACCCTTCCTACATACATGCACACACCAGTTCAGAAATTATTGCTACTTGTACATTCTCACAGTAACACTGATATGTTCGTGTAGTTTGAAAACGTGATTGGAAATTTCATTGAAAAACTAGGATATGGATGTGTCAGTGTGCCTTGCATAATGCAATGTGTTTTTTAAAAAAATTCCTGTATCCTGCTCATATTTTGTCTTTCAAGCCTTGAAAAGATGGTCTTTGCATAGTCCAACCAGACAAGATAAATTTACCAGTTTAAGTTGTAGTAATTAATTCACTTGGTATTATTTTTTGTCCTGGCCATTACAAGGCTGACTGAGGAAAAAGTGCAGCCATAGGGCAGGGGTGTCAAAGTTCACGGCCCATGGGCTGGATGTGTCATGTGCTGGCCCCATCCCTGCCTGGTTTAGTAAAGGGGGAGAAAGTCCCGATTCATCACATGCCACCATGATGACATGAGTTTGACACCCCTGCCATAGGGTGATAAATCCCATGAATCTGGCAATTCATTAACAATATGCTTACAAGATGGTTTCCTTTCCCAACCTTCCTTCTATGGAGCCCAGCAGGGGTGGGATTATACCGGTTCGCACCTATTTGCTAGAACCAGTTGTTAACATTCTCAGCAGTTCGGAGAACCGGTTGTTAAAAGAAATTACTGGCCTAATCCTGTAAGGAAGGCAGGAAGGAAACATTCTGGTGTTGCTTACAGAAACTGCCTCTCCATCAACCCTTATTACCTTCTTGGCAGAACTAGACTTCCTGTCTCAGGCACTTCTCTGGAGTTTTCTTTCTCTCTTTTGCTGGTAATTTGCTTGTGTGGAGTGACCATTCAAAGTTACAATGGCACTGAAAAAAATGACTTATGACCATTTTTCACACTTATGACTGTTGCAGCATCCCCAAAGTCATGAGAGGCCAGGCGAGGAGATGCGTGCCTCGATGTGAGTGATTTGAGTTGGCCACACTCAGCCAGTCACATGACCACCAAGCCATGCCCACCAACTAAGCCACACCCACAGAACCGGTTGTTAAAAAATGTGAATCCCATCCCTGGAGCCCAGCCCTTTGTTGCCTTCTCCTCTTGTCCTGAGGAGGAGGACACTGTAGCTCTTCTATAAGCCTTACTGGGATTAACAAGCTCTGGAGGACCTATGGCAAGTCTGGGACTTCTGACCACCATCTCACCCTGCACTGCTCCTGGGAATCCATCCAACCTAGCTAGGAGCTGGTACTGCTACCTGGCATCATGGGTCTTGGTATACTACACCTTCTCTGCACCAGCTGCCAGCACACCCCAGCCAATGTGCTGCTTGCCGCAACTGTACTTGCTATCCCATTAGGCATCGTTACATACTGTGTCAACTGCTACAGCTTCAGGCACATTAAGCTAATTGTTCTTTTTTCCCCCTTTGGCTTTTCATCTGATTAACTGCCAATGCTGTAGTTAAAGGAAAAAAGCTCCCCCCGCGAAGAACATTTATTTTACTTTCTCATCACAGCAAGCATTGATCTAGAGGGTTGGGGGTGGATTATCTTACCTCTCTATATCTCTCTCCGCTGGCCTATAAATATCTTCTTTTATCTTTTTCAAAGCCACCAATAAGTAGATGGGACACATGGGGAACAGGCAACATATTTCAAGAGATGCAGGCACTATCCTCCCCTCGCCCCAAGCTGAAACTTACAAACTGCCCTTTATCGCATAATTGTATGATTGTGCAACAAAAGCTAAAATTTTCAGATATTTTTTGAACTATCTACCTGGTGCATGGAATTTGACAACCAGGGGATGTGCTCTTAATACAGCTAAATGACTGATATTGCAGCATTGGAAAGATAAATGCTTCCTTTATATTATACAAATCTCTTTCTCTCTCTCTCTCCCTCTCTCTCTCTTCAGAGAGATAAAATTGGAATAGTACTGTATTGGTGAGCAAACAGATCCCAGAGAAAGTCTGGATAATTATCACAATAGCAACGAAACAAATCATTTTTGCTTCAAAAATCATTTCCATGTGCTTTTGAGTAAATTTGTGTACATTGCGTCTGTAAATGTATAAGTTCAGTTCTAACTCTAATTCAGAATATAGGTTTTTATTTTTCAGATGGAGAGCTGTAACACCTATCATTTTGGCCATAGTTCACTCTAGAGAGGCCAGGTGGCATTTAGTAACACCTAAACAGAGTAACAGAATAAGAGTTAGAAGAGATGTTGGAGGTCTTCTAGTCCAACCCGCTGCTCAGGCAGGAAATCTATACCATTTCAGGCATATGGTTGTCCAATTTCTTCTTAAAAACTTCCAAGTTTGGAGGATTCACAACTTTTGGAAGCATGTCGTTCCATTGATTGTTCTTGTCAAGAAATTTCTTCTTAGTTCTAGGTTGGTTCTCTCCTTGATTAGTTTCCATCCATTGTTTCTTGTCCTGCCTTGAGGTGATTTTGAGACTAGATTGACTCCCTCTTCTTTCCGGCAACTCCTGAGATATTGGAACACTGCTATCATATCTCTCCTAGTCCCCTTTTCATTAACCTAGACCAGGGCTGTCAAACTCCCAGTCCACGGGGCGGATGCATCACATGCTGGCCACGCCCACTCCCGGTTTAGCAAAGGGGAAAAAAGTCCCAATATGTCACGTGATGTCACGAATTTGACACCCCTGGCCTAGACATAAGGCCAGCAACCATTCTTTATATGTTTTAGCCTACAGTCCCCTAAACTAAGATCCTCCTCACAGTCTTGTCCAATCTCATCCCATCAGTAAAAGTCATTTTCACATAAGGAGAAACTTACCCCTGTACTGATACCTATATATCTGATATTTGATAAATATCCTAAGTGAAAACCACAAATAATATTTGCTTCAAAGCTTCTTTTTATTTAAACTTGGGCTGTTTAGCATCACACTTCTTGGTAGTAATCTCTCCTTGAAGGCAAATTCTTAACCAGACTGAGAATACAACAGATCTAAAATCATTCTTACATGAACAATACAAAACACATTCAGCCATTTCCTTTAGCTAATGTCTACTGAAACACTTGAAAACAACATTCCAAAAACCAATGCTTTTGGCTAATTCTCCTGGCTCATACAATTCTTTTAAGATGCAATCGGTCCTTGGAAAATTTAGAATGCAGTTCTTTATTGTAAAGGGCTTCTGTGCACACTTTACGCATCAGGCACACCAACTTATATAAAACCAGTTGAGATATAAAAATATGACAAGAGTACCAAATAGCACAATATTACAATTGCTTATCATTTAACATTAAATGTATATTTTTCCCCCACAAGGATTATTTTCTTCAAAGTGATAACTGTAGTGTAGATCCAGAGAACAAACTTAGCGTACTGTGAAGCTAATGTCAGCCCTTTATAACAATGCGTACTCAGCATGTCCCAACCATTTTTATTACCTACAGATACTATTATAAATAATTTTCACAAGTTGTATGAATGTTTTATTGCACATGGTACAACATGTATTCGCACCCTTCATTCAACAAGTTTAAATTACTTACCCTCTGTTTTCCCATGCAGACAATGGCATGTTTTAGAATTATAGTTAAAAGTTATATTAAAAGTGGGAATAAGAGGAAGCACACAAAACAAAAACCCTGTCTTGAGCTACATGGTTATTGTTACTCCTTCCTCTTGTAAAGTCATTAAAAGTTCTCAATTAGAAAATGCAGTACCACTGACTTTTTTCTACTGCAAAAAAAAAAAGACGTATTGCATATATGATCACACACATGTTCTGCTTTGCAGAATTAGAGTTTCCTGGCCTATGTTCCTTTAAAGATCATTTTACATATGGCTTAATGCTGTTTGCAATTAACAATATAGCTTTCAGTCTCAAAATCTGCCAGTTGCTCCTATGTTTCTTTTTGATGAATGCTTTGGACTGAATTTTACCATGGAAGAAATCCCAAGAAGAAGAAAAACGAGGGATCACCATCCAGCTATTCTGACAACCTAAACAGCTGGTAGGGCAGGGTTCTAATTTAAGATCAAGAATGGCCATAAAAGCCTGAGGGTTTGTAACATGCAGCATTAAGAAATTTAAAAAACAACAAAGGAATTAGAAAAAAAATTGCCTGTTCATATTATACTGTCGGAAACCAAAAAGTGTATATATCAACCAAAAGTTATCATATGAAAATTAAAAACGTGTGCCTTGAAAAGATTAGTTGCATCTTTTAGCAACAGCTTTCCAAAAAGCTCTTTGCCACTGCCATTCCACAAAATTCCCTCCCATGGATAAAATTGCACCATTGTAGGAACTGAGTCCATGTAAGGTATGGATGTGGATTATTATGGTACTGCAACTTCAAGAAGTCTGTTATTTTTTCGCTTGCAAGTGGGGATGCTGCCATTTTTCTGGATGCTTCGTACAAATTTTACACACACTTTGTCCTGCCTGAACTGAACCAGGAACCTGGAGAAAGCAAAAACACAGAGAGTAGTTAAGGAAGGTACCCACCACATTTAGATGTAACAGCAAAGAAAAATGGTGTTGTTGGCTCACAAATTCTCTTATATTAGTAATAAAATAGGAACTAATAGCACCTTGTGCCAGACAGGTAGCTTTTGACTTTACAACAAAAATTGGGACTGGGATTTTCACCACTAAGTGATTCAGTCATAAAGCAAACCCGAATTGATAAGTAACAGAAATTCCTGCAGGCTGCCATTAATTGAATTCCATGAATATTAGACAAGGCAAGTTCCTGTTGACTTCTTACAACTAAGTCTTCTGGGAGGTCAGTAGGAAGTTGCAAGTCCCTGGCTTTCAGGCAGGTAAGTGATTGCTGCTGGGAAGGGAGCAAAGAGGTGCAAGAGGTATGACTACAGGTGTAGAAGGGAGAGTGTACATGAAAGACACAGCATGAGTCAGAGAAGGTTAGGGAAGGTATATGAGAGGCGCCACGTGGGTCAGGGACTGTGCACAAGTGGCTGGTGAGAGCACAAAGAGGTTGGAAGTAGAGGAATGGGCAGGGGGAGACTTAGCCCAGTGATTTGCGATCTTCCCTGCTGGTTCCTCATTGACTTTCTAATGAAGCCAGCAGACAGGGGTTGCAAATGGCGATTATGTGATTACAATCCGGTGTAAGAATGAATGGGTTGCTCAGCAACTGCGACCACAGGGGTGTTGGGATGGCTGGAACTCGAAGGACCAGCTGTAACCACTATTAATTCAGTGTAATCATAACTTGGGACAGTATCTGGCGGAGAATTATCTGTAGTTTTCTTTTTGCACACTTTGTTTCCAATTATTTTCCATAACCCCAAATTTGCCTGCAGCAGAACCAATGCCATTGGGCAAAGTGAGGCAGACAGAAGATCAGGACTAGTATTATAAGAATGAAAGCCAACATTTCCAAAAGTAGTGGAGAAAGGGAGTCAGGAAACATGTAAATGTTCTAATACACCTATCTAAGAAGCTGTGGATTATGTAATCCACAAATTCTATGCCTAACGTGGAAAACATAAATCCTTAAGAACAAAACAGAAATAAGAAGAGACATTTTCTCCTGTGGTACTATGTAAGAGTATATGTCTTATGTCTCTTCTAAGCTGATGTCTTTAAAAAATAGTTTTTCACTAACTGTAAACTTTCCTTAAAAAGAAATTCATATCCTCATGTAACCAGAGGTTCCTTCTAATGAATATTTGTTTTTACAAAAATTTCCTACATAAGCTCCCTCCATCCTCATTCCATTCAGAATGTTTGTTTTTAACAAAACAAGATAGGGCTGTAGCAAAAATCATAGCACGCTCAGAGCGCACATGTTTCCACTTTAGCTCCGTCACGTCAAAGAAGTCCTCCACCCCACCGACTCTGTTCAAGACTGTTGCATTGCCCATATTCCCACTAGCAGAAGAGGAGCAGAGATTTTGAACGGGGTTGCCAGGAGAAAGCCTCATTAGTCCCCCCCACCACCCCCCACCAGCGCCCAGTGTATCCTGCTCTGGAGTGCTGCCTCCCATCACCATTAGATCATTGGTTTCCCTTCACCTCAAGTGACCCGCCATAAGATGGCTGGCCACACATAATCTAGCTTCTGATTTCCCACAATGACTAACTAAATGTCTCCTGGGAAGGCTAGCATCTGAGCAAATGATATCCAGAACATGCTGCTTTAGCTCTGGCAATAATACAGAAACATCTGTATTCGTAAGTTAATCATACGATTATGCTCCTTGGACTTGTCTAATCTCCACATTTTGCAATTAGGAATTTCACTGGTTAATTATGCTTATGTGGGAAAATACTTTGTTCTGCCAATCATTTTGCTGCTTTGGAGGAAAGTCCTAACCATTTATTTTTGGCTTCTTACTGCAAGGGCTAAAAAGGCAACATTTTGTAATGTTGCGATAAAGGTGAATTATGTTGTGGCGCCACACATGACTGATATTATAGTATTCTTTCTCATGTCCCACCTATCTATGGTAAGAAGAAAGAATGGACATGCACTTGGATGATGAACCTATTGAGTTGTTTCACAGGATTTAAGTTAAAATTAAAGCAAGAAAAAAGACAGATTCCATATTCTGTTTTCACTTTTGTGATTGGATCAAAAGCCTGGTGTATAGGAAATTCTACCATTGGTCAAAAACATCAACAAATCTGGGTTTTTTCTACATGCAGCAGAACAGTATTTTTCCTAACTTTGAAATGCAATTTTAAACAACTACTTTGAGATTTTAAATATTATCTCTTCCAAATGCATTATCTCCCCAAAATCTACTGGCTTACATATTCTCCTCTATAGAAAATAATACGAGATAATGTTTACATATCAGAGACAAATGGAAATTACTGTTCCTCAGTTTCTTTTACTTCCCTCTGCAAAGATGTAGCCTGATGGTTCATAAGATTAGACTTAAATGCATGATCTGAAGGGAATACATAAAAGTGGAGCTATCATTTAACTTAAAAGATTGACTCCTACAGTTATCTATGTTTTTTTCTTTGTGGGTGAATTGTATTTATGTATAGCCTTTTCTACTATACCACAGCTAAAAACTAAATTCTAGGTCAGGGAACATGTTAACTATTTTTGTTTTGTTGTTTTTTATCTGTATCATGCTAAAAAGTGAAGCATGGATAAAATTCTGCTGTATTTCATTTTTTGTCCATTATTTGAAGTATAATATTTCAGGTCTTTGAATACATAAGTCATTGGGAAGTTTAATCAATTAATTTCTCCCTTAAAACTAGCTGCCCCTCTGAATACCCATTGAGTATTTCAGCTCATGCCAAAGCAAGCTAACCAGACTTTTGTAGATCTCAGTATGCTACAGCAATTTCCCCAAGAAAGTAATTATAACAATAAATTAAGGGAAAAGTGACACAATGAATTAGGTTTTGTCATGATTACTTGGAAGGTTTGACTTTATCTTCCCTTATTGAAGACAAATTATTCATACAATAGAATCAACTACAAGTAATCCTTGACTTACGACCACAATTGAGCCCCAAATTTATGTTGTTAAATGAAACATTTGTTAAGTGTGTTTTGCCCTATTTATGACCTTTTCTGCCACAGTTAAGTGAACACCCCAATTGGTTAATTAGTAACCCAGTTGTTAAGTGAATTTGGCTTCCCCATTGACTTTTCTTGTCAGAAGGTTGCAAAAGTGAATCCCATGACCCCGTGACAGAGCAACGGTCGTAAGTATGAACCAGTTGCCAAGCATTTGATCACATGACCATGGGGATGCTGCAAAGGTCGTAAGTCACATTTTTCAGTGCCACTATAACTTTGAAAGGTCACTAAATGAACTGTTGTAAGTCAGGGACTACCTGTATTTTTTTTACAGGTAATGAAGTACTGGGCAAAGCATGCTGGTGTGACTAAAGCATTTCTTAATAAAACATTTAAGCAGCTTTCTGCTTTGGGAAACTCACACAGCAGGCACAGATAACCAAGCACAGCTTTCAAAGCATCACGAATGGATGCAACAACTTAACACTTCAAGGAGAGGGGCTTTGCTTGCACTAATACAAAAGGACCTCTTTTGAATGTTGGTAAGATGAAATTGGAGTTAAGGGTCTCTAAAGGCTGTGTTAGGAAACATAAATGCACAAACAGCATGCATATTCTTATAGTACAAACTGTTAATGCAAATTACACAACTAAACCACAAGAGCACCATGTAGAGTAGGCCACAATATACTTAGTACTGAAGGTGGAGGTTTATTCTCCATGCTTGTAGGTTGGTTTCTGAACATTTCATTACCTGGCTAGGTAACTTCTTCAGCAGAGTTTAGGGGATTCCCCTAAATATGTTCGCCTGGTAACAAAACCAACCCACAAGTTTGGGGAACGAAACTTCACCCTCAGTCCTACACCCGAGCTACAGATATTTGCCACTATTGCATACTTAGTATTGCCAGAAAAGGGAATAAAAGGATAAAAAAGTTCCTTTGTTAAAACAATAGCTTTCAGTAAAGGGTAACACAATTGACTATTGAATTTTCTACAGAGATAGACAACCTTTAACTCCTCGCTAAACTCCCATGCTGACCCGGAGATGCTGATGATGACAAAATCCAAAGTATTTGGAAAGCACAAGATTGCCCATCATGGTTTTCAATGCTAAGGAGACTAAACAGGAGAAATGGACGTATAGAAGAGGCTTTCCTTATATGATATCTATAATACTCCTACTTCTTTAGCTGTGTTTTCCCTGACTTTTTAACAGCACTATGCTTTCACATTAAAGATGTGAATTTATGTTTAGATGGAATGCTCTTGTTACATAATTGACTTTTTTTTAAAATAGAAGCTATTTAAATGAGACAAATCCAAACATACTCATCAGATATGTCAATGCTGAGCTTCTGCTTGGTTTGGCTAAGCATTGTGCGGTAGAGCTTTGTGGCCATTTCAATCAGATGATCACTGCTGAACAGGAAATCACCCTTTCCGGCTGCTTCAGATCCCTAGAAAAGGCAATTAATCAAGGTATTAAAAAAAATCTATTGATCAAGTCTCTTGGATGCATAAAAGGTACCCTGTCCTCTGACTCTGTAAGATTAAAATTGCCAGTTCTTTATTATTATTGTCACTGATGTTATTTTATTCCTACCTCTTTGAGATGCACAGCAAAGAAACCATCACTTTGAGAGCTCATGGACACTTTAGTGACATCCCCCAA
Organism: Pseudonaja textilis; assembly: GCF_049901715.1. NCBI lineage: Eukaryota > Metazoa > Chordata > Lepidosauria > Squamata > Elapidae > Pseudonaja > Pseudonaja textilis. The sequence goes on from NC_141990.1 coordinate 176,901,175, forward strand.
AGGAACCTCTGTCTTGATTTGGCCTGATTTCTGATCAGCAAGTAGGACATTATTTTTTGTAAGCAAGAAAATCCTAGCTGTGCACTGAAAAAGAATGAGCGTGATTACTTTCATGCAAATTCAAAAATATTAACTACCAATGTAATAATGCCTCTGTGCAAATATTTTAAAGATAACTAAAGAGGAAGAGGATATAGTTCAGCAAATAAAGCTGGACTCTTATGTTTACTGTCAAATAGGAATAAATTAGCTGGGCTATAGATTATTTTAAGGAAATAGCTATCCAGGAACAAGATGAACTATTAGGTGTGATTGCTGTTTACATGTTAACTATAGCACTCATGAAATCACCATACTAAGAAGAAAGAGAATTGCATATAACATTAAAAATATAAACTATTAAATAATTATTGCTATTCCTTCATTCTGGCAATCAAAACTCAAAGAATACAAGGTAACTATGAAGAACAAACCTCTATTGGATGTCTAAGTTTGGATAAAGTATTTTACATGTACCAATCTTTCCCTATGTAGAAATGATTTTACCTTTCCATTTGCTCTGTTGACTTTGTTTACTACTTCAGCAATAATAATTTTTTCTTCAGCAGCATCTTTCAGTTTCTTGTACTTGGGGTTCTTACTGATTTCAAGATAAGCCCCCTGGAAAGGCTGTCCAACGCTTTAAGTAAAAGAAACATAAATATAATCAAAACTCAAATACACATGCAATACTGTAGATCTTCTTAACAAATCTTTGGCCTGCAGATCACAATTGCATGGCTGGATGGTTGGCAAGTTATTTTTGAATGTTTTCAAAAACCTAAACAGGGTTAGATGGCAGGTCACAAAGAAATATGGCTACAGTTAACTAGAGAAGCAGGGTAAATTCAATCAATTCCAAGTATGGAGTCCTTGGTGCTTCCTGAGCTTGGTTGTTTGCTTGCTGATACTTCATTACCCAACTAGATAACATTATCAACGTTGGAAATGTGCTCCCTGTTTATATGCAGTAGCTTGACCTATCATTGTTGATGGGGGTGTGGTTCCCCCCTCCTGGGAACTACTGTACCTCAAGAGAAACAATAAAGGAACTAACAAGGAGATAACCACATTTCCATCAACACTGGCAGGACAAGCTACTGTATATAAACAGAGAGAAAACTCCACACTCACCAGCACCAATGTTGCATAGTTGGATAATGAAACACCTGCAAACAAACAACCAAGCTTAGGACCAACCAAGGACTCCACAGCTCAATCCTGAGATACATATATTCTATTGGAATAAATTCCAAGTTCAACAGACTCTGGTTTTAAATTTTGAACCTGAACTGCAATAAACTGCAATGCTATGTTGTTAGATAAAGAAATTAAATGGTATTTTTTTTAGTAAAGGTAAATAAGTAATGGTACTCATTTTCTTAGCATGTAGTTCTTCTATGGCAACCTTTCCTCAACCTTGATTGAAAATATAAGCTCTTGAGGTCCAGGTACTTTAGCTTAATTCCCATCAGCCTCAGCCAGTATGGCTAACGTCAAGCAATAATGGGAGTTATAGTCCAAAACTCTGGAAGAACCTATAGAAAGTGCCTATCCTAGAATACTAACAGATACTGGTTCATTTACCATCTCAAGCACTAAATTAACCTTAACGTGCAAGATATCATATTTCACATAACAATCATTTCTTATAAATTGCAAAACTCTTTCTCGTTATCTTTATCAATTAGATAATTTTGTTTCCAAATGAGGTAAAAGAATGTCAACAATGCACCAATTACTTAAACAAAATCCACTGTTTGAATCAAAGAATGTTATCTTGGATTGATCCAAAAAACTGGAGACGTGTTTTTGCCTGTTTTAAGAAACTGATAAGATAAAAACTGCCAGGCACTGTACAAAAACAAGTTTAAGATTGGGAAAGACCTGGTAGGAATGGGGAGGGCAGGCAATATATGGACAAGTCTTGCATTTCATATATATATAAAAAGAGGTTTAATATTTGGTTTTCTTCACCATAATGCTGCACTGTTTGTTGCATCCTTATGAAAACTAGTGAAAGAAATGGATAAAGATTGGACAGTGGGTGGTATGTGCATTGCTCAGGGCTGAGGTTGGAACTGTGATGGTCCAATAGTTGAAATGGCTCATCTAGAGTTCCTGAAAGGCAACTGGTGGATGGTGGGTGGAAGCTACAGACAATAGTCCTAGGAAGATTTGTCAGGCTACAGATCCAATAAAAAGAGAGAGACTTTAACATCTTTATTCCCTAATTGAAATGCAATGAATAAAGAAGACGGCTCACCCATTGTGGCATGTTTCTTTGTGGATACAGCTAATCGTTATTTGTGTATAACTGGAATCCAAATAGGCAGGGTTGGGGGTGAGGCAGATTGCTGCCTTGCAATGTTAACCTGAGGTTCTTATAGGAGTTGATGACATGGATACATGCTCTGCTACCTGTAGATCAGACTCATGCTCTATGTGCTACCTTTGGGCAGCTAGGTGGGATATGTATTACTAAGAGATGATTAATGCCCCTCTAAAGGAGAGTGAGAGGCTACCTGCCTTGAAAAAAGTGGTTCTGCAACATCTCTCGAAGAGGGTATCCTTCAATCTCACTGCACTGAAAAATTTCTACCCAGTCTCCAATTTTCCCTTTCTGGGGAATATGGTTGAGAAGATGGATACTACAAAGAAATTGTTTTTCTCTTCCCTTTCAGGCCTAGATATGGATGAAAACAGCATTGGTCATCCTGGAGAAGATCCTTAGAACACAAATGGGAAGTCTGTACCCATCTTAGGTCTTTGTGGTAGACCTTTCAGTGAATCCAATATCATCAACCATGGTATTTTTATGGACCTCATGAAAGATCAGGGGATTGGAGGCACTGTTTTGTGGTAGGATTCTGCTCCTACCTGAGTGGGCAGCTTAACATTTTTAAAATGTTAAAATGATAAGGCAGTCTATCAGCATCTTTACTCTCCAAACTGAAACTTGCTATCTTACCCACTGAGTTTAACCAAGCAAGAACATTAGATTGATTTTTATAGCATTTTTAACCTACAAAGCACCCACACTTATTAATCTAGTTCGCAGGCTTTTGTGGGCACCTAACCACGTCAAATAGCAATGTTCCAGCTATCAAAACATGGAAGAATTAGGTTATTAGAGTACTAATTAATTAATTTACTGTATATTCTCAAGGAAGGATGAGGATGATCTTTAAACTGGTAATTGCTTGAAAGTGGCAGTCTTGCCAAAAAAAAAAAAAAGAAGAAGAAGAAGAAGATGGATAGGATTTTCTGGAGAATTTCTTCCCAATGTAGGTGTACTTTGTTGCAACCTCAGCAAAGTTATCAGAATGGTTCATTACCTGGCTGGATATAAAGCTTTTCTGTCCTTGAAAAGTTCACTAGCTTCCAGTTTTTCTTCATAAATGAGCTTCTTCTGATCTGTAAACTGGTCCCTGTACTTTTTACACTGCAAATAAATTGCACATGAATCACAACATGGAAATTGGCTTGCTTTTTTCCTATGCTTAAGATACATGTACCTCAGATGCTACCTATAAACATAGCATTCAACATAAACATCCGTTCTCAATTTACATTTACTGTTTCTCTTCTGTAATCCTTGTTTAGCGACTGCCCCGTTTAGCAGGCACTCACAATTATGACAGTGATGAAAAAGTCATTTTACAACCAATCCTTGCATTTACAACTTTCACAGGTCTTTAAAGTAAGGAAAAGTTGAGATAAGATCATAAGCCCAGTCATTGTTTCTCTTAATGACTACTTTGCTTAACAACTGAGTTGCCTGCCCCAACGGTAGTTGCTAAATGAAGGCTACCTATATGTTTATCACAAAATTCACTAAAACATTATTTTTATGAATTTGCTGTTTTAAAACTAATGACTTTAATAACTTTCTTGATGTTGTGAAAAGCCGGCAGCAGGTGCAGATGGCTGAGGAGAGCGATGACTCTGATGAGGGGCCAGGACCATCAGGGAGTGGACTGCTGCCTTCAGAGATTGTGTGGGTTGGCAGCAGTGACGAGGATGTTCCCAAGGAGCCTGTGCCAAGTGCACGTGCACGAAGAACTACTTGGAGGAAAGAACAATTATAGCAGCACAGGCGACTTGGGAGTAAGGCTGCAAGGTAATGGCCCCTCCCTGAAGAGGATAAAAGCCAGGTTTGGAAAAGTGTTCTTTGCAGACAGCAAAGAAGCTCTGAAACTCAATTGGTGGACATCTTAGTTCATGTTTGGAAAATTTTGTAAATTAGTTCTTATCTCTGGGTTTTTGACAGCCTTGACAAACAACTTGGCAAGGCTCTTTCTTGTTGGAGCTAATTAGTGGAAAGTAGCCTTCAGAACATAATTCGTTATTAAACCTTAAAAGGTGGGGGCTGCTGCCTTTGTCTGTGTTTGTTCTTTGGGAACCCAGTTGGGTCAGAACACTTGAATGGAATTTGTCTCCTTAAATACATACATGTTTGTGTGCTCACACAATCTCTCTCACTTCTTTCCTATATATAATTTTATTAAGAATATTGATTGCAACAGTAAAGTCTAAACCAGGGCTGTCAAACTTGTGGTGCACAGGCTGGATGTGTCACATGCTGGCCATGCCCCTACCTGGTTTGGCGAAGGGGAAGAAAGTTCAGATATGTCATGTGATGTCACAATGATAACACAAGTATGACACCCCTGGTCTAAACCAAACTAATCTTCAAGAAAGAGAAGGTAATAGAAAACATAAAAGATGCAAGGGGAAAGAAAACAAGAAAGAGAAGAAAAAGGAATATAACATAAAAGAAAAAAGAAATACATAAAGAAGTAACTTCCAACTTTTACCATTTGTATAAACAAATTTAATAATTCTTCACTTCCCACCCCTGGTTCCATGATTGAAAACAACTTTATCTGGTTCCATGATTGAAAACAACTTTATCTTCATCCCATATCCCATCCTTTATCAATAACCAAATCCATAAAGCATCATCTTTTCAGTCCTAAAGTAAGCAGAAATTCCATAAGGAATTGTCAAAACTAAAAACATATTTTGTTTGAACCTTGATCAAATAAACCAACTTTATATTCATCCCTTTGTCTTCTAATAGTCTTAATCTATATTTCATTCAAATATTCTCATAGGGTTTGATTATTCTTTTTTCCATCTTTGCCCTATTGCACAGATAGGATTACATTTTTAATTTTTAGTCCCCTCTAGTGTCTAGTTTTTAAATCCTGAAATTACTTATCTCTGTTATGTCTTCCCCAAACCAAACAGATCTATTTCCCACCAGAAGCTATTTGCTCTGTAAAATTAATTCCAAAATTTGATTGCAAAAGTTTCAATATTCCAAATTTATCTAGAACATTAGTCTATTTATCACTTTCTAAATCAAAATCATATTTAACATTTTGCTGTTATTTCAAATTTTTAAAGCTCTTAGCCTTGTAATTAACTTTTCTTTTGTTCAGACTTGATGATAAACTTAACCAAATGAAGACTTTTCAATCTTGCCATGCCAAGGATAAAAATAATTTTAAAATGAATTTTCCCAAAGTAATCAGAATGTAAGATTTGCAAACGTACTGTCCTTTAAAAGGTTCTGCTGCAGTTGCTAACAGGTTGGCTAATCACTCAGCATTCCTACGTGCAGAAAACTGTTGCTCTGTGATGTCCTCACAAGAAGCAGTAGCCATCCAGAGCATATGTGGGTGATCTCTCATACTCTGCTTATCCATAGATTTTTCAAGGAACCGGTCTACTCACCAGTTCCTTGGTCTCTAATGCAATTGACAGATCTGCTTTCACGGAGCTGTTTTCAGTCCATTATAATTCCACTAGAAATCTATATATACACACATTTTTCTTGCCGACAGTATATAAATGTCATATTGCCTTCTGAGATTTATCAGTTTCGATCTTAACCTTTTTGAGGTCAGCCAAGATTGGCTAGGTGTCACCACCTGCTGTGACTTGGTAACATACATTAATATACAAATACATATGAAATATGCTTTGATAAAATGTATCTTAACAGGAAAATATGAGACTTGACAAATGAATTGGTTAATTTTTGATCAGGATCACTTTTCGTTTTGGTTCCACTACATGTAGCAATTAAACTTTATAATGTGTACCTTCTTCAGTAAAGGTGTTGGGGACAGACACTTCATTTCTAGTTTCAACTGATTTGTCTGGGGAATTCCACTTTTAACACATTCCATATGCCATATCACAGGTTGGACTTTGCTTGAATTATAGCAAGTAGCTCCAGATTTTTGTAAACAGGATTTAACAGTGACTTTGACTTACAACATTGATGGATATTCACATATTAAGATAAATGCCCCTTTCATAGAAACTGAGTAACACCAAGGCTGCATTTAATTATAGAATTGTGCCATTGAAAGAACTTTCTTTGTAGCCATTGAATTTTGTCCAATTTGGTAAAGAATTTTAATAGAAACAGAATACATGAACATGATGAGAAACGTAACTTCTTGCATATTTTATTAGTGATTTTCAGCTTTTATGCTTAGGTTATTAATAAAAGTACAACCAAAATTATTAATTAATTCCAGAATTATATTATTACCCTCCATAAGTGGAATATCCTCTTCAGTTCCTTATGAGTTAAATCCAAAAACAGGTAAGGCCTTGCTGGCCAGTTTTTGTCTATTGGTGATAAAGAAGGCATCTTATTCTTCATTTCCAAAAAGTATTTTTGAATCTAGGTTAAAAAAAATAGAAAAAGCATTTTATTTTGTCAAAAAGTCTTCATTGTAATCACTGCAAATTTATTTATTTGTAAGGCACAAAACCTCTCTTAATGGAGTTGTATCTTTAGAGCCCTACATAGCCCGGGTCAGATTACCTATGGAACCATTCTCATCCCATAACTCAACCTATTCTCCCTGGTCAAGTAAGGAAGGTATGTTGCAGATCCTGTTAGCTAAGGAATTCTGATTGGTGGGATTTGGGAAGGGAATCCTCCCGCATGGAACATTCTGTCCCCCTGCCCAGAGATGAGATGGGCCCCCACTCTCCTGGCCTTCCAGAAAGGCATGAAAGCATGGCTCTGCAATCTTGGCTAGGGCTGACATAGGCACATGTGGTCATGGGGCTGATTAGCTCCCTGAAAGCCCTCCCTCTGCCTTTTGATTAATTTTTAACGTTGCCTGACTCTTAAATTTTATATACTGTTTTTTATGTCCTGTGAGAAAGATAGGCGGTTTAAAAATTTGATAAATTAAAAAAAAAAAAACTTCAAGCTGTTGCAGAAGCTGGAACAAAGATATGGCAGAAAAGTCTTTTGCTAATACAGATGGGAAGTCTAAAACAATTCTAAATTTCCAGTTATATCAGTTTCCTGGTATAAATATTCTGCTCAAAGAATAGAAATAATTATTTATACAGGGGAGAAAAAGCACTCATTTTTGGCAATACTATCTCTCCTTTTCATTTGCAGGCCTTACAGAAAATTAAGTGAATTGGAGACTATTTGCTGAGTTTCAATTAGAAAGCTCCAGGGGATTTGATTTCCTTCTAAACCAAGGGATGTCACTTAAAGCAGCAGATGCAAAAATAAAAGCAGGACAATAGTATTAAAAAACCCGTAGAGGTAGAGATGTTAAAAATGAAAGTCATGATAATTCTTTGGTTTTACAAAAGAGTACCTTTTTCCTGTGGCAAAAACAATTCTGATATATCACTCTTGTTTTTTATGTATTATAAAAACAGTGGCATTTCAAACTTTTTTTCAGTTTTTTGCTCATACTGTAAAGTAAAATCTTGATACAACTGTAATAATGTTACACAAGCAAAATACTTACAATTTTTTGAAGGATAAATTCATAAATTTTCCTTCCAGCGTTGGCTCGGAAAAATTTCCTGTACTCTCTACGAACCTGGTTAAGTTAAAATCTCAGAATAAACAGATAGCTTTTTTGCAGGGGTGGGGGTGAGGGTGAGACTATTCTAACACATAGACATTACAGGTAGTTTCAATTTATGACTAGTTGTTTAATGACAACTTTTTCTAGCAGTAGAGCTACAGAACAAAAACGAAATAATATCATACAACAGTTTCTGATTGATTCTGAATCAATTTGTGAATTCTTTCACAAGAATTTAGGCAATATACAATTTGATTTTAAATTTATCTATCTGGAAAACACAACTTTTAGGAAATAGTACTGTATAAATATATTAGCTATGTATTTATTCATGTAAATTAGAAACTTTTTTCAAAATTAAGAAAACCGGACTCTAGTGTCACTTTAAATCGGGATTGGTTCTAATTTTGTCCTGTATTATGGGATACAATTTCTCCCCCAAGTACAGCCACTTAGAGATTCAGCAGCTATGCTCTTATTGATTTGGGAGTGCAACTGCACGTTTGATATTTCCCACAACTACAACTTTGGTTTTTCAGTATGAAAACAACGCATTTACACTATGGACTAATGGTTGTTTTTTTTGGAAAGTATCAAGTGTTCAAAAAAGAGTCCCTTATATTATCTTGACTTTTCTTTTTCTTTAAAAAAGAGCACAGATGCTAGAAAGGAGAAGGATTTTGTTATTTTCCATACCTTGTAATGGGGAAGTTGCTAGCAACAGAATATTATTATTCTTGACACTTGTCAGTTCAAATTTCCCATTCATTTCAATATGGTATATCAGTTTAATGTAATTGCAAACAAACCCATATTAGAAGGAAATAAAATGCCAAAAGAGAATATGCTGTATGATTGTTAAGGGTTATGTTATGTATAATTTTCAAAAATTATTTTGAAAAGTTTCTGAATATTTGAAAATTGCTTGGATCTATACTGAATCCACTATGGCTGGGCAGAGTTTATAAACTCAATTATCATAAAGAAAAAAGAAACAGCAATTGAGAGCACCACACAACAACACAATGAAAGGGAGGAACCTGAAGTGAAATAATGGCCAATTCCTGAAGAGGCACAATAGAAGTTAAGTTAAATCATTATTAACCTTTCCAAAAATTCAATGACAGAACACTGGAAAAGTCTTGGAAAGAAGTGGTGCTCCTATTATCAAGTACATAAAAGGATTTGTACTACATGTATGTTTCACTGACAAGAAGTGTTGAGTAGGGGTCCACACTTTTCATGGCATCAGAAACTTAACAGAATGGATAGTGCAGCAGCAGTACTTTTAAATATACAACTGATTTCTAGGAAAGTTTGAATTAGGCTGCAGCAAGAGGTTATTTTGGTTCAATTGGGTTTGGAACAAACAATATCTCATCTGAGTTTTAAAAAGCTTCCATAAAAAGACTGATCCATTTGTAGGTCCTAGTCATCTTTTGTCAGGTTGCACATCTGGAGAATCAGACAAATCCAACCAATAAGCATAGAAATGGGCGCTTTAATCTAGTAACCTCTAACTTGGACTAACGTATTTACCTTCTATGTTTTCTTCAAATACACCCCCTTCCCCTCCTTTAAATGCTACTGGTGGAAAGACAGCCTCCTTCAGAAATCACTACTGTTCACCACAGATTAGTTTGAAGTAGATCCATTTGAAGACATCTGTCAGGATTTATGTGATTTAACACAACTAAGCACTCTGAAAGTCATTTCGATATACAATCCAAACTTCTGTAGAGCAAGACTCCACCCCGAATTTGTGGTAATAATGTAGAGACATATACATACAACTTATAAATGTCTGGTTAAAAACATACAAGACTGTTTTTGAAGGTCACAGAAGAAAAACAATTCCCTTAGAGATCATGCTTGTTACAGCCCATAGCCCCAGAAGTTTATTACGTGTTAGTAGATAGATAGATGCCACGCTTTATTATTACTACTAACGTAAGGGAGTTGTTTAAAAGAGTACCTTTAGTCCAAGCCAGTAAGCCCATATGACTGCCACAGCATGCTTACGCCTAGCCTCCTCCTTCAAGCGTTTCAACTCCCTTCGAGCCTAAAATGTTTAGATAGTGAATCACAGAGACAGCCTGATGCAGAAAGAACCATGATGAGAAAGAGAATGCTCCCCCTGACAGAACAGCTGATTTGGGAAGATGAAAGAGCAATAGGCAACCCATGGAACCCAGCGTGCCAGTCTGAAGATTGGGTGGAAAGCTGCTTCCCCAAGGCATACCTGAAGAATAAGTGGCAGACATTCCCCGTAGTAGCATTCTCATAGGGCATTTGCCAAAGGGTGAATAGTGGAAAACCTTTTCCCAACAGGAAATTAATTCAGACTAAAATATTAGAAACCAGCTTATTTATTCCATGGCAAGTATCTGAAGGAAACCATCTTAGAGCACACACATTAACCTTCTTTCATTTCATTTTATTCAATATCAATGCATTTTTCTCAAAGGGGGAGGTGGTGTAGTCACAAAAGATATTCAGTAAATACCACATCTCAGCTATAATGTTTTCGGTGTATAATAGCAATGGAATAAACCTTTTTTAAAAAGTATCTGTTTTCTCTTTAGGGTTTTCTGTTACTCCTGTTATTTTATTTATTTATAAACATTTATTTATTTATCACATTTATACTTCAGATGTCTGCTGGAGAACAGATGTCTGCTGTTACCAGCAACAATAGACGTAGCCAGGCACCTATAACTTTGAAATGTTGGTTTGTCTATATATTTGCCTTGCAAATTTTGCTGTTTGAAAGATCTCAGTGTAAAGCATAACCTACTGTTTAAATCTACCGTGTCATTCCAGTGTATTTTGAATAGAAAAAAATACAGCCTTTCCAAATTCTATCATCATTCTGTATTTATCTTACAGAGTAACCTTTTAAAAGTTTACTGAAGCCTCAAATAAAATGAAGTATTACACTAAATAATATCTGCAGCAAATTATCAGAACGCAGATAGCTTTAACTTCCATTAATATTGCATCTTTAGTTTAATAGAAATAGCATTTATATCAAACATCACTTTCTATAAGTTCTATGTGAAGAAAGGTGAATATACTTTGATGCAGCCAGTACTTTGGCCTCTGGGAGTAATGTGATTTGTTCACTAAAAAGGAAGCTACTCGCTGTGGTAGCCGAATTTTTCACGGTTGAATGAATAGCTTTCATACCAATCACTAAAAAGTCAACTTGCAAAGGAGGTGCTGCTCACCTTTTTTACAGTACTGGTCAGAGCTTTTGAAGAGTGCAAGGGCCATTGGCCCAGAGGAGGCATTAAGCTAGGTGGCTTAGGCATGGACTGCAGCATTGCCTGTGATGCTCAGTGTAGACATCTAACTCAAAGAAACTTTCAGCAGATGCTGAGAGGGCTCCAAGCTAGCCATTCTGATGTACAACATAGGCAACTGAACAGCATTTATTGAGGCCATCCATTCAGCAAGGCTTTCAATACATGCCATAGACAATTCATGCTAGCCACTTCAGTGCACATCATATGGAATCTCACAGCTTTTGTGGAAGCTGCCTAGCCTGGTAGCCCTTGGTAGTACTGGAGTACTGCAGGAGAAGGCTTCATCAAAGCAAAATATCCCTTTGAAGCTTCATAGAGCCTTATTCTATAATACTAAACCACACCTATATAAGTTGTCCTCAACTTATGGCCACAACTGAGCCTGGAATTTGGGTTGTAATTCATAACATTCATTAAGCAAGGCACCTATGTGATTGCCTCACTCAATGATTACAGTTTGAGCTCTCTCAACTGTGGTTGTTAAGCAACTATGTGAGGTCTAACAAGTTGAATGAAATGATAGCATCTAAAGTTCTCCATTCTCCAATACCAACATGTAATATTTCCATGGTATTCTTGCTAAAAGCAACAATTTACTATTATCAGCTCTGCCATCATTTCCTATGTACTTCCCCCAAACACGAGCACAAATCTTGCAAACTCTCCAAAAGTAAGAACACTTTCCATGTTACATTGCTTGACTTCCAGTGGTTATCACATGGAGTGGGGGGTGAGGAACCTTACTGTGTGGAATATGTGATGTTTACAGGAATATTAACAGACTGCATTTTGTCACTAATTCTACATTTTGGCTGCGACTTGATAAATGGATAATCCTTAAGATACGAGCTGATGTGTATGACATTTGGAAAAAGCTAAATACTGTGGCAATCAGTACCAGAAAATTGTTAACTACACTGGGAATGATTTTAATCATAATATCCCAACCCTTAATATGACACATAGCTTCATATACTAAGTTACAAAGTCCTGAACTGGGTCTTTAATTAGGACTGGTAGATTTCCTGGCTCACATGCCACATAGCTGTTGGTCATATTCTCCAATAAAAATATACATGTAATAAAAAATTATACCACAGTATTTTGTGTGGATTGAAAAAAACCCCATTTCTTAGATATTAAGATGCAATTAGAATATAGGGACATTATGAAATTAATTAATGCAGTTACATTTCATCATAGCGCCTTAGTTTAGGAACCTATACAAATATTATTGCATGGGCATTCTGCTAAACATTATTGGAAACATTTCAGTTTAGTAAAATACATTTTAGAGCCACTAGTCTAATCATTTTCTGGCTTAATAAACAAGCAATTAGTGCTATCTATAAATTGGCATGCTTGGAATTTTTTTTTAGTAGGGATGGTTTTCAAGTTAAGCTGGGAGAAGGTTAGAGAAGGGGTTACCAGCAATCAGGTGCTCAAGTGTGATAGCTTAGTAAAAATGATTATGAATCCTTTTTACTAATTAATGGGTAGGCAATTTGGGTAAGGAAGGGAGGGGCACATGACACTTGCATGTAGTACCTTTAATCCAAGCCAGTAAGCCCAAATAACTGCAATAGCAAGTTTATTCCTAGCCTCCTCCTTCAGTCGCCTCAGTTCCCTTCGCGCCTGTGATGCATTTGAAAATGAATTACAGAACATTCTGAGAGAGAAAAGGCTTCCTTCAATTTCCCAACAGAATGAAGAAGTGAAAGAGAAAGACGAAAGACGGTATCAATGTAGAACCTTCATCAGCTAGATTGAAATTTGTTAAAAAGTACAATTCAAAAGAGGTCAAATCCAAATGAGGTAACTTAAGCAGCTGGAAAAAAAACATTTCTCTGGTCTATCTAGAATAACTTTTGTACCATGAGGTTACTAGGAAACAAATGCCTTTCTGCTTATTCTTACCTGAGCTCCGTGCCAATAGGCTGCAATGGTTGTAACAGCTTCTTCACAGCGTTTCTGGTGCTTCAGTTCACGAAGCAGCTTTCGAGCCTGTGAAGCAAAACCCCATGACCTCAAGTTAGCATTTAAAAATCCAGTTGCACAAACAATATGGAGTAAGGATGTGTTCACACATTCACCGCATATCTCTAAAGCTGGGTTGTCAAACTTGATTTCACTGAGAGCCGCATCAGGGTTGTTTTTGACCTCGGATGGGCAGGAAGGCATGGCTGGGTGTAGGCATGGTGGCCATTACCAACTGGATGTCACTCATGTTGGAGGGACACTTTTGGTAGCCAAATTTTAAGGCAGCACTTCCCTGAGACCCTCATCACCCTCATTATAATCTCCTTCCTTCCTTCCTTTCTTCCTTCCTTCCTTCCTTCCTTCCTTCCTTCCTTCCTTCCCTCCTTCCCTCTTCTTTTTCCTTCCCTCTTCATTCTCCTTCCTTTTTGTGTCCCCTTTCCTTATTTTTCCTTCCTTGCTCTCTTCCCATCTTCCCTTCTTTGTCTTTCCTCTTTCCCTTTCTCCTTTCCTGTCCCTTCTTGAATGCTCAAATGCAAAAGGGGAAACATTTCTCCTTTTATTTTGTTTTTAGTTTGTTTTGCTAGCTCTCTGCCAGCAAAAATGAAGCTCGGAGGGGCGTGTTTTCAGCCACAACGGCTTCCTGCAGCCCTGTGGCAGTGAAAATGGAGCACACGCCTCCCGAGTTCCATTTTCCCTGGCAGAGGGCTGCAGGAGATTATCATGGCCAAAAATGCAGGCCCCAAGCTCCATTTTCACCGGCAGAGGCACTGCAGGCTGATCCTTTGTTGTTTCCAGGCTGGCCTCACGGGCTAGATTTAAGCACCCCAGGAGCCTTGAGTCCGACACCCCTGCTCTAAAGAGTTATAAAGGCTTCATCACTATTTTATCTAAACCCAACAATTCTATGCCATTTAGTGTCCTAGCATGCAAGGTTAAAAAATATTAAAATTGTTCAAAACTTTTAAAACTAGAGCGGGGGGGTGGGGGGGGGAGATATAATTTTTGTTTCCTAAGAGTTATTACCAGTACTTAAGTAGGACTGGTGCCTAAACTAGTTTTTCTAGACTCATCAAATTCTGCTGCTGACATGGAATTTTAACCGACAATCACTCATGTTTTAAAAACAATAAGTAGATGCAAGCAACGCAGATTATACCAAGACTTTAAATTAGAATGAAAAAAAGGGGGAGGGAGAAGCAGGTTATTTTAAGCATAATAATTCCAACCACAGTCCATAAACTACATTTTATTCAATTAGTTTTGCACTTAGATTCTTTTGGCACATAAATGTGGACAGGCTATTTAACCACTGAGGCTAGAATTAAATTTGGCATGGTATAGTTGCATTTCTATAACCCTACACTGATTGCCTAGTGCCAAATCAGCCATTTAACCCAAGAAGCTGCTTTGACAATTGAGGTGCACTAAGAGGAAATTGTATCTAGTGGGAAACATTAATTATACTTTTGTGGGGTAGGTGCTGCTGCCTTCAAGTCAGGCTTGACACCTAGCAACTGCCTGAACATGTTCATAGAGTTTTCTTGGCACATTTTCACAGGTGGCTTGTCCGTTCCATCTTCCTAGGGCTGACACAAAGGGACTTGCTTAAAGTTTCCCATTTTGTTTCTGTATCTAAGGCAGGACTAGAACCCAGATTTTTCTGTTCCAAATCCAGCACTTTAACTGCTAGATGAAACTAGCATTCATATTTATTTACTTAACTAAGGATAGGGGTGGTGGTGGCAGAGCATCTTATAGAAAAATAAATATTTCTGTTTCCAATAAAATATAACTGGTTGATATTATGCCTCCATGCTCCCCAGTAACATAATTTTAGGATTTTAAAGAAAAGGGGAAAAAACAAGAAAGTCCAGCTGCCTTTTGAAAAAGCACCTCTGGGACCAGCATGATCTGGATGACTGAGAATCTCCTTAGACATGATACTATCAGGATAATCTTTTTGTAGCCAGGAGATGTATTTTTCTCTTTTAAGGACAAAATAGCCATGGAAAACATGGAATGCAGTGGATCTCCAGGAGGTAGGGGTGCATTCCAGAGGAGCAAGAGGCAAGTCATGTGAGAGAAAGAGGGTGAAGACAGCCCCTCCCTAATAGTTCACAGAGTATATGGTAAATTCATATAGTAGAATCCTCAGTCTGGCAAGATTTTGTTTGTAGGTGTGAAACAATGAATTCAGCTTGGAAGAATCACCACGTTTCATTCTTGGTTTGGCGCCTGATGCATTCACTTAGGAGCAAATAAAAACGATTTGGCAAGTTTTGGGAGTGGCTAGTAGACATTTTAAAACTCAGTTCTACCTGCACTTAACACACTGTTTAGCACTTTTTCTTGTAAGCGAAAGTTCATGCTACAAAAAAAAAGAAAAAAAAAGAAAATCCAGATTTTTTTTTACGCCAAATTTCTCTGGGGTTAATTTGAAGAATGCACTATGGTAAGAAATATGGCCGGGAGCTACCTCAGCCCAAGAATGGTCTACTCCTTGATATTGGGGTATCTCACTCAAATGCCTATATTGAACTCATACAGTGAAAAAAAAGTAAAGAAAAATCTACTGAAGCAAATCTCTCAACTCACTTTCCATCCTCTGATGTAAGACTGTACAATGATGGCAGAGCGCTTGATCTGCTGGTACTTCTTTTGTTGCTGTATTAAAAAAACAAAACAAAGTATGTGCATATAGAAACATGTGTTGAGTTTTTAAATACTGTGTTACTAAATAAACCACACACTTTTTCATTTGGTCTTTATGCTATCTAAGAAAGTATACAGAGCACATTGCAACAAACAATGCCTTCAATGGTTTTATTGTGAAGTATATTTTATGGGACTAGAAACATGAAAATAATTATATGGTCATTAATTAGCATGATTAATAACTAAATAAGAGGCATATAAATCATATTTTAATTAACAATGGTTTTGTTGTAGCTGCAGTGAGAAACAGTTTTTTCCATTACTTCAGACTTTCTATTTACAAGCTTAAAAGCTGCTGCTTCCCAAACATATTTCCTAGCAATAACACATAAGCAACTAATTTGTTTACTTTTCAAATTAAAATCAAAGTGTTATTTTTAAGCAAGAGAAAAGATCTACACTGAGCTATTACTTAAGCAACTGTCTTATAATTATTAAATTATAACAGTGCCTTAATCTATCAAACTCCAAATCAGAGTATCCAAGCTGATGTGCATTTTAACTGTCAATTATTCTTCTATTTTGTTGGACATGTTAGCATTTTTTTAAATTGCTGTGAGCCACACTGAAGGTGCAGAAATAAAACCTAAGAAATAAAATCCCATCTTACCGCATATTTTCTATACCAGGCGGAAATCACAATCTGACTTTTTTTCATGAGAAGGAAATATGTGCGGCACTTCCAGCCCCTGTAAATTTTTTGGATTAATGTAGCCAAATCTTCAAGACGTTGCTTTCTTAGGTCTTCTAATTTGAAGAGCTACACAGATTTGGGAAGGACAAAAGGAACATAAAAATAAAAATCAATACATATTTACAATAAAAATATTATGTTTTCTAAAGAAAGCTAGATTGGTGTGGTGTCTAAAATATCAGGTCTCAATTCCTTTGGTTCAATAATGATACTCAATAGATGACTTTAGAATTTATACGTTTTTTAGTCTGATCTATTTTAGACCTGGTTTATGGAAGGAGCAAAGAGAATTTCATAATTTCAGACTGTAGATGGAGTGAATCACATTTAATTTTAATTTTTATTACTGTTGTTGTAGACAATTGTCCTTATAGAACAAGCTAGGATGCAATTCACTTTCTAATATGCTAGTTTTTAATCTGATATGGTTTTCAAGGAGTCTGCAGAAAATACTAAAATGGTGTTCTCTCTCTCTCTCTCTCTTTCTCTGGGTGAGGGAGACAGAGACAGAGACATAAGCAATATCTGTCTCTTTATGCTGGCCTGAAGTTCAAGTCCTAGCAAATCAAGTTTTGAGGAACATGAAACTGTATATTTTATACAGTTTATACGCTACAATGATAAAAATAATACTGCTCCATTAACCACCATCTTGTTTTTACCCCAAACTAATTTCCCTTTCATTGCTTAAATCAAATTAAAACTCTAGCCTCCGAAATGAAATAAAAAAGAGGGTAACCTTTATTCAAATAATTTGTCTAAATTGAGAAATTTTGCTTCACGTACGGTTCTTGGATTGCGGATGAATATTTTTGATCTACCCAAGGAGTACTCTTCTTCAGGGACTTCCAGCTCATTAAAAAGGACCTCAACCCCAATTCTAAAAGGCAAACAAACAAAATGCAACATCTTCATCAAAAAATAGTCTCTCATATGCTAAGCTTGCATATTATCCAGCACTTTATGAAAAGACAGCTTTACAATATGAACACTTGTTAAAAATTAACAAAGGTTTTTTTAAAAACTGTCTAACTATGAAAATAGGAACCACTGAATAGACATTATGGTGATAATGATTGAGAGTTAGATTTTTTTAGACATATGGTTTTCTTGGCAGGCCAGGATTTTTTTTATTTCTCAGTTAGTCTCTTACCCAAGCACTAACCAGACCCAACTTTGTGATTAACAAAGGTAGGCTAAGTGCTACCACTTGTATTTGTTTATATTCTATTGAAATATATATTTTAGAGCAAGCTAATATAGGTATAAAGTACTGTTGAGCATAGGTATAAAGTAACACTGGAAGGATACTTAAAATTACACAAAACATTAGTAAAGGTGAGGAAAACCCTCCCCAAATAATAGAAAACATAATATAAAAATGAAAAAATAATTGTGCTAGAGCATTTTTAGATGTCCTTCTTGCCATACTTTCAACACCCATATGCAAATAAAGGCAAATATTTCCACTGTCCTGTCATGTCCGACTCTATAGGGTGGAGTTCATCTCTCTTTCTTAGCCAAGAAATGTTGTCCGAAAATATTTATCTGTTCCTTTGACCAGCGTGACTATACATCAAGTTGCATATAACACTGTTACCTTCCCACTGAAGTGATACCTATTTATCTACTCGCTTTTGTATGCTTTTGAACTGCTAGGTTCGCAAATGCAAATAGATTGCCTCAAAAAAATGAGAAGCTAAGTTCAATTTTGCATAACCCTTCAACTTGTATTAGGAACTTGCATGCAATATGCAAAGCTGTCCCCTGAAACAATGATGTCATAGACTTTACTCCAGATGAATTTGGCAATCTATGATAGGGAAGAAACATGGAGGAGACATGTGGCACAGTGGTTAGAGTGCAGTACTGCAGACTACTTCTGCTGACTGCCGGCTGACTGCAATTTGGCAGTTCAAATCTGACCAGGCTCAAGGTTGACTCAGCCTTCCATCCTTCCAAGGTGGGTAAAATGAGGATCTGAATTGTTGGGAACAATATGCTGACTCTGTAAACCACTTAGAGAGAGCTGTAAAGCATTGTGAAGCAGTATATCAGTCTATTGCTATTGCTATCAATAATGAGTAACATAGAGGCACTCCTTTGCTTTCACTAAGTCAATGGAGAAGGAAAATGCTGCAAGATCCTCAACTACGGTTGTGGATTATAGCTTGAAATGTGTTATTTTGCTTTCTTTGCTCACATAGACTTACTGTCTGCTAAACATAACCTTGGTTGAATGGTTTTCTATATCATTAAGCCAGCAGTACTCAAATCAGTTTCAGATATTTTCTGAACACCAGAAGGAATATGCAGTGCTGCAGCTCAGTCTGAACTGTTTAACCAGAGCCAAGCAATCAATGTTATGTCTGTACCAAGGATGCATATATTTCTAGTAATTCTTACCTCGCAGGGCCTCTCCATTGTGGCCATGTCTGCTTGCAAAGCATTTTGTATCTTTCAAGGCAAGGCTCATAAGTTTGACGGAATGCATATCCTGCCCTTCTAACTCGGACATTTTCCAGCAGTCCCAAATATCGAACTTGATGGCACACAAGAGCATCGCTAAAGATATGTGCTGCTTTTTGGTCATTAGGTTTAATACATCTACAAATCAAAGAATTTGTTTTTAAAAAAGTGCAGTACATAGAACAGAAATCTATTACTCTCATCAATTTTTTTAGACATTTTTATTTATTTTATTTCTTAATTCATTCAAAATATTGAGTTGAATTTGGTTTCCCACCATCCAGATTCTATAGCCTCCAAGCACCCAGTCAACATTGTGATTGCAATCAGTTGCCTGACTGGAGTAAAGATGTGTATAACTAGGTAACTTCATCATATTGATGATATTGTACCACATATTGACAAATGATCTAACCCAGCAGTTTTATGTAAATGTTAAAGAGGAGAGGACAGAGGCCTGAACCTTGAGGGATCTCACACTGCAGGGGCCTGACATTTCCCATCCCAACTGAAACTAATTACAGAAAAAGGAGGAAAACCACCATAAAACAGTGCCTTACGCTCCCAGCTCCTGAACCTGACCATGGCAGATGGTATCAAAAGCTGCTGAGAGACCAAGGAGGGACAGGAACTCAGCCCTCATGTGTTCTCCAGAGTTCATCTACAAGTGTAACCAATGCCATCTTGGAAACTGTACCCCAGCCTGAATACTCATTAAAAAGTGTTTAGATGATCTGTTTCATCCAGGGCTCTCTGCAGCTAAGTGCCAACCACCTCGCAACAACCTTCCCCAGAAATGGAAAGATGGGAGACTTGGATAAAAGTTATCTAAAGCTGTTAGATCCAGCCATCTGGTTTTACAACTCAAGAAACACTATTTACGGTTTATTCATCTATTTTAGCTTTAGAAGCTTAATAGAGTTTGTCTCTTGATGCAGGGGGCAATGAAAAATGTATGCATTCTACTTCCTCTTTGTCACCTGGAAAGTCTAACCCTCTAAGGAGCCAGAGAGGCCTGAAAGAAAGAAAAAACCCTGACATATACTGTAGATTCTCTCTAAAATGTATTCCATAAGTATAATTTCCTAAATTTATAATATTCTGATTTTTCATATCCAGGGAAAGACTATAGTGGCTGAGGAAGCTTTTTTTTTTTTTTTTACTGAGCAGATTCACCATTTTAAGTTCAGTACATTTTTCCAAGATTACAATGTTCCATGTTTTTGAAAGAACAGTGGTATTTAGTTGGTGGTTTCCATTTTTTTCCAAGGAACTATAACTTCTTTTAACAAGATGATGAGTTATAAACTCCTAATAAAATTGCTTAATCTGAAGAAATTGAAGTCTATGGACACTCACATTCAGAGCACATAGGCAGTTACAGAATGTTAATTCAGTTTAACCAAACATAAACTCCTAATAGGCAAATCTTCAACATTCATGATGAGTATATATGCACTTCCATGGTGTAAATATTTTTTTATTTTTATATATACCACACTTAAGACTCAGCAGCAATACTACACAAAAGGTTTTATGCTCACACAGGCAATTTTTCTTTGGCAAGGATATACTTCTGTGATAATATAGTTTTCAGCAGCCTTAGAGACATGTTAATGACATGACACTCCAGTTTGGACAGGGCTAACTTTAAAAAAACCCAGTTGCACTTAATTTTTTTGGCAAATTGCTCTTGAATTTCAGCTGCACAGTCCTGAGACATTCAGGAAACTATAATATAAGTGTTTTTGAAGACACACATATAGCCCTTGGTTGGCCCAGCCTGATTTCTGGTTAAATGTGATGTATGAACTTAGCAAATTTTGGGTTATTCAACAAATCACAATCAGGAAAGCTTGGTTCAATGTGATGGGAGACTCAATCTGATATATTATGTAACAGATATGTTCAATATTCAAAAGTATCCATGGTTGTTCTATTTAGTTCAGGTCAGTGTTAATAAATGTCAGATTTTTAGATGGATAAGTACTATTGTTTTATTAGCATAATAAAAGATAGTGATGCTATAGATGGCCAGAAAGTAAAAACTTCAGCACAATTACAGCACAACAACAAAAAATCTGATTATAGCAAACTATCAGTCATGGTTGCAGTAATTTTGTAAGTATAGAGCAATTAGAACCATTAATCTATGGTGTTTTCCCCTTCATTTTTGAGGAAAAAAAGATCAGATAAAATAAACTGCATATTTAGATCATATCCACTCAGTTGAGATACTATGAATATTCACACCAAGTCTTTCAGTAATTTGAAACTTTAAAATTTTAAAAAATACTTTTTTCCCAAATAAATTGTATTCAACTGATATAAATAATTCACCCTCTTTCATGCTCTCATTTAGAGTATTAATTAAAGATTACCATTGTTGTAAATGCAATTTTTTCATTTCCTGAACTTTACCTGATGTAATTGGGATTTTTTGTTTGCAAGTTCCTCATCAATGTTGCCACAGAAACTTTGAACTGGGAACCTGCTGTTGGTGGCCTCTTCAAATTAATCTTGACAGGGTTTCCTTCTGGAAATAGTGCTTTAATGAGGGAGTGGTTGGCCTTCCACATAGCTTGGGACAGATCACGGTAAAGCAGGTCATTATTCTTATCAACAAACCCTTCTACCTGATACATCACCTAAAACAGCAAACCAAGAATCTAAATAAGCAAAGGTGATCAATTCTGGGAGGGGAAAACACACCAAAAACAAATTGATCACATTATTTGAATGACTATCTTTGTATATCCAACATAAACTATATTAAAATTCCATCACTTTGAGGCCTTATTGGAGTTCAGAAGTTTCTAACATAAGCCAAGAAGAAGGATGTTAAATTGTATATCTCTCTTCGGGTCTGAAATTGCTATAATGTTTGGGGAATTATTGGAATTGAAAAACCACCAAAGGCAACTCATCAATGCATGTTGTTTCTCTCAGGTCTACCCTACCTTTATTTATTAAATTTATATGCCACTCATCTCATGATCAAGTGATTCTGGGAGGCTTACAGTATCATAAAACAGGAATATAAAGCATTCAAATGTTAAAGCATTAAATATAGTAAAAGTTAACAAAAACTAGGAACCCAAACAAAAATGGGATGGAGATGAGATCTTCATCTTATTCAACCAACCACCTTCAGAGTGGAAAGACCTCATGGGGCCCCCAAGCCAATTAGCAGAACCTGGTTTTGTGGCCCCTTCAGAAGTTCAGGTGGATCTCATCTTGAGGTGCAACATGTTCCAGAGGGTAGAAGCCATAGGAGAAAAGGGTCTTTCCCTGGACCCCACCAGCTATAATTCCT
Source organism: Pseudonaja textilis (assembly GCF_049901715.1). Classification (NCBI taxonomy): domain Eukaryota; kingdom Metazoa; phylum Chordata; class Lepidosauria; order Squamata; family Elapidae; genus Pseudonaja; species Pseudonaja textilis. The sequence goes on from NC_141990.1 coordinate 176,923,570, forward strand.
TGACCAATGGAGTCCACAGCATATCCTTCTGCTGAAGCAAATGGGGCAGGTTAATCCCATTGGGGTGATATTTCATGGGATTTGAGCCTTTTATCAACTAAAAAGATACTCCTTTGGTCTTTTTAGCTGCCAGAAAAAGGGAGTGGGGGGAAACAAGGCATTCTTGAAATGCCTAGATGATCACCTTGGCAGCCCAAAGTTGTAGGAGTATAAGAAGGTTATTGGAGAGCATGATGGATCACTCTTGGAGATGGATGTGTCCCATTGCAGAAATCACATCCAGGGATTGGGGAAAGACCAGGGTCAAGGGGGAATGTATGATGTAATTTAGTATCAGCTGCATCCAGCCACACGCCAACATGGCAATCTCTAATAAATCAATTTACTTTTCTCTGAGATGTGGCAAGAGACTTTTGATTTGAATTAGGGTGGATTTGTTGAAGCCCTGACACCTTTATCTTTTTGATGGGGAGGAGCGGGAATGTCAAAAGCAAACAGGTTTTCAAATATTCAAGGCTATTGGAAAACCTTACCTTGCCAGCATAATGTTGAATTCTGAAGCAACAGTGTGGAAGGGAAGTATCATTCAAGAAACGTGAACATTTGCTCATCCTGCTTTCAAAGTGTTGGTGAGTAGCACAGACCTGGTTCAATTTGTCTAAGAAGGTTTCATCAGTAACAGCCCCTGGCCGCAGACATTCTTCATCTAGCATAGCTAGGATTCCATTCTGATGCTGTTGGGTAATGTAACAGTTCATTTTATTATTTGGGCATAAATATTCTATCATATGCTTTAAGAAGTACTTATACTTGACTGTACTACAATGAAAAAAAATGAATCAGATTTCAATAAGCCCAATTTTTTGTCTACTGATTTAGACCATGTAAACAAGCATCAAGTAAACTATGAATAGACTATAACAAGCAGAAGTAACATTTCTAAATATCATTCACCTGGAAATGAGTTAATAACAGCTGTAAAAAAAAAACATATAGCATACATGAAACTGAAATATTAAGAGTTGGAGCTTCCTGTTCAAGTCTTCTAAGAGGTTTCTAGTCTACTTTCCCAGGTTGTGAATATCTATATTTCCCCATTCCCCTGAAGATAGATGTACTACCATAAAGATGGGTCATAACTTAATTTTAAAAAAAGCCATACATTCCCATCACATAGAGTTTTAAATAGAGGATATGCAATGATAACAGCAACACTGATTCCAATATGAATCATTCTATCCTATTGTCAAGACAAAAAACTTCCCATAGATTGAAGCTAATTTTAAGTCTGATTCATACTTAATGGATTGGCTGAGGACCTGTGTTCTGCAAATTCTCAAGAGATTCTCAGAACACTTAATGGATTGGCTGAGGACCTGTGTTCTGCAAATTCTCAAGAGATTCTCAGAACATGTACAAGAAACAAGCACATGGATAAGACAACTTCAGATTCAGTTGTTTCCTGGGTGGAGAGATGGGGTTCCCTTGCATATCTTTCACGAATAATTACCGACAATAGTTTTAGGAAAACATAGGAACACAATGCAAGTAAGAAATTTAGATGGTATTAAAATGATCACAATTTATCATAGCTCTTGAAAAATGAAGACATGCAAAACACAGAAGACTCACTGAAGAAAATGGCATAGCATGAAACAGACAGCATTTGAATTGCCCCCTTATTCATGCAATCTTAGAGCCTTTTTTTAAAAAAAGAAAGGATTATTATTATTGGCAAAACCTCCCTTTTTTGGCTATATCTAGTATAGAAAACAGGAACAATATAGTGACCTTATTTGATATGGAATATTATCATCCAAATATTTGTTTCTCCAAAAAACTGGGAAAGATTGGGAAAGATTTCATGGATGAAAATCCTAATGGGGAAAACAACTCAAGAATCTTGGGAAACTGTAAAAAGTATGATCATAGAAGCCCAGACCAGCACAATAGCACTGAGAAAGAAAAACAAAAAATCCAAGAAGAAACCAGCATGGCTACACAAAGATCTCTCTGGCAAATTGAAAGAAAAAAAACACAAGTACAAAAAATGGAAAGAAGGACATACAACTAAGGCAGAATAGCAGCAGATAGACAGAATCTGCAAAGACGAAGTCAGAATAGCAAAGGCTCAGAACGAACAAAGACTTGGAACAAAAGTCAAAAATAATAAAAAAAAGTTTCTTCCAACATATAAATAACAAGAAAAAAATCAAGGAAACAATTGGTCCACTAAAAAGAGAAGATGGCAAGGAAGTAACAGGCAACAGAGAGAAAGCAGAACTGCTTAACTCATTCTTTGCATTCGTCTTCACGCAAAAAGAAACTATAGCTCAACCCACCAAAAACTTAACTGTAAAAGACAGACCAGAAATAAAAGTTAAAATAAGCAAAAAAATAGTAAGAGAACACCTGTCTGATCTTGATGAAAACAAATCACTGAGGCCTGATGGATTACACCCCAGAGTTTTAAAGGAGCTGGCAGAGGTCATCTCAGAACCACTGCACCATATCTTTCAAAAATCCTGGAACACCAGGAACTACCAGAGGACTGGAAAAGAGCTGATGTGGTTCCCATTTTCAAAAAAGGAAAAAAAAACAGACCGAGGAAACTATAGACCAATCAGCCTAACATCAATACCCGGGAAGACACTGGAAAAGATAATAAAAAAAAACCAGATCTGCCAACATCAAGAAACAAGTAAAGTAATAACTAGCAGTCAGCATGGGTTTGTTAAAAACAGATCATGCCAAACCAATCTTATTTCATTCTTCAACACAGTGATTAAATTAGTAGACCAACAAAATACTGTGGACATAATATACTGGATGTTGATTTCAGCAAGGCATTCAACAAAGTAGACCACAACCTACTTCTTAGTAAGCTAGAAAAAAGTGGAATAGATAGCACCACCACTAGATGGACTTGCAACTGGCTGGCAAACCATACTCAACGAGTAGTCCTTAATGGGTCTAAGTCTACATGGGGGGAAGTAAGCAGTGGGGTGCCACAAGGTTCCGTCTTAGGCCCAGTACTCTTCAATATCTCCATTAACGACTTAGATGAGGGAATAGAAGGGGAATTTACCAAATTTGCAGATGATACTAAGCTGGCAGGAATAGCTAACACCCAAGAAGATAGGCTCAAGATCCAGATGGATCTTGACAGACTAGAACACTGGGCCATATCTAACAAAATGAAATTCAATGTAGAGAAAAGTAAAGTCCTACACTTAGGCAAGAAAAACCAAAAGTACACAAATGGATGTACAAAGTACACAGCCTGGGTGAAACCAGTCTGTGAGAGGGATCTTGGAGTCTTAGTGGACAACCAGCTAAATATGAGCCAGCAGTGTGCAGCAGCAGCCAAAAAAGCTAATGCAATCCTAAATTGTATTAACAGAGGGATACAATCAAGATGAAGGGAAGTACGAATACCACTCTATAAAGCCTTAGTAAGACCACACCTAGAGTACTGCATCCAGTTTTGTTCACCACATTATAAAAAAGATGTTGAGACTCTAGAAAAAGTACAGAGAAAAGCAACCAGAATGATTAGGGGGCTGGAGGCTAAAACATACAATGAACGGTTGCAGGAACTGGGCTTGGCTAGTCTAGTAAAGAGAAGGACCAGGGGAGACATGATAGCGGTCTTCCAATATTTGAGGGGCTGCCGCAGGGAGAAAGGGGTCAAGCTATTTTCTAAAGCGCCTGTAGGCCAGGCAAGGAATAATGGATGGAAACTGAACATGGAGAGATTTAACCTGGAAATAAGGAGAAACTTTCTGACAGTGAGAACAATCAACCAATGGAACAGCTTGCCCTTGGAAGTTGTGGGAGCACCATCACTTGAGACTTTCAAGAAGAGATTGGACTGCCATTTGTCAGAAATGGTGCTGGGTCTCCCACTTGGGCAGGGGGTTGGACTAGATGACCTACAAGGTCCCTTCCAACTCTGATTATCTGTTAAATCTGTTAAACTGTACAATGTTCTTTATGGCTATATCTTACTAAATATTCATAAATCCTCTACAGGAGTCTCATCCCACAGATATACACAGACAATATACAAAACATGATTTATTGAAAAACCCATAATTAACTGATTGTTTCATAGTCCATAACCCAAACTACAAAGGCTGGGCTTGACTACATACAGCCAAAACAAGTAATTTTATAGCTGTATGACAGGTGAACTAGGCTAGTGTGATTTATTCTTCCTAAGGAAAGAAAGTTCAGTAGAGACAGTATAGGAAAAAGCTGATCCTTTGTCATATGCTAATTCAAGTATTTATCCAGTTTCTACTGTTGTTGAGGAACTAATCTGACATGAGAAAGTCTGGGTAGGTAATAAGAATTGTTTGCACTTATATGCTTCATTTCCAATGAAATGTTATTCATTAAGTAACAGAACAATTCAGAAAACTTACATCAGGGATATCAAACTCACGTCATAATGGTGGCATCACGTGATGTATTGGGACTTCCCCCCCTTCGCTAAACCAGACATGGGCGTGGCCAGCATGTGATGCATCTGGGCTGCAAGCCTTGAGTTTGACAGCCCTGACTTACATGCTCAGTCATGTCATTATTAACCAAATGGTAGCATATATATATATATATATATATATATATATATATATATATATATATATATATATATATATATATATATATACACACACACACACACACACGCACACATACATACATACATACATACACACACACACACACACACACTGTTTCTCCAACAATACGGCCTCCCCTAATAGGAAGTCCCAGCATGTTTTATAGGCATGAAATGAAATTAAGCCCCTCCCCCCAAATTAAGGCCTATATTAAAACATGTGAAATGTGGGGGGGAATGGTGTGGGGGCTTGCCATTAGGAAGTACTTTTGTTGCACACCTGGATATGGTGCTGCCTGTGTTGACCCCGATATGAAGTGCCCCACCAACGCCGAGGTCAACATCCAAACCGTCGCTGCCCACCCAAAGATGCAAGGGGGGGGGGGGAATTAAGTCACCCCCGAAAAGACGGCCTAGCCATTTTTTCAGGGCTCAAAAAAAAAAAAATAAGACCCGGCCTTATTATATGAGAAACACGGTATACACATACGGTATTCAGCTTTGTTCGGGTATTTTCCCACGTCATTATAGTTGTGCTTTTAAAGTTGTAGCAACGTTTCGGCAGAATCTCATCTGCCATCATCAGGCTTCTGTATTGTGTTCGTCTGTGAGTCAGATTTTGAAGACGAACACAATACAGAACACAGACGAACACAATACAGAAGCCTGATGATGGCAGATGAGATTCTGCCGAAATGTTGCTACAACTTTAAAAGCACAACTATAATGACGTGGGAAAATACCCGAACAAAGCTGAATACCATACATGTAAGTACCCGTGAAAACTTAAGAAAACACATATACACATATATGTTAAAAGACAAAATATATCACTTAATGGATTAAGGTTTAATGCCTTGCTTAAAAACTTTCTATACCTCTGATACAAGTTTTCTTTTTTCCCCTTCCTGTATTTTTTCCTTTCTACTCTTTGTATGTAAAAGTAAATAAAAGTGCAAATGGTAATACATGACCATTCGTTGCCAGCTAAATTTTTGATAAAAAGAAAAAAAATTAAACACAGATACAATAAACAACAAAACAATTCAAAAGAATTTTGTATGGAAGACTTACATTCTCTATAAGATCACAAATTATAGCATTGTTGAAGTATTCAATGTGAGTCCATTCAATACCCTATAAAAATAAGGTCGAAAAACTGAGAAAGAAAATATGACCAAATAATTTTTAACAATATAAAAATAGAGGTTCCCCAACCAGGTAGAACCAATTTAATCAAAAGCTGACACTTAGTCAATATCTACATAACAAAAACTATTGGACATCTGTAACTGAATGGTTTCCCACCATTATGTTTATTTTTTCCTATATAAGTCAAGACTCCAAAAAAGCATTACAATTAGTTTTGTACTATACTCCTTGAATATTCTTAAAGAATATTCTTGAACTAATCTAAAAATAATTGCATTCAATATGCTTTCCTTTCTTATTCCAAGCTCTCCAGCCTGGAATATATCATTGCTATGCAACACCAATCAAAGGAGATGGCATGATTGAACTGTATGCTTCATGGTAGCAAGATATTTAAAGCTGGCAATACATAAACCATACTTAAACAGCCATAGAAGACAAACTGTATTTTCTGGATTATAAATCCAGACAGTTTAATTTACTAAAACAAAGAAAATTAAAACTGTGGGGGGATACTATGACTGCCTTACATTCTCTTCTCAACAGTTAATAATGTAGAAGGATTCTTTTAAGTACAGGAAGAAGACCAGAAATATCTGGCTTCTTTCAAAGATCCACTGCTTGCCTTAATTCAAGCATGTTTTAGTAAATTGTCATGTCCTAGAATACCCAGTTTTTCTAAATCCTAAGAAAACTACTGCTGCACATTAAGATTGTAAGGACATTTCAATGTACTTTTTCCTCATTAGCTTCAGGTGGTCTTGGAACCTGCTCTTTAATTTTAGATTATATGAAATTATACTCTAAATTTTTAATTTAATTTAATTATATGAAATTAAAAGTTTAACAAGATGACAATATAAAGAAAACAGTTGTTATCAATAGATAAACTCCTATTTTCATATTCTTTCTGAAAAAGAGTGGCAATTAAAATTATTGTAAATCTTCTGATAAAGGTGTATATATATCTCAAAAAGGGAGAGCGAGAGTTTTTCCTGTTGTTTTTGCATCTTCTCTCTTCTAATCACAATTATTCTTTTGGAGCCTCAGATGGGAGCTTTATATTTGTTAGAAACGCAGAAACTGCTAATGCTGCTAAACCAAACTGAGTGTTCTTGAAGAACTGCCAGATGTGTTTTCCATTCCATTCCTCAATCTGTGTCAATTTCCCATGCACTTAATTGAAACAGATCCAAATTCCTTCAGTGAAAAGCCTTAGGTCAATAAACACTTTGCACATCTTGAGAGTATTTCTAAGGAAATGACTGTTTTACCTCACAAACCCCTGAGATTTATCTGCCTTTAATCTTCATCTTCAGGAGGACAGATGCTTAGTTTAAATGACTCCATCAGAATAGAATAGACCAGCCCCACCACCACCACCTTGGCAATGTTAAGACCTGTGGACTTCAACTCCAGCAAAGCTAGCTCAGGAATTCTGGGAATTGAAGTCCACAAGTCTTAAAGCTGCCAAGGTTGAAGATCCCTGGAATAAATTACAGTTGGTAGTACTAATCTTTGTACTGTCATCAATCAAGTCCTGTGCCATACCGAGCATCACCAAAACACATTTTATATTTCTGTGCAGTATTCTGGGGGTTCACATCTATGCTTCCAGGATAACCTCATGCTTTGCTACTTCTTGGTTCTCAACAAACCTTTTGCCACAATTTTCATTTGTGCCCTTTGGATTAATTTTGGTTCAAAGCTAACCCTTATGATTCATTAAGAGATGCCAGTATAATGGAATAAACTCATATTTTACAAGAATGGAAAGGAACAACTTTTCCAAAAGTTAATAAAGGCAAACAGAGGAAGCTATTTATGGAAGGAGTGGGAAGTTACACAGGAAACAAATGTATACCTCTCGTATATATTCTTCTTGCTCCTCCTTTAGAGTAAGCTCAATGAAGATCTGCTGCAGTTTCTCATTGCAGTAGTTAATAATAAACTGTTCAAAACTGTTATCCTACCCAATAAAAGAAAAAGTGTCATTAATCACACTTGGAAGGGTTATAAATCAAAAGATTATAGCCTGCAAGCCATTTTTACAAGTTGCTATCTCATGATAATCATAACATATCAATAGATCACTTGTAAATTGCATAATGGACTTCAGTCACACATATAATCACTTTCTTTTTGGTACTGGTAACACTACAACTGAGGTTTTAAGGGATACATAAAAACAAACAAACAAACATACATACATACATACACACACACACACACACACACACACACACACATTTTCAAATGAGTGGCATGCAATTAAAATCATCTTAAAAAGTAGAAGAATTATATCTAAAAGCAATATAAAAACATTAACAACACAGTCATTATCTGAGGAATAACAAGAACCTCCAAAAGTAATTAATACTGGACAGGTTCTTCTGCACACTCAATCTCCAAGCACAAGGACAAAACCAAATCTTTACAGTCTTACAAAAACACAGGATAATATTTTTAGCAAGGCAAAGCATTACAGCTAGGGTCAAATTAATTCAATTGTTTAAACACAGTTCATCGATAGTAATTTTCAAACTTTTTAAATTAGAAGAACATTGGAAGAACTGTCACAATGAAGAAAACTGAAGCATACATTTATATTCCAAAGAAGATGGATAGATCTGAAAACTATGGATCCCTAGTCCATTCAATTTAGACAAGAGGGAGCTTAATGGACAAAGAAAGAAAGTTAGGAAAGACATCGATCATCGATCCTAATCGATCAGGCAGGCAATGGCAGATTTCAAACTTATAAAATTCTATTCTTACAATAAATATAATTTTTTTTCCTTTTTTCTATCTGATTTACCTGGAAAGGCTGACAACATGGTCATGGGATATATTATTTCTTTGCTTTGTGTCCACATTGGTTAGCAACAGAGTTGCCAGTCCCTGTTATGATCATTAACTAAGGACTTTAAATATTTAAATAATAATAATCAAGCAACTTTATTCAGGAAATTTTAGGAACAGAAGACAGTTTTTCTTTTATTAAACTTTTTTTAACCTAAAACTATATTATTCACTCTAAATAAAACCACTGATTTCAAAAATCAATACTCTATATGTCTATAACGGTTATTTTATATTTTATCAATTTTAAGTGCATATCTAATCATGTAAATCATGAATGTAATAACCCTACATTAGATGTAGATATGCTAATTAAAAATCATTGCAGCTCTGTATTTAACATGCTCTCAGTAATTATCTTACAATTCTTTACAATAGTCATCTTAGTAAACAAGGGTAATCTGATCTGAATACACAGATTTTTTTCAGCCATAAAAGTCACATGCTTCTTATTTGTACAAAGTTTTATCCAGGAGTGGCTTCTAAGCAAACAGGATGGATACAACAGATAAACCTACCTGAGGAATTATTGAAGAGACTGAGAAATTCTTCAATTAAAAAAATAAAACAATTTTCCAATTAATTATTTGTGTGTTTCAAAATGTCTTTGCGATAGTATCTCTTTGCTCCCCTCCAAAAGGAGTAAATACAACCAAAGAGGCACAACTTATAATCAAATGAGCTTCAATATATTACTTAAGTCTACAGTATTTATTGCCAGTTCAAAAAATTGTTTCCATACAAACAAAATTACTAGCAGCAACAGTTTTTTGCCATTTTTTTTATGTATATCTAACCAAAATTTAGCATGTTTCATCCCAGACAGTTTAATCAGTCATGATTTACTGAGACTTCTCCCCCTAAGTTAATTAATTCTTGACCTATTGTATTTTGAGTATTTTTAAAGATAGAGGGTATAAATAAGTAAATTATATAGTTTGATAACAAATGAATTTGAAGTAAAGAAAATACCTCAAAAATTTCGAAGCCATAGATGTCCAAAACCCCCATTACTTTCTTCCTTACTTTGGATTGTGCCTGTAGAAAAAGTTGTTATTTTCATGATTAATAATAGATGGCAGCAAGATAAAAAATATCATATAGCATACATCATAGTTTCCCAACTTTTCTGGGTTGGCCTGGAGCGGGGGTGGGGGGGAGAGGAGATGATTTTGTGGGAGGGCAGGTGGATGTGCATGTGTGAAAGCGCTGGCAATGTTCATGGCAACACAAGCATGAGTGTGGCCATAAGCGCCTACAACAAGGCTTGTGAATGAAGCCACAAGCATCCACAAGATTCAAGTTCGGCCGTGAGCAACTGCAGCGACACTTGCACAAGTGGGGCTGTGTACATGTACAGATGCATGCACATTGGTTGGCCAACTCACACAGCCCGGTGGCAATTAGGCCACGGCCCAGTAGTGGGCCATGGTCCACAGGTATACATATTGCTTATATGCAAAAACAGATGAGCATTTATTTTATGTGCTGTCATTGAAATTTTATTGCATTTGTTGAACTATACCTTAATGCTTTCATTGATTCTGGTAACAAGCCAACAAAACAGTCTACTGTAAAGATTCTTTGCCAGAGCATCCCGAGCATAATAAGCCTAGTTAAAAGGGGGAAAAAAGAGTCAAAAACATTTTAGATAAGATTAAAATATTTTCTGTTGTTGGCACAGCATAAGGTGGCAAGAATCAATAGCCACCCATGATCTGCAAATGTGCTGTGGGAAAGTCCTTTTAAAAATACTAGCCTCGGCTTTTTTGCAGCACCTGTTATTGAAGGGGGGGGACAGAATTCACCACTGTAATCATCTGGCATTACCTGAGCTACATTTAAAGTTGTAGATACTTTCTCCTGCTTGGCTTCAACAGTGCGGAAGCTAAAAGCTCTTTCCAGAACTGACTGATCAATGCCTGTCAACTCGCATATTTCTTTAAGTTCTGTGGAAAAGAAGAATCATAACTTGAAGAATCATACACAGTCTGAGGTGAGTTTTATTGCATTTCCAAAAATATTTCTTCACTTGAACAGTACTTTCTTCTAGCAACTGGCTAGGCAAAACAGCTTCACCTGCCTTATTCTTTATTTCCTTATTTTGATTCTGCTAACAACTGCATAGAAATAGTAAGCATGCATTCAAATTTGCAAAATGATGTATTTAACGTTCTACCATGTAGAGGGTGTGTTTCCTTTTGTTTACCTACTGATTCACTGAAACATACAATTTGACAAGGGATGCTTGGCTTTGCACACAAGTGTAGCTTTTACTGATTTCCTTTCTAAAATGTATTTTTAAATATCTGCCATGTCATCTACAATTATCCGTAGCTTTTTTAAATTCAAAAACTGCCTACTTTAGCTACTTTCTACCTACCAAGGAAACTACTTTGCTCAAGGATGAAAATAATTTTGAGTGAAAATTGAACGCTATATTTTTAACACAGATGCTAAATTTACTGTTGCTTTATCCCAGCACTTTGAGATAGAGGACAAGATGCAAATTAAAGGATCTGAAAGAGTCTAATCTGAATGTTTCATTCCATCCCTTATTCCATTTTAAGACATTATTATTAAATTCAAACTCTATGACTACAGTGTTATCCAGCCTTTGTTTTTCTGTGGAACCTTTCTTTCATTTTTTATTTCATTCTTGAGTGCATAAAGTGCAGTATTTCAAGGTTTTCGTATTGCTTCCAATATCAGATACTACTGAAGTCCACTAAATAGTTAAAATTAAGCCAGTAATTTTAAGATTGGATAAAGTGGAAAAAGGTTAATGCGGTAAAAGAAAATGTGGTTTTTGTTTTGTACATGCTTATCTTCTACAGACTAAATACAAGCCAGGAGACCTTCAATGAACTAGAACAGTAGTACATAAGAACTTTAAAAAAAAATGTCTGATGAAGAATTCTGAACAATTTCAAACTGACAGAAAAATACCTAGTATACTAATAAATAAGGATTCTGCAATAAAGATTCTGTCATTGGCCTTGAAATTTAATACATTTAGAAACAAGCCAAAAAAATAAGTAGTACTATAAACCAATGGAGAGAATATCAATGTTACTCAGTTAAACACTGTTATTTGAATTACCATTTTTATCTTTGATTTTACTTTCATCTAATCCATTCACACGAGATTCTGGTTTAAATTCAATGTTTCCCAATTTTAAAACGGCAGCAACAACTTCAAATACTGACTGGATCTCATGGTCCATAAATCCCACGATCTGCATTGCATTCTGGAAGATGGAAATTGTGTTTTATTTATTACATTTTCACCTTTTCCTCCTTCCTGGTAGTTGTTTCCCACTGCACCCAATTTATTGTATTTTCACAACCAACTAAGTAGTATCTATTCACATTCCTATATCACTTTCACTCACAAAAGCATACAATGAAATATTTTAAAAGAACAGTACAAAATAAAATCAACAAGATAAACATTAAAGCAGAAAGAGAAAGTAAAAGCAATGGTAAGTTAAAAATCACGGCAGTATTAGCACATTATGAAAAAATCTTAAAGTATTAAAAACACCTTTGTTAGCACTGGAAAAAAACAGTAAGGATGTTGCTTGGTACACCTTACATG